>NC_141534.1:54512500-54869166 GCF_021556685.1 Rattus norvegicus | reverse complement strand
CTGAAAAGAGCTCTGTGTTCAAGAAGCCAAGCAGCTGAATATCAGAGCACAAACCATGGGGTCAGCTACAGGAGACTAGGATGTCTGCCTTCATCATTGGCTCTTGCATTAGGCAGATCTTTAGAAGAATCAAATACCTTTCAAGAAAAGAGTTGTTGGCTGGGGAAGGAGTGATTTTGCCTTCAACTCCAAGGCTGGTGCTTAGACTCAAGTACCAGTGGAGTAAACAGCAGTGGCTGTGCCAAGTGTCACCCTCACTCACCACGGGAACAGCCTTGCACCAACACCCAGACTGCTCTAGCTACAAGATGTGCCACACATTCTGTGAAAGGCTCTTCTCCTGTGTAACACCAACACCCATTCCAAGCACTTAAAACAATCTACACTTTATTTAGTCTATGTCTTTTTGTCTGTCAGTCTCTTTCTGTCTCTGTGTGTCTGGCTGCCTCTGTCTGTGTGTGTGTATGTGTGTGTGTGTGTGTATGTGTGTGTGTGTGTGTGTGTGTGTGTGTGTGTGTGTGTGTAGGTCAGAGGGCAACTTTCAGGGGTCAGTTCTTTCCTATGACCTGAGTTTAGGGACTCAGGACATCAGGCTTATAGGCAAGCACATTAATCCACCCGCAAGCCCAATTCCCCGTGTTTTTATGAGAGTCTGCCTGCTTAGAAAGCCTTCAATGTAAAATACCAAATAATCTGTCTTCTAAGACAGAACCCTTCATTTGGTGAAAAGATTTACTTATGTGAATGTCTCCATGTCGTGAAATGCAAAACGGTCAGCATGAAATTCATCGATGCAGTCAGTGTTGGACCTTGGGTTGTGAAATTTAGGAGCCTATAAAGATTAGCCATTTCATTTCAGTTTCAGCTGCTCTTGACACAACACAGGTATATCTCAAGAGGCGGTCAGTCTTAACAACTTCGGAAAACTTTCTTCTCAGAAATATGTCTGGTCCTCATGAAGAGCCCAAATGGAGCAAATGGGACTCCAGACAACAGAGGCATCCATCGCCCCAGGACAAGAGCAGCAGCATCCTCCTCACTGTAGCCCCGGCACCGAGACGCCAAGGTTTCCTCGCCTCTCCTTTCTAGTGACTCCCATATTCACACACATGGCCATTATGACATGGCTCTCTCTGTCTCCTGTTCCATCTAGTACAGCTAGTTGGTCTCTGCGGCAAATGGGGATCTAGACCATGAGCCACTTGTTGAAAGCAAAGCAAACTGGTGCCAACTAGTTGACAAACGGAGTACTTCAGGGCACAAGACACGCTACAGGAAGCATGCTGAAGGGTGGCGGTGGGCAACAACGCTTGTCTCCTGTTCCTTTCACGCATGCACTAATACCACACGCTGTCATGGGCACACAAACGGAAATGTTTATGTGGCCACATATGTGAAACCTGTATGCAGAACGTCCACACCTCTACCATGCCAACAGCCCCTGGATAATTGTGTGGTTTTTTTTTTTTTTTTTTTTTTTTCCTCACCGAGCAGAGCCCATTTGCTACAGTCCAGAGGGCACCGGGAGAAAGCGCGAGCGTCCCTCCTCTGCACTCACCTCTATCTCCATGGGTTCCACCTCGATCTTCTTCCATAGTTCCAGCAACTGTGCAATGGGCATTTTTTTTTTAACTTTCCCTTTCTTCCAATCAAGTGTTGATAGTAAGAAAGTAAATAAGCAGCCAAAGAATCGACCCGATGGGATGTCAGGGGCTGGGGCAGCACGCAAGGCTGGAGCAGAGAATGGGAAAGACGCGCTGGACAATCTCCGCTGCTGGAAAGGGTCCTGAGGTCTTCAGTGCGGCTGCTCAGCAGGCTCAGCAGGCTGCAGCGAGGCAAGGAGACTGCAGCTGCCTCTGGGTGTCGTGCCTGCTTGTCTGACAGAGTAAAGCTTTGCTCGCAGCCTCCAAGTGCTTCCCTGCCTCCCAGTTACGTTGCCACTCCGCTCCCGCCCCTCACTATTTTACCTTAATTGGCTCTAAATGAGGGTGAAAGTTGAGTCTGAGGATGCTGCTGCCATAGAAACTGCTTAGCAACCACCGAGGGCCAGGGAGGGAGAAGGAGGACTGGAGCTCAGGCTCTGCCCTTCCCCTCCCCACCTCTGCGACACTGCCTGGGACGCTATGCCACCACCCCTGCCAGGAGTTTTGCCGAAGCCGAAGCCGTATACCAGAAGCTGCAGAGACACCCCTCAACATTAGGGTTTCAGATACCCGCGTTGGGGGTTGCGCTGATGCCTGAGGTAGCTTGGTGCAGCGGCTCCCTGCTGTCCCCAACCAACCACCTTGTTCAGGCATTGGGCTGGTGACAGCCAGGAGAAAGAAGTGCCCACAAAGGCTGAAGGGACCTGGTGGGATGGTACCTCAGGATCCAATCTTTGACCTCACTTTTCCTGCTCTAACCAGGAAGATAGGACCAGCAGCAGAAACATTATGGCATCCCTTTCCTCTCTGCAGGAAGAGAGCAGAGCCCAGGCTGCTGAAACCCCAGCAGGATCAGGGGGACAGGACAGGGAGGTTACTCTAAAGCTCATATGCACTAGGCACACTAACTCAATTTGATTTTCCCACCCAGACTGGGCGTTTCACTCCCATTTCACAGATGAGAAAGTCCCGTGGCTCAAAGAGAAGCAAATACTCACGAACATAGATGACATCAAAGAGAGGAAGCCCTGACATATCTGCCTGAGGTGAAGAGACAGTTTCTGAGGAGGGAGTGTGTTTCAGGGTGCACCTCCTGCCCTCGATTCCCTGCAGGTGCATCTTTGGTCCCCTCCATCTCTGTCTTGAATAAGAAATGCACGCAGGAGTGGATGTGCTCATCTCAGTACTGAGCCTGGATGCACTTGGGAAGTAGTGTTCAAGGCGAGTGCAGTTTAACCTTGCTCTGAGAACCATCGCTTTCATTTGTGTGCCCTTATCTTTGAGAACATCTAAGGCAATGGCTCCCTGGTTCAGAACTTTATCATGTCCCTTTCATCTTTATAAAGATCACCAAGAAATGCAACTTATCAAGGAAGGAAAGGGGCCCAGATATTGCCTACTGCATGTGACATTAACAGAGGAAGTCAAGACTAGGTGGGTTTACAATAGGCATTTCGTATTTCATCTTTTTACAAAATGAGGTCAGTGAGAACCTTAAAAATTAATTCTACTCAGGATAAAAATAACAGTGATGTTGTTCATTGTTTTACACTGGACACCTCCTGGCTGACAGGGTAGAGTGAGGACACCCTGTGTGCTGACCATAATACAGTCAATTGAGGCGGTAAAAGGTCAGAGACTGACAACAGGCAAAGCAGAATGGGTTTTCTCTGTAATAAAGCCAAGGGAAAACTTTAAAAGACTGCTGAAAAGATGTGAAAAACACTTCATTTGACCACCTGAAAACCTACAAACAATGGAGGGAGACACAATAGTTGTCTTGTGATTCCCACCTACCCAGAACCCACTTCTAGAACATTCTACAGATGCCCTGAGATGGAAAGAAATATTAGTCCTTCTTTTGAGGGAAGAATGAGGAGGAAAGAGGTTTAGACAGGGCCTCTCAGGGTGAGCCACACTTCCTAAGAGACTTGACTAAAGTTGCTGGGAGGCCCTGACTGTCTGTCAGCAAACCCTAATGCTGACTACTGAAGGGCTGTGTTGGGTATTGCTGCAGACATGGCTCAAAATTCAGCATTTTGCCTCTTTCTAGTCTCTGCTACGTGAGCTGAACCCACCCCCACCCCTTCCAGGTGAAACACAGAAGCCTGAGTAGATCTTATGGGAGAGAGAGGGAGGGCAAGGCTCTCAGTAATGGGAGCAAAGCTCTGCTCACCCTGCACTGCTGCCTTTGGAAGCAGGTTATTCAAAGCAAACAACCTGGGCATCAGGGAATGCAGCACACAGAGGCCCAGCCTGCTGGACAGGAGTGCCAAACAGGGCGCGTAAGACCTAAGAGTGAGGTAAAGTGGAAAAGGAAGCTTATGAGAGAAAATTAAGGGTCCAGGAAGATGTTATCCCTGCTTATAAAGCTTTCATTCCCCAGAAAAGACACATAAAAGAAGGAGTGGATTCTTCTAGGGGGAAGAATTCCATCTAAATTCCAAAGAGGATTAAGTTGGCACTAAAGAGCCAAGTGCCTTTGGATGAGTGTTCAACTGAATCCCAGGAAAACGCAAATGGCCTGTTCAACAAGAACAGCACCTCCCAAATCTAGTTTCCAAGAAACCCACCTCCCTTGCAGATAGCACCACTCTTCCGTGAATTTAACTCTCCAGAGTAAAAATGATGGGAAGGCCTGACGGAGTCCCAGCCACAGGACCGTCGTGATACAGAACAGACACCAAGGCGTCAAACCCAGGGAACCCATTCCCCAAACAGCACAAAGAGGACAGGAGGAGTCCCAAGGTGCTCAGACCCGCAAGTCTGAGAACATGTTTCTTTTCTCACAGGAAGGAAGGAAGAAGGGGGAGCCTGCTCACGCCCTGATTCTCAATGACTTAAGAAAGTGGCTGTCCCCTGCTGTGGACTTTGGAGCCCCTGGTCATCATCGGCTCCTGGCTGTCCCAGCAACCATGAAACAAGAGTGTACTGTGTGAGCTGAGGAGAAGGCCTCAGCCAAATCTAAGGCACCTGGTGTTTGAAATAATGAGGTGCTCCTGCCCTTCACTCTGTCACTGACAGCTGTTTTCAAATGGCTCAGGCTCTGGCCTGTCTTATTTCATCTTGCAGCTGAGGTACATTAAAGATCTGTAGACTAAGACATATGCTCAATTCTAGTAGGTGCTTTCTTGTTTTGCCAGTTCCACATTCTAGAGTTCTATAGAATTCCCAAACACACACTCGCATGTGCATGCACAAACACACACACACACACACACACACATACACACATACACATACATATACACACATCATACACTCACACAACTCATATACACATACACACTCACACACCCCCCACACACACATCACAAATATACTCATTCACATAAACATACATACTCACACATGCACACATACTCATACACACATCACACTCACACATTTACACAAGCATATGCACACACTCACACAACTCACATACACATAAACTCACACACACACCACACACATATCACAAATACACTCCCACACATTTACACAGCACGCACACACACACACACACACACACACACACACACCTTAGAACCAAATTCATTTTAACAAAAAGGCAAGCTAGTTATCGGTATTGTGTGAGTTCTGTGCCCTCAGATGCACACAACGAAGTCTTGACATCCTGCCTCCATAGTATAGAATTTGGGTACATGCAGAAGCCACAACAGAGTAGATAGAGGTCACTGTTTGTAGTAACTGGAACTGTTAAGGGGAGATCTTTGTGCAGCTGCACACCGCATTCGGAGAACACCATATGGAGCCCAAGTCTTTCCATGAAAGGTCAAGGAACTGCACATTCTCCAAGAAGCTAGGGAGGCCTAGGGAAGATCCTGCCTTACAGACCTCCAGAGAATACCACCATATTGCCACACTTCGATCTCAGACTTCTGGCCTCCAGACTGAGATAATACACTTCTAAGCTGGTGTTCTGTTACTGTGGCACATAACCAAAGTGATATACCCGCTGGGGGACTGGGGAGAACAGAACAATAAACCAGATACTGCAATACCGCCATTCCATGGCATTTCATACAAAGAAGCTTGAAGACCCTGCACTGCCCCCTCCTGCACAGGGACTGTCCAAGCATGGAGACATCCTATCAGCTGGCAACAGTGAGACCTCAAAGCAGTCTTCATTGGATCAGGAAGACACCAAGGCACTGAATCCAGGCAGCCCTTACAGGCTGCTGTCAGAGTCCCATCTCCAGCACAGTGGCACCACGACATGCTTTACAGAACAGCCATGGGGTTTTTTTTCCTCAGAAAATTACTCACAAGGAAAAATATTTAAAGGCTGAGCAGAGAGAGAGACACAGAGAGAGAGAGAGAGAGAGAGAGAGGCAGAGAGAGAGAGACAGAGAAAGAGAGGCAGAGAGAGAGACACACACAGAGAGAGAGAGAGAGAGAGAGAGAGAGAGAGAGGCAGAGAGAGAGAGAGAGGCAGAGAGAGAGAGAGGCAGAGAGAGAGAGACAGAGAAAGAGAGGCAGAGAGAGAGAGACAGAGAGAGAGAGAGAGAGAGAGAGAGAGAGAGAGAGAGCAGCTTCTCTTTATTATGAAAAGCAAATTATAAGCTCAGAGAAAAAAAATTTTTTTTTCGGAGCTGGGGACCGAACCCAGGGCCTTGCGCTTCCTAGGTAAGCGCTCTACCACTGAGCTAAATCCCCAGCCCCGAGAAATTTTTAAAGAAGGAATTTGCCACCTTTCTAACGGATCCTTCCATCTCATCAGGAAGAGTCATGGTAACCCAGCCTGTCCACATAGGACACCTGGGTATTCTGCGGCTGAAAAGGCCGCCATCCCAAGGAGCAGCACAGCTCAGGCCAGCACGGCTGGTTCATGTGATACACATGTGCACATGCAGAGTGCAGAAGGAAAGGGGAACAGTGCCATGCTACCTTCCGGCTTCCGCACACCCATCCCTCTGCCTGCATACATTTTCCGGAAATCAGCGCAGGCTCGTGACATCTATGCCACACGACTTACCAGCCTTCTGTTTGCACTCCATCCTCGCTGGCCCTGGAAGGATCACACCAAAGCTATGCTCTTTCCTGATACAGTGTCCTTGTAGTTACTGCCCACTAAGCAACCCCTGGGGCTTATTTAATTATCTAATTAAATTTAATTATCGAATTAGCTTATCAACTGGCTAAACATTTATTTCCGCTTTCGGGATTCTTTCTGATCATACAATACTGCAGCTAGAATCTGTGGATAAGCCACCTTCAGGAAGACAGGGCTTTTATAGTTCCTAGGGTCCATGCTGAGAGATGCTACCCCATTCAAACACACACCCACGTGGAGGGATAGGCATATAAGCATGGTTTTGGCAAGAGTTTCGGATCAAGATGAAGAGAGATGTACCGTTTAAAAGTGTTTTTTCTTCTGAACCATATGTATGCATATGATACCTATGACCAAATGTGAAAATGCTAATAATAATTAATAATAATAATAATAATAATGTGGTGCTGATAGACACTGTAGTGATAAATTAGCTGAGATGTAAAGGGTGTCATGAGCCAGACTCAACCAACAGCACACAGAGTTTTAATCATCCTTGCTGCATATTCATAATGGCTGAGTGTCTTTATTACAAAAGAAGTGCTCAGCAGTCATTAAGGACAGAGTGGAAGGGAGTCTCAGATGTAACTAAGGAGTCCAAGTGTAGACCACTTAGCTAAAATGCACACCCCACACAAACACATGCACACACACACACACACACACACACACACGAAAAAAACACACAGAGGTGACTAAAGAGCAGGTGATTCAAAGACTCTGTGCTCACAAGACTTGGGGCAAACTGGAACAAATCCTCACTGTAGTTGGTATTTACCATAAGAAATTAGACACGAGCACAAATGAGCCTTGGTAAAGTCACCAAAGCACAGCAGTAATACTCTCAGAACATGAGTAATTGCTAAAAGCACGGTATTTATAGGACTCTCTGCAGAACCAAGTATATGCCCCTGGCAACAGCATCCGAGTATCCTACAAGGTTCAGGGACCACAGAATAGCACTGTTAGTGCTGTGGAGACCTCTCTATGGCAGGGGATGGATGGCTCAAGAGAAGCATGCTGTCTGATTCCACAAGTGAGTAGGCTGGACAGAAGAAATCAGAGACAGGTGAGCATCCAGGGAGGCTGCAAGGCTGTGCTCCTGACAGCACACCCAAGCACACCCCAGAAGCCCAGTCTTGTTTCCTTTCTTGGCCAGACATACTTTCTTCTTTTGTTTTGATTTTTTACTACTATATAAAAATGTGGGATCTGTACACATTAATGAGTGCCATATTGTGTCTCTACACAGGTTTGCCCTGGGCATTATTGAAACCGATTTAATATTTATTCTGAAATATTTACCATCTTAATGCTAAAACTCACAGCTTTCCCCCTTAGCTTCTGTAATCACACAGTGCACTATTGTTTGGATACCTGACATGGTGGTGTCGTAATCCCAGAACTCAGGAGACAGAAGAAGAAGAAGGATCAGAAATTTAAGGTCATCCTTGACTACATAGCAAGTTCAAGGACAGCATAGAATGCATGAGTCCAGGTCTCAAAAAGAAAACAACAAAATAAATTGATGCTTTCTTACCTTGCCAGGAGACGGAGAACAGAGGAGCCTGGCAACCTTGACAGGACGCCTTGCAGGAAAACAGGCTTTTGTTCTTGTTCTTTCTCCAGGAAGTGTTCTGCTTAGGACATGCATAGAGCAGAGAGGTAATAGGAGCATATGTGCATCAATGTGTCTCCACACTGAAGAGAAATCAGAGAGTAACCTCGGAACAATAATCAGCAAGACCAGAAAACAGCAGCCAGATAGGTAATTTGCTGTTGCCCTATTGGACCTCTTAGAGTCTTTGTATGGAACAAGTGCATCAGGATATGTTGGGTAGAAGCTAAACTAAGAAGCCGTGTGTCCAGGCAGCAGAAGGAACCAGGAAGGCCCTCCAAACTCGGATGGACAAGAGCTTCAGAGACTATCTTGAAGGACCCATCTGTGCAGAGTTCATACCAGTCATGAGTCAAACAACTACTGTGTTTGTATGCACTGCACTTCAGCTACAGCCGATCTCATTTCACCTCTGGGAACCATTTGGTTTAGGGACATAAGTATTGATAAAGTACTGGGGACAGGCCATTCAGTGCTCACCAGAGTACTAGTGCAGGGCTGAATACTCACCCAGTGCTAAAGAAGTGCCAATGGAACCAGCAGAGGGGTGGGGTGGGTGCTGGTTCACGTGTGATGTGGTCATGCAGAACCAGTACGGGGCAGGGTGGGTGCTGGTTAAATGTGTGGTACGGTCATGCCATCATCTGCTTGTGAAGGTAAGCCAACCTTCAGGGGTCAGCCCTTGTCTTTCCACCTTGTTTGAGATGGGATTTAGTCTTCAGTGATCACGGCAGGCTGGCCTGCAGGCTTCCAGAGATTCTCTTGGCTCTGCCTCCCTTCTCCCTACAGGGATGCACTAGGATTACAGATTCTTGCATTACTGTGTCTAGTTTTTCTGTGGATCCTGGTGACCCGAACTCAAGAGGTCAAACTTAGCTATCAAGTCCTTTTACCCATTGAACCATCTCTCCAGCTCCAGGACAGAGTTTTTATGTGCCTGTGTGTTTGCACATGTGTGAGTGTATCTCCTTAAAGAGAGTACAGGTTACATGAATTTTCCAGAGTAGAGCTCAATGGGAGGGTTCTACCTTTCCTTGAAGATTACTACAGTGTACTCACATAAAATAAATAAATCTTTAAAAAAGAAAATGCTGAGAGGTTAATACTGAGCACAGCACTGAGTGCTGGAAAAGGAATCATTACCACAGAGCTTTTTAATTCCCTGCAGTGTGACCAGGTTATCCCTTCAGAACAGCTTGATTTAACTAGGAATTTTTAGGATCATTTAGAGACTGAAATGAGAAGCACTTATTTAAAGAAAAATAACTTTTCCTTTCAGAGTTAACAGGTTGCACCAAAGAAGTCTTGGGACAATCAATTTTGGTTCCTCACTAAGCCCCCAAAGGACTCTTCTATGCAGCATGTGGGAGAAGTGACCACGAGCCCCCAGCAGGGCAGGTAGTGTCTTAGAAGACAGTTATGGGGACCCTGTAAGTAAGGATCAGTGTTGAGGAGGTTCTACATCACACATTCACCTCTTCCATTGCTTCCTGTGACAGGCTCTCCTGCCCTGAGAGCAGGAGACAGGGCCCAAGAATAGCCAGTGTGGGCCATCACATAGCCAGCACCTTCTAAGGCTTCTCAGGAGTCTGCAACAAAATAGGTCCCTGCCTCCTCTCATAATTAATGTGATTTAAAGGAAAAATAATGGAGGAAGAAGAAAATGGGGAAAGGTAGATGAAGAGGGATGGATGGGAAGAGGGGAATGGTAAGGAAGAGGAAGGGAAAGAGAGGGAGGGTAGGAAAAGAGGGTGAAGCTGGGCCACGTGTGGTGGTATCCATCTGCAACCCCAGTGGGAAAGATGCAGAAGAAACACAAGTTCAAGGGCAGCAACAGGTATACAAAAAAATCCAAAGACTTCACAGGCAACATAGAGACCCTGGAAAGATATGTGACAGGAAGTATAGTAATTACTTCTTGTTGCAGTGATAAAAACACCATGACCAGGAGTTGCCAAGAGCTAGCCTGTCATCCAGTTTCCCAAGGTTGGCAGCCAAACAGGGGTATGGAGCTGGAGATTGGAGCCAAAAGCTGCTGAATTTTGGCAATTTAATTTTTCTTGCTATTCTGGAACCAGAAGTTGCTGGCTTCTGTCAATTTAACACTGATGGTAGTAGGAGGGAATTAAGAAAAAAAAATCTTGGTTACTTGGGCTCTTTACTCTTCAAGGGCCCCTTGATAGCCAGGCAAGAGGATTAGAGTTTGTTAACTCTTCATGAGCCAGGGAGAAAAGAAAAAGAGAAAGGAAGAAAGTCACACACACACACACACACACACACACACACACACACACACACATACTGGTTGGGCCCAACCACCTGTTTCATCAATTTCACAAAGGCACATGCATATTTATATACACACATATACCTACACACATATGCATGTACATACCTATAGACAGAGAGACATATATACATATGAAGCAGAACCCCAACAGCCACAACTTTATTTCTTCTCTTAGCCTTTTTCTACCTTCCTAGACAAAAGTTCTTTATAAATTACCTCACAGATAAAATGTTACACAGAAGGGGAGTTACAGAAGATGTTGATAGTAACTTCAAAGCAGTGTTCATTCGGTAAGCTCATTATAAGTTCAAAGCAACAGTTCCACATGGCCTTGCTTTATCATAGTGCACTTCTGTGACTTTATCCTTGGATCTGATCTAGAATGAATGTTTTTCCTTGATCACAAATCTGTCCCAAGCTCATCTTTCTTCTTAGTGTAATTTACGAAAGCTCATTGCATTCCTCATTATGCAGACTTCACTTACTAGTCTACAAGGAAGGGACACATGTTATTCTTGATTCTAACTGGCAAAACAAC
Source organism: Rattus norvegicus (assembly GCF_021556685.1). Taxonomy (NCBI): domain Eukaryota; kingdom Metazoa; phylum Chordata; class Mammalia; order Rodentia; family Muridae; genus Rattus; species Rattus norvegicus. The sequence goes on along the minus strand of NC_141534.1, from coordinate 54,858,018 downwards.
TTAAACTTTCTTCCTATAATTATTTGAATCAAATCAGAAATGCAGTCATTAGTTCATCTAAACAGCATTAATTCATGAAAGTTTATCTTCATATTGATTCTGCAGGAAATTTGCCCAATAGGGTGGGCTGATGCTGAAGAATCATCAGGCTATGTAATAATGGCAGGAAAGGCAGATCAATAGCAAGAATCAATCTTGGGATGAAGTAAGTCTCTGAGGCTGTGCCCCTCCAGAGTGAACCCACTGCAGTCATATAAAATGGCAGGCCATCTCCAGGAACCTCACTAGCTTGCCATAGCTTCTGTCAAAAAGTGACTTATGGAAGAAAGAATTTATAGTACTAGAGGAGGAATTCATAATGGTGGGAGCATGGCAGCGTATGCAGGGAGTAGAGATATCAGATCTTCAGCAACAAACGCAAAGTAGTAAGCTCAGACTACAGTAGGGTAAGGGTATGTATCTCAAAGCCAGCCCCTTGATGCAATGTACTTCCTCCAGTAATGCCCACCACCTAAACCTCTCCAAACAGTGCCATCAACAGGAGACCAAGTATCCAAATACATGAATCTTTGGAGTAGAGCAGTCCTCATTCAAACCACTCTAGGAGGCAAGATAGGGAGGGAAATAGCCCTGTATACCTGAGAGCAACATAAGGTATGTGTCCTGCCTGGAAGGGAGGTCATCTTTCCTTAAGGAGACTCTATATGTAGGACTTCAACCCCATTGCCATGTGAGCAAACCCCCAAGTTCTGCTAACCTGTCAGTCACTCATTGTCCAAGTAAATCATGCTAAGCTTAATTTGCTTCATCTGTTCTGTAATGGTGAGTTTCCTCAATAACAAAATCACATGTTGAGTTGAACAAACTTGACCGCCCATGATAACCATGAAGGAAAAGTGATTTTTTGGTTCTTTCTGGCTATTATATGTCTTCTCTAGCTTGTGGTAGACAGACTGTAGTTAAAGTGATGGTTCCTCAAGCGAATGTCTCCCCTCTTCCTGGCTGCATTTGGAAATGGACCCATGCCGCCCTGTGTTTGCTACAGCAGGAGCAGATACATTTTCTGCCAATGGCTTCACTGTGTCGGGCTTCCATATTTTCTTTCACATAAAATATCAAAGACTTGGCTATTTAGACAAGCCAAACAGCCTTCTGATTTGCTCACCTCATCCAGGGTTTTCTTTCTTTCTTTTTTCTTTTTTTTTTTTTTAAAAAGTGTGGCTTGATTTCCCTTAAAAACAGCATTTTGTCTCTTGTTGTCAATCTGTTTTCCTACCCACAGCTGGCTACCGTCCTTTAGATGCACTGTGCCAGCTGAGATCACTTCCTCCTTCAATAAAAATAGATGTCTCTGCTCGGAGCTACTGGAAGCTTTCTGCGCTGTCAGGTGCTGATGTCTTGTCAGTGTCCTTTTTAAAGAGAGGTGTGTGTGTGTGTGTGTGTGTCACTCACGTGACATTAGAAGTTGATTCTCTCCTTTCAACTTGACCTCTGGGAATCTAATTCAGGGTCTCAGGTTGTACAGCAAGTAATTTTACTGACTAAGCCATCTCACCAGCCCTTTCAAGTTTTGTAACTGAACTTTGAAAAACCAGAGGAAAGGAAAGTAATGGCATACAAGGATAATATGTATATATGTATATATATATATATATTTGTGTGTATATATGTATATATATATTTGTGTGTATATATATTTGTGTGTATATATACATACATATACATATATAATTTTATACATATAGGAACATATTATTTTATACATACAGGAATACATTATTTCATTTATACTGGAATGCATTATTTTAACCCATAGAATGTGTTACTGGTTACCTGGTACCCTGCATCTGAAAGGAATGGCTAGGGTGAGGCAGGGTGATGGTTTGCTCTCATTGGCCTTTCACTGGATTTACAATTTCCTAGGAGACACGGCACTAAGTATGTCTGTGATGGCCCTAACTATAGTTAGTACCATTCCAGAGACTGGGGTGTCAGGTGGGATGAAGGGATAAAAGGGAAAGGGAGGAAAACAAAGGTCTCTTGCACTCCCCTCTCTTAGCTTCCTGTTCATGAGATTAGGGGGTAAGAGTCCCACCCACCACAAAGCCATCCCCAGCACAAAAGGCTACACCTCCCCAAACTATATTCCAAATTAATTCTTGTGCAGTAAGTCACCTGTCCAGAATTTAACTCGATCCTGAGAAAAGAGTACGGGCTCCCAATGAACAGAGATGATCAGTCTGAGTCTGACCAACATTGTGTCCACAGAGGCCACAAAACACATGTGAGCAGGAGGCTTTGGTATTATCTTTCTCCTCAAGAACACAATCTCCACAGACCTTGGGCACATGACTATAAAGTTGAATTAGACCAGAGAAGGGAACAGGATTCAGGAAGCTGAGCCCTGGCATCTCGGGCCCAAGTGAGGACAGAGGCTGGCAATAGTGTTGTCCCCTCCTGTGGTCAAGAGTCTAGACCCGAGCTTGTCCCTAAGTTGTCCTTCTAGAACAGTACTCATGAGTTTTCAGAGCCTCAGTCTCTCTAGCTTAGCTCAGCCCAGCCTCAGCTCTGGGTTTTCTTTGTCCATGGGAACCGTTTGAGAATTAGTAAGGACAGGTGAGCAGACCTGCTCTGCAAGAGGCAAGAGACTGCCTTTTATCAATCTGGCCAAGCCAGTCCAGTACAGGCAGAGCCATGTTAATAAGACAGCTCCTCCAGGCAGAGATTCTTGCTCATGTTACAGTGACTCACATGTCTAGCTTACATCGGGCATGAGCTAAAAGTGAACACAAAAGACTCTCTCCGGGTCCCGTCTCAGTCGGAGTAGGAGAGGATAGAAAATGCTTCCTGGAGAGCACAAGATGGTTGGGGAGGTCAGCCTAGGAAAGCCAACAGCAGTCCACATTCAGAGAACTCCTCACTCAGATGCAAGTGTGGACAAAGACTTGGGGCTTGTGGGAAACAGGCTGGCTGTATGCACAGCGGTCCATGCTGGGGAGGCAGTTCCAAGCCACACCTGGCTAACTCAGGAATGGGGCAGCTTTGTTTTGTATATGGGGATCAGATTGGGAGAGAAGAAACCATGGGGAGGAGGTCTGTCCTGTGGACACAGCACCTTAACATTTTGCTTCTCTTAAAGCAAAGCATCTTGGTGGGAGGGGGGGTTCCATCTTTTAAATTACCATCTATTAAAAATATCTTCTGAGCTAGCCAAATAGCTCAGATGGCTAAAAACACTTGCTATGACCTAGGAACTAGAGATGGATCCCTGGAATTTATGTAAATAGGAAAGGGGAGAACCGGTTTCACAGAGCGGGGCTCTGACCTCCAGGTGAACATTCTCTCTCTCTCTCTCTCACACACACACACACACACACACACAGAGAGAGAGAGAGAGAGAGAGAGAGAGAGAGAGAGAGAGAGAGAGAGAGAGAGAGAATAAAAATTAAACACTCTAGTCATGAAAATCACTTTGGAGTTCTGTACAGTATTCCATCGTGTCATTATGCCTTTGCTCGTAGATCTGTTCCCACAGATGAACACTTTTGCTTCAATAAACATAATGTTTCCACTCTAGACTCATGGGATCCTCACAGTGAGCTTGCTAGGTAAATAAAGAGTATGAACACGTCTGCCTCTTATTATGTACAACAATAAAGTAGTTCCAAAGCAAGGTTTACCTGACAGCTATGGGAAGTGAGATTTGCTCCTGTAGATTTTAAGTGGCTTGAAAGATCGTCCCAACTCAAAGGCACTGCACCTTTAGGATGATTACTATGAAAGGAGGCTTGAACGCACTACAAAGTCGGTTTATTAGCTTTGACAAAATCAAAGCTATATTTCTGGCTGAGAAAATAATTAATTGTAACTACAATCAAACCTTATTGTAACTGAAATCAAGATTTGTTTGTGGTCCATTCCTTATGAAAACTACAAGATTAAAGCAGACAAGAGAGAGAATAAAAATAAGAAAGGCAGTATCTCCTGTCACATAAAATACATACTCCCCAGGATTGCTAATTAAAGCAGAACCACGGAAAGGCAAACCCGTGTGCACACATCAATGAGAACTATCCAAGCAGTGATGCTCATCGGTACAGGCCTGGAAGGTACTAGAAAAAGGACTGAACACAAGTTACAGGGATAGATTACATTTGGGGGAAACTTGCTTTATTTCCCAAATATACAAACCCAATTATATATATACCAGGGTAATTTAAATCATTATCATGAAGTGTGAAAACGGGACCAGGAAGATGGCTCAGCAGATAAAGCCGTTGGCTGCCAACCCTGAAGACCTGAGTTTGATCCCTGGGATCCAATCCACATAGTGAAAGTCAAGAAAGACCCACACCTGCAGACCATCTTGCGACCTCCATGACCTGGCAGGATACCCACGTGCATGCCAGAATACCTTCCTCTGCCCCTCTGCACATGCGCAAGCAAAATAAACGTTAAATTTGTTTACGGTGTGAAGTTGTAACAACAAAGAAGAAATGTGGGTAAATATCTATGTGGCAAGCAAAACTAGAATGAATTTCAAAAGACCAAATTAAGGTGATATCTACATAAAAATTATCTTAAAAGGCAGCAAAGGGTAACAGTTTCTCTTTGCTAGTTTCTCTAGTATAAGATTTAATAGGTAGATAGGGCTTGGTAGTTACAATACTGCTTTTGATATTTTAGTTAGTATTAGTATAGCAGTTATGAACTGCTCTAGCAGAGAACACAAGTTCAGTTCTCAGTACCCACTATTAGACAGCTAACAAGGGCCCTAACACCCCTTCTAGTCTCGGCAGGTACTGAACTCACGTGCACAAGCCCACGCACATAATTAAAATAGAAATAAAATAGGCAGAGAAATCATTGCCATGAACATATGCATGAAACCTTCCCTCAGCAAGCTTAGGGTAAATGCTTCTGCCTTGCTCCTTATTCGGAGCGAATGACTCTTTTAAAGCACCAGTTTTAAGTATTATGCATCCTTAGATTTTATTATGTGTCTGTAACAGTTTTGATGTTTTCCATTATGTTTTAATGAACCATCTGTCTAAAACTTATTTTCAAAAATTGAGCCATTGGTAATTGGGTAAATTATAGACTTGTTAGCGCTTGTATTACATCTCATGGTTTAGCGGTTGTCATCTAAGCTGAGTGCTAAAAGAAAGCGGGATGCAGTTTATGGCTTAGGCAGTGACATTGGACAAGGAACTCAAGGACCAGGCTCAGTGCAAGTAGACATGCAGGTCATGGCACCCCCACAAGACAGAAATGCACATGGCTGTGTAGCCTTAAGGAAAATCTCCAAGGTGATAAGAAAAGCCAAATAAGATCAGGACTCGGGAAGAGGGGACCCATCTCAGCCAGTGACACCACAGCATGGGTTAGTGCAGTTGCATTAGAATCAGGAACCCTGAAGGCAAAAGGGCTCCATTAGCCTCTGTCATGTGACATACAGAGTCTTCCACATAGTCCACAAAACCAGGGCAATCCTTTCACCACCACCAACAGTAAAGCTTTTGGGCATGCACATGCAGGGTATTGGGGTGTTGGGGGGGTTGGGAGGGTGGAAGAGTGGGGGGATAGGGGGTGGGGGTGGGGACGACAGTGCAGCACATTCAAGATTCCCAACAATAGCAGTGGTTGGTGAATTTTCCCAGCTCCAGGGCAGACAGGAAGGGCAACCTCTCTGTTAAGCCTTCACGTCATGGAAGCCAAGCAATTCTCAAACCCGGAGCCCAAGAATGAAGAAGCATTTGCCAAGCTACAAGACACAAAGCCTCCCAGCAATGGTGTATGGAGTGGAGGGAGGCAGAGAGCAGGAAGCTTGAGAGGGAAGGAGGAAGAATGGTCTGCAGGGTCAAGGACATCCTGCTCCTGAGGGCTCCACACAGCGGCTTGTGGTTGGGTGAGCATCAGGGTTTGGAGCAAGGGGAAGTTGCTAACTTCTATCACTCTCATTACATCATAGAAGGAATTGAATGTGGCTGTAAAAACGTGGGTATTTCATAGATGTTGCAGCTGGGTAGGACTGTCTAATTGCTTCCTCCCTTGGCAGCTTATATAGCATTTTCTGGAACCACAAAAGCTACACTGAGGGAAATAAAGCTTTCAGGTCAGATCCAGCTTGAATCATCCATGTCCTGTGTTCTCTTTCCTCACCAGGAATTAGTGTGGAAAAGAAGTTGAGTCCTCAGGACTTCATCTCTGGTGTCTATCTAGAATTGTGTTTATAAGAGTAATGAAAGGGTTATTATATACTAGAACATGTGAGCTACTCTTACTACAGAATTCGAAAATCCCCTTTAGGGTGGGACTATGTGCCAAGTGGTTATAGAATTCCATAAAACAAGCCAGGTAGCCAGCAGCTGAGCTAGACAGCGGGAAGAAGTCAATTAAGTGATGGTAGCGGCAGACGTCACCTACAGAAGTGGTTCTCAGCCTTCCTGATGCTTCTTAATACAGCTCTTTGTGTTGGGGTGACCTCCAACCACAAAATTGTTTTCATTGCTACTGCATTACTGTAATTTGCTACTCATGAATCATAATGTCAATATCTGTGTTATCTGATGGTCATAGGGAACCCCTAGGAAAGGGTACTTCTACCCACAAGTTAAGAGCCATCGACACAGAGGGCATTAACTTTTAAAGACCCAGAGTAACCCAGGGCATGCTTGAAATCTCAGCACTAGGTTCCCTGAGACAAGAGATCCAAACCAGTCCTGAGCTTAACAGCAAGATCCTAGGGACAGGGTGTGTAGATACCATACTGAAAGATCCCCGAAGAGAGACCCTTACTCAAGCCTCAGGAAATCACGGACCCCAGACACAGAGAGACCATTTTGGATGTAATATGCAAAGGCGAGGTTTATTATGGAGATCTATTACGGAGATCTCCAGGCCGACACATATCCCATGCAGGAGACAGAGGTGTCGACCCGAGAGGCTGGGAGAAAGGGTATTTAAAGGGAGAAACCACAACCCAAGAGGGCAGGGGTAGTGTCATTGGAAAATCACCAGAAGCTTCCCGTCTCTCAAGATTGCTTAACTTTATGTTCCCTTTAGTTCCTAGGAGAAGCTTCCTGCTTCTCAAGGTTGTTCTCTTAAGATTCTAATCTAACTTTATGGTCAGCTAGTTCCTGGAAGAAGCTTTCTTTACTAAGTCGGGATCACCTATCTAAGGGCCTTATCTTAAACCCTTTTATCTGGATCCTGGGGGAGCAGGCTCAAGAAATGTGACCCTTTACTTACTTACAGGTAGAGGGCAGGGTCTGGAATTTGAGGTATTTAGGGCTTTTTTAAACTTCTGACTTCTTGGCTGCATTTTTTATTCTTTCATTACCACAGCACAAACCAGAGCGATTAGAGGGTATTTGCAATGATTTGAGTGAAAAAATATCCCCCATGGGCTCAGGTATTTGAACACATGGTCCTACTTGGTGCCACCGTTTGGCAAAGTGACACGGCCTTGCTGGAGGAAGTCACTTGTCAGGGCCATGATGCAAAATGAGTACATGAATCAAAGTGCGGTTTTAATATATACTTATCGGGGCTGGGGAGATGGCTCAGTGGTTAAGAGCACTGTCTGCTCTTCCAGAGGTCCTGAGTTCAATTCCAGCAACCACATGGTGGCTCACAACCATCTGTAATGGGATCTGATGCCCTTTTCTGGTGTGTCTGAAGACAGCAAATACTCATGCATTAAAAAATAAGTAAATCTTTAAATATATATATACTTATGATGTGTGCATCATGTTGAATGACAATTTTTGTTACACTGTTACTTATTTGTGTACACATGTGTATGTATTATTCATGTGGATGAGTGTGTTCAGAGGCAACTTGATGAAGTCAGATCTCTTGTTCCACTACAGGGGGGCTTGGGGCTTGAACTCAGGTCAGCAGGTTTGCTGGCAGGCTCCTTTATCCACTAAGCCATTTAGCCAGCCTTGTTGAATGTAAATTTGACATTAAAAGTTAAAAAAAAAAAAAAACAAGGACTGAAATCCAGTCTATGATATAGATGATTCGGTTTGCAGAGGTATAGCTAGAGGGAGGAATAAGTGGACAGGTATGTGATAAAACTAAGCTATTGGTGGCAAAGCAGAGGTGGTAAACAGGAAGTGTCTCCAGAGAGCCCCTTTGTTTGGGTTTTCTTGGGGAGTTGGTCGGTTTTTAATCTTACTGTTAATCTTTTTTGGTTTGGGTTTTTGTTTGTTTGTTTTGGAAGGGGTGTTGCTTGTTTGCTTTTCCTCCTCCTCTTCCTCCTCTTCTTCCTCCTCCTCTTCCTCCTCCTCTTCCTCCTCCTCTTCCTCCTCCTCTTCCTCCTCTTCTTCCTCCTCTTCCTCCTCCTCCTCCTCTTCCTCCTCCTCCTCTTCTTCCTCCTCCTCTCCCTCCTCCTCCTCTTCTTCTTCCTCTTCCTCTTCCTCCTCCTTCTTCTTCTTTTTTTGGACACAGAGCCTCCTTCCAGAGCTATGCAGACCTCAGACTTGCAGCAGTCCTGCTCCTTTGACCCCTGAGTGCTGGAATTGCAGATGTGAGCCACCATGCAAAAAAATTAAAGTAAAGGCTGTATCTAGATAAAGAAGGTCAATAAAACATAGCATCAAAAGACTTAAGTGACTAGCTAGATCCTAGGAGTGTTTGAAACTTTTCTGTGCATAAGACTTCCAAGGACTTGGTAAAAACTGGTCAGAAAGAACCTCTCACAGGAATGAGTGTTTCAAAAACAACCCAGGTCATTGTCCTGTACGGAGGAAACCGAAAATCACGAGGAGGGGTGGGGGAAAGCAAGACACTACTGTAGAATCATAGTTAAATGTTAGGTCTTGGCTCAGACCTATCTGCATATCCAAGTGCCCTTCAGTAACTATATTATAATAATGAAAATTTTACTTTTAAAATTTCAAGGCCAGCGATGGCTGGATCTAGTGCATGCAGCATTAGAGGCCATAGCTAGAACAGCCAAGACCAAAAACAACACAAACGATCTGGGCAATGCTGTCTCATCAAGTCCTCAGACAGTCAATCTTATCTTCGCTGATTTCATAGACACATAGGCCAGTGCAGATAGACAAGGACCCCAAAATAAAATCTAAATTCCCACTTACAGTCCAGCTATAACCATTTAGAGTCTAACCAATGTTCTACATACACATCCGAGGCCCAATGACTAATAACCTTACACAGCTAATTTAAAAAAAAATATAATAACTTGTCCCTGCAAAATTTACTGCTTAGCAAGTAGCCAGCAGACAACCCGACCTCTCAGATACAGGTTCCCATTGGAGTCTCTCACGGGCAAAAAAAAAAAAAAAAAAGCCTGGGGTTCCAGTCCATATACATACAGTCACCAAACCCAGACAGTATCACTGAGGCCAAGAAGTGATGGTTGACAGGAGCCTGATATAGCTGTCTCCTGAGAGGCTCTGCCGAGCCTGACAAATATAGAGGTGAATGCTAGCAGCTGACCATTGAACTGACCATTTAACTCCCCACTGGAGGAGTTAAAGCAAAAATTGAAAGAACTGAAGGAGCTTGCAACCCCATAAGAACAATAATACCAACCAACCAGAGCTCCGAGGGACTAAACCACTACCCAAAGACTACACATGGACTGACCCATGGCTCCAGCTGCATATGTAGCAGAGGATGGCCTTGTTGGGCACCAATGAGAGGAGAAGCCCTTGGTTCTGCCAAGGCTGTACCCTTCAGTGTAGGGAAATGTCAGGGCGGGGAGGCAGGAAGGGGTGGTTGGTTAAATGGGGAAACACTCTCATAGAAAAAAAACAGGAGGGGGATGAGATAGGGGGTTTATGGATAGGAAACTGAGAAAGGGCATAACACTTGAAATGTAAATTAAAAAAAATATCCAATACAAAAATTAACCTACATTTTAACTGCTATAAAAGAAATTTGACCCTTTCTCTAGGGGCCTGCTGCTTGCTTGGATTATAAATCAACAAATTCTTTGCTTTCCTGCCCCTGGTAAGATTACTGCCAGTAATTTAAAAGTTTTGCACTTGAAAGACTGCATGAAGATAACTGAGCAGGGGAGGGAGTTACCAACAGTGATGGGAGAAACAGCATTTAAGAATGTCAGTGAAGACACACAAGGATTCCAGAAGAGTGGAGAGAAGACAGCACCACAGAGGCTGAGGCAGACAGATGGGGAGTTTGGCCTGTGATCATGTCTGTGGGGGATGGTCTTGATTATTCGTGGATATAGCAGGGCCCGGCCTACTACAGGTGGCTCCATTCCCTAGGTGGTGCACTATAGGGCAGGTGGTCTGGGCTACATGAGAAACCTAGCTGAGCACGTGAGCCAGCCAGCAAGCAGCATTCCTCCGTGGTTTTTTCAAGCTCTTGCTTCAGTTCCTGTCTTGAGTTCCCTCAGTGCTAAACCATGGCCTGTAAGCTGAAACAAACCTATTCTCCTAAGTGGTTTCTGTGTGGAGTGTTTCATCACAATGGGGTAAAAACTAGAATGTGCCCTCTGTGTCTCCACCCATCATGAGGCACATGTGGCTCTATGTAGATGGATGTGCATCTCCTTCCTGGAGTGCACTCTCATTTCTAAGGTGTGTGGGACACTTGGGGCTTCCACCTGGAATCTGAGAGGAATTTCAAAATGTCTTCAGCTTGTGAGGCTCTGTTGTCAGACATACCCATCATTCTCAGCTGACCACACTGCAGGCAGTGCCTGAAATGAGTCTAAGTATCATCTACACCAACCCTGAACTACAGACTTCTCTGTGCACCTACATGATCTGGCCCAGGACTTTTGGCCTCTTCTGTCACTGTCCCTCTTGTGGTCCAACCTCTCCACCAAACGTCCACCACTAAGCCATCATTGCAGTCTCAGCTTGTCTGACTCCACTTCTCTTTGAAAACGAGACTACCACTTCCTGAAAAGCTTTCAGCAGCTGGACAAGTCCTTGAACCTCTTACTCTCTTGGGCCTATGCCAGGCTTGCTGTTGTTGCCCAACACTTCACTCCGCTGCGTTCTCTGTGTTCCCTTTCCATGGGCCTCACTTGCTTCCTGCCTACTCCCCGGTCATTTCACTCAGCTGTTCACTCCCACCTCAAGCACCCTCAAGGTCAGGTGTCTCTTTTCTTCTTGCATAGAGAGCACTCTATAAAGCATTAGTTACAGGATTTACGCAAAAGATATTAACAGAAAATGATGGGAACGGACTTATAAAGCCAAGGGGGCACACCCAGAAAGCTGACTTTATAAAAAAGAGGTGGAGATGAAGGTAGTTGTTGGTACAGGGACCTGGAGCATAAAGTTCTAAGAAAGCCCTACAGGAGATAAGAAGGGAGGGGTCAAAGCAACAGTGTCTGAGGATTTCCAACCTCTGGTTGGAAACCACTGGTTTGCTGGAAGAACCCATGACAAGGCTTACAGTCCTTGCTCTTGCGAAATCATGGCACCCACAGGTATACCCATGGCTGGAAGGAAGTCATACGCAAACTCTTTCTGAACAGCACTGGTGCTTCCAAGCCTCACACAGGGTAGAAGCTGCCTTTCCTGATGTTGACACACACATGGAGTGAGGTCCTAAAGATACACTGGTTGTCCCTCTTAGGCCTTGCATATAAGGCAGCAAATGCTATCTGTAGGTAGCAAGGGAAAGGGTCCCCTGGTCAAAACTGTAAGTTGCTTGTGTGTTGCAGTGAGAACAGAGGCTGAAGCTTAAAGGACGATTATGGGTTAACACAGCAGAGCCTGAAGCATGAGGAAGAAGAGTAAGTGGTGGGAGATAACCAAGCTGAAGAGAAAAGAGGCAGAGCAACCTTCTGGGTCACCAAGAGAGCAGGCTGACCTGCCCTAGCAAAACCCCCAGAATAGATACAGGGTATGCCTGTCCTATTACACATCTCTGGTTCTAAATTCAGCCAAGTGAATTTTAAGTTGACTGTTAATGAGCTTACACCTAGACCATCCTAATAGCATGGTGCTAAATATGAAGTAACCAAGAAAAATTATAACTATCTTAGCAGTTACAAAAGCTAACTCTGGCCTGGTGAAGCTACGAGCTGGTCAAGGGAGTATGAGAAGAAAGGGAGCTTAGGATAATTAACAGCAGGGCAAGGTCAGAGGGTAGTAACACGGGTCAAGTAACTAACAGCTAAAAAACAGCCCAGTTGGAGCTGGAGAGATGGCTCAGTGGTTAAGAGCACTGACTGCTCTTCCGGAGGACCTGAGTTCAAATCCCAGCAACTACATGGGGGCTCGCTCACAACCATCTGTCATGGGATCTGATGCCTTCTTCTGATGTGTCTGAAGATAGCTACAGTGTACTTATTTATAATAAATAAACTTAAAAAAAAAGCCCAGCTGGAGTCAGAGATGGGCAGAGAAAAGCTTCAAACTGCCCTGGACTGGGTGGGGAGCACAAGAATAACACTCGGTGGGGGCTAGGAGGACATGTGGCGGGTATAGGAGGACATGCATAGGATGTGTGGGATCCCATTGGCTCCCTCCATGACAGCTCATGAAACTGACCAATCTCAATAGGAATTACCTCAGCTGTTGTTACACTATAAAATCCCTAGACAAAGAAAACTCAAGGACTTCTTTCCTTTCTTGGAGTTTCTCTCACTTTTCCTCAATTTCCCACTTTTCTGCAATAATTCTTAATAATGCTTGCTCTTACTTTGCATACTGCAACTGTCCGAGTCTCTAATCTTCTCTGATGAGTTACTGCACAAGCTCTTTCTTTGGTGACTGAGTGCCAGCATTTTAGACCCTCAGGTAGTGCACACCTGGGATGCACACCTGGGTCATTAAAGGTCCCTGTCACTCAAAACCCTGCATCCCATAGATGGGTATCCTCCTGGTGCTGTGCCTACATTGAACCTTCTTTGTCTTCTGAGTGCTTTCCCCATTTCCTCACAGTCACCCTCATCAAAGTGTCCTTTAGGATAGATTCAAGGACATCTTTCTTAAGCTAAAATGTTACTCACAGGCCAACAAGTGAAAACTCTTGCCAAGACTGACAACCTGAGTTCAATCTGCAGTGAAAGAAGAGAATTGACTCCTACAGTTTGTCCCCTGACCTCCACATGCATGCCATGGCATACACATATATACATACGTGCACAAAAAAATGCTGCAAAAATTAAATTATTCCTAACACAGGAGAGTCTATGAGACTTTACGCACTCATTTTCTGATGTCCCTCTCTCTTATGGCCTGTCTGCTGCCCCCAGCCACATTCTCTGCTTTCCAGGACTCATAAGGAGCGCCCTTACGAACTCCCATTGACGGCATTATTGGCTGCCATGGGTTTTCCTGACATACAAACACCCAAATGCATTTTTAAAAAAAAACTTCCTGAGCTTCCATTTCTGTTCACTGTTTAATAAGTCACCATAACAGGACATGCCACTTAAAAAGGATAAAAGCCATGTCTCAGAATCAGAGAGAGGGTAGAGAAGTGGACTGTGGGTGGAGACTAGCTTTGGTGTGTGCCCTTAATCCACCTACAGCTTACATAGCACAGGGAAAGCATGTAAGTGCTGTTAGGCCACAGGGCTGAGGTCAGATTGGTGACTATGGCTTGGCAGTAACTTGGCAAAGTCTTGCAAGGGTTCTGGTACATAACATGGCTTCACCAAAGACTTACGTAGGAATCATGTTTTCTTTTACCATCATCTCATGTGGGGCAAAATCGATAGCATATGGCAACGTACAGCCAAACTATGTAATTACTGCCCATAAGTTCCAAATTCCTCTGTCTGCTACTCAGAATTCTGTAGCAAGTCGAAGAGGAGGGGGATCTTAAGGCAAACACCACCTACCACATGAACTCCCAGAGGGTGGGCACCACAGAGCCAAGCTACAGAAGAGCATGCCGGATGGAAGGCTCAAGCTTCACCTGCCTGAGGAGGCACCAGTGTGGCTGTGCTGTGCTGAGACTCCAAGAACAGGTGCCAGCCACCACAGCAGCAGCAGCAGCTCAAGGACATTTCTCTCTTGCCAGCTCTTGAAAAAGGAACATTGCTTGCCTGCTTAGCTTTCCCTTGACCCCTCCCTGTTCTGCCAGGCTCTGCTGCCGAGGCTGCCTGGAGAGCTGATTCAATCATTCCACAGTGCTGGGGAGGTAGAGATAGTCCAAGAGGGCCGGGAAACATTAAGATCAGCATGCAGAAGGTGGAAATGAGCTATTATGTAAAAGACGGTACTGAAGCAAGGTAAAGACAGAAGATATGTCCCTACAGCTCTGCAGAGGAGGCAACAGCCCCATTCCTCAGCCTGCAGGGCTTCTCCATGTGAACTGCACCCTAGAGTTCATCCACTGGGGTGTTGGAGCGGTAAAAGAAATATCCAAGGCAATCTTCCTGCACTTAGCCCTCTGCAGGACCTTACAGCAAAGTGTCCGGGCAATGCTCAGCTGAGTGTGAGCTCTCAGAACGTGTCTAATATTGCTACACATGTACGCTGCTCTCTGACCTTACTACTTCCATTTTATATTTTCTGCAAAGAATTTTAGTATGTGGGGATGCACAAAATGAACTTTTCAAGTTGTGAAAATGAAGCATGAAAGTTGGTAAGATTTCCCTTCCTTCCTTTTCCTCCCTTCCTCCTTTTGGGGGTGGGGGTGAGGAGTAGGAATGGGGGATACCAGAGACCCTGTTTGTTAAGGTCCATGATAGTGAAGGAGGAAAACAGCTCAATGTGGAGAGCTACATGGTGCAGGAGAGGAGGCAGGCAGGAGGAACTCAGCTCCACTCAGTGGATCCATAAGCAAAGACACCAGAGGGAAGAGAAGCCAGATTTACTGGTAAACAGAAGCTGAAGTGGAAAGGGGAATGATCATAATCCTCCGTGTAACAGGCTACAACTGGAACTAGCATAAACTGTGGTTTGCTGCATATGCAGGTCAATTCAACCTAAGTGTGTGGGAAGAACAGCGTTTGTCTTGGTGGAAAGAGGCGGGATCTGGGTACACGGGAGCAGACACAGACGCCAGCTGGGGACTCCCACTGGAATAATCATCACCACAATGGCTCTTAACTCACAGAATGAAATAGGACGCCTGAGTCCACTGACTTACAAGAGTACAGAGGATGCAGAGGAATCAGTATTATGTAACGTCAGAGCCAGTACAGACGTATACAGAAATCTACAGTGAATACTCATTCGTGCACTCCAAGGGGAAGACTCCTCCTTCCATTTGCTGACTTCATCCCAAGTCTTAACAGGTCAGGGTGTTAAAGCCATGGTGGGAATTCTCCCACCTACTAGATCAAGTGTGTCACATCCACGGCGGGCGAGAAGGTACATTCAGATAAAACCCTTGGCAAACATCAAGAGCCCAGGGGAGAGCAGCAAACTGTAGGCTGGAGACCCATTCTCTAGTGGACAGATGTCCAGAGTGACATCTGCAGTCTGAACGCAGCTTGTAGAATGATCCGGGTAATAAGCCATAAGGCTCTGAACTAAGTTGGTAAATGGGAAGTAAACTGAATGCAATGCTTTTCGTGAGCAAAGTAAAACTGCTTGCTTTGACATGCTTTTAAAAAAAGACTGAGTGACGGCGGGCAGGTGTGGAAAGCCGTCAGATCCAGCTCTGAGAAGTATGTCTAGGCTAGTGATGCTCATTTATCCTGTATCATGCACTGTTACTTCAATAGGAGGCACTGCTCCAGGGCTAGGCAAAGCATCCTGGGTAGGAGCCATGCACACCAAGGCAAGAAGTGATGGCATAGCTAGTCTTGGAGACCATCTGCATGCATCTGCTGTCTTCAGTGTCTTTCCACTTTAACTTCAGTGAGCCCTCCAGGCCCAGCTTCAGGACTATCCTTTCCCTAACACTGTAGGCAAAAGGACCACCCTCCTGAGCGAACTGCCCCCCTGAAAGGCTGTCTCCATGCCACACCCTCCAAAATTGACTGGTCCTATGTGGGGCAGTGGACTGTGCCACTAGACAGAACAGGTAAGGTAGTGGCGAAGTTCAGAACCCCAGTAATACTCATAATTGAGAATGACAGGAGTGTGGACTACTTCCTGACCTGGTTCCTATCCTAGAGCATGTGACCATGACACCTCATTAAGAGGACCATGACAACTGGTCAAGTAGTATAGAGCCTAGAGTTCTCCATGCTAAAGAGGTATCTAGGGGCCGTGAGTGTTTAGCCAATGAGTTTCCCTTCCTAGGAATCCCTTCCTGCAATAGGTATTCTATCTCTGGTTCACCCTGAGTAAACCATATGCACCCTCATCTGCCGTGAATAAACAGTTTGGAAAGCAAGGCCTGTCTCCTTCATCAAGGATGCTGTGTATATGTGGGTGCTTCATCATAGAGTCCCACGCCCACAGAGGGCTACTGCAGGTCCACAGGCCCCACTCCTAACTCAGGGATCCTAAGCAATGTTTGAGTACACACAGAGAGAACGGGAGTTCCCGGGGCAGACTGGGTGCACAGGAGTTTGAGAACCACAGCCTCCATCCCAGGCCCTGCGGTTTCTCTCCCAGAGACCCCATCTTAGACTGTGTTTCTCCTCCCTAGTGGCATGTTGGTGTCCCACAAGCCTGGCCCCCCAGCTTCAAGGAAGAAGTGCTGCCGAGGGCCTCTGTGTTTCACCTCCCCAAGCAGCATTCTGACACCCTGGAAGCAAGGCAGAAACACAGAATCACACCCCAATTCAGACAACATACACCCGACTCACCCCTAACGCAGGTTCCCATAGACCTGCAGGCTGTCTTAAAATCTGTCAGGTTTACAGCAAAAGTAAGCTGTCAGAGCTGCTTTATAGTGAGTTAAATTTGGAAACACTCATTGGCTATTATTTGGAACTGGCCTCTCCATGTCTCCCTTGGCTCACAAAAGCTCACACTTAACCTGACTTGAACAAGGCCACTGAGACTTACTTACTACCTGCTGCTGTGCAGTAGGCCCAGAAAATCAGAGCCCTGGTCCAGTGACGGAAGCTGAGAACTCCATGCTATTGCTAGGATTTCACTGTTTAGCTGTATGAGGACCACAGGACTCTAGCAAACTCACTTCATCCCATGGTCCACACCTCCCCATCATGCCAGCCTATTTGAATTCAGGCTGCTCTCAAGAAATACTTGGACTAGAATTACAAATATGCCCCACTTCAAAGAATGATGCTTCCTTTAAAACAGCAGCAGACTAAGATAAAGTCCAAGGAACACTGCAAGCCCTGTCTCCCTTGACCTCCCAGGACACAAAATAAACTGTTGTGAAGAGGAGAGACAACATGACCTCCTGTGGAAACCCAGCTCTGAGCTCTGTTTACAAAGGGACTTGAGAAACAAAGCCATCTTCTAAACAAGCCCAAGGTACACAACTCTCCCACTAGAGGACAGTGAAGGAGTGAGTATCAGTCCAGACAGGAGACAAGTCCCTCATTTACCCATGTTTCCAACTGGGCCCTTCCCACAGCTCAACACCAACTATGAGTTCCAGAGAGCAGCACATGCTCTGGGCCTAAGTGAAGGAGGACTGGGAACACACGTGCCCTCAGGAGGGGAATAGGAACAAGGAGAAGGACTGTGGAAATGTGGGACCCAGCACCCAGGACCACATAAGCAAGGTCAGCAATTCCCTCTAACACAGAAAAGCTGAAAGATTGCTCCTGCTCAAATCCTTATTAATGTCTGTCCACAGAGCAACCATCTAAGTTCACAGGCTGTGCTGGAGAGGACTAGTCCTTCCGATTCCACCACAATGACGGCTGTTTTACTGACCCAGATAAATCCTGTTAATGAACTCACTGCATTTCAGATGTCTCTTATAGACAACAAGTCAGGTTTTGCTTGAGCCTATCTGAAAGCCTTTTAATTGTAAGTAGATGTAGTAACTCCAATCAGTACAGCAGTTTTTTGTTTTGTTTTGTTTGGTTTGGTTTTTTTGTTTTTTTTTTTGTTTTGTTTTTTTTTTTTTTTGTTTTTTTTTTTGGAGCTGGGGACCGAACCCAGGGCCTTGTGCTTCCTAGGCAAGCGCTCTACCACTGAGCTAAATCCCCAACCCCGGTACAGCAGTTTTTAAAGAGTTTTTGAGATCAGTTGTTCTGAGGACTATGCAATGTAAAGCGTTTTAATGTTATACCTGCATGCATTGCTGTAACTGTTAAATAAGCAGGATGGACAGGACTGGTGAGGCGGCTCAGTGGGACGTGCTTGCTGCACAGGGCTGACTGATGAGGAAAGGACTGGGAGTAATGAGCTAATGTTATAAAGGATTTACCATTAAAGTTGCTTAGGAAATAATAAGTTACAAAAAGGACAATTTAGCTGAAGGAGGGAAGATAACTGGCATACTAACCATACTTGTTAGAAACTGCAGAAATATTCTATTTCTAACATAACTGAAATTTAGGTTTGCATAAGACATTCTTCTGCTAAGATTTGTTCACTAACATTGCCACCACCCACTAGTAACCCCTCTTCCCATAATAAAAAGGACAACCCTGGGCAGTAGGCCCTATTCCCAGATCAAAAGAACATGCTTCTATCATTCAGTTCAAAGGGGATGGCACTGGTTAACAGCTGCCCACAAAGTCCTGGCCCTACTGCAGAATGCTGCCAGGCAGGCAGGATGACCCTGGGTAAAAACTACTTGAAAAGAGCAATGTTATCTACTTCAAAAATAACTGGGACAGTATCTTTGCTGTGTAATTCTACTGTACGTCCAAAACGGCGAAGCTTGCATTGTCTGTCTCTAAAAACATGTTTAATTGCTCAAAGCTAACTCGGGACAGGGACCTAGAGGAGATTTCCAGCTGGCAATGTATGCAGAATGCTGTAGCCCAACATCCATATAAACTGTCAAGGCCAGTGTCTCTGAGCACCAGCCAGGCTGCCAGAGCAGACACAGACTTTACTGAAGAGCTTTTCCTTATTCTCTGAGAACACGAGCGAATTCTCACTGGGGAGTGTTACTTCACTATAACATGACCTGGGTTTGATACCCAGAACCTAATGCTAGAGAAAATGACTCCCCCAAATTTTCCTTTTATCTCTATATAGGTGCCATAATATGTGCACCTACACACATACAAACACACACACATACACACACACACACATATATACACACACATACACACACACACCATACATACATACATACATGCATAATATTTTTTAATTTTAAATAGAGTAACAAACTTGATCAAAATAAAAAGTTGTGTTGAGACTTTCAAGTTCTTATCAGCAATGTAAATCTTGCTTTTCTGGACAGGAAATGAGGCTAGCGGCAGTGGCTGTCTGTAGGATGGGAAGTGAGACTGACGGCGGCTGTCTGTGGCAGCCAGCTGGCAGGAACGCACAGTAGCACCTACTAATTAGACCGGACAAAAATCAACTCTTCAACACACATTTTAAGAAACTTTTTAGTGAATTTTTAGAAAGCAATGATTTGGGAACTTCTCTTACTTTGTGGAACATAAAATATTTCCAAAATGTGAACATCAGTGTTGGGACTTGGGTGGAGGATAGAAGATCGGGCCGTCTTCGCAGACCATCATCCCATGCGTCGAAGCCTCCCTGGCCAGCCGGGCTTCCTGCCCGGAGGATGGCTGCTCCTCTGGCTCAGTACAGTTCCGCAAATGGAAGTCCTCCTTGGTGAAGCACAGCTCTATCTGCCCAATGGTCTGTACATTCTCTCCCTAAGCAGAAAATGGCAGACGACTCAGAACTCAAGCGCCCTGGGTTATTACCAATCTGGGAGTCACAAAACTTGAACACTAGCAAACAATAAAAGCAGAGGCTCCAGATCAGGCTCCAGATTGAGCAGAGCCTCGGGAGGGGACCTGGCCGGAGCCTTGCCTCTCATAGCTTGGGGCGAGGTAGTATTTTTAGCCTGGAGAAAACACAAACAAAAAGTGACCATAAAGATACATAGAGCACACATGGAGACCCTGGCAGAGCAGAGTCAAGGTCAGGATGGCCCAAAGAATATGCATGTTTTACTCAGAAGCTTGGAAAAACTACGGCTGTTCTAGAAATTAGACAGTATAACTACATTAAGTACTTAAGAGCTTAGAAACCTACAGGTGTGGTGGCAGACACAGAGGCAGGTGGATCTCTGTACATTGGAGGCCAGCCTGGTCTACACAACCAATTCCAGGACAGCTCCTTATATAATAGAGAAACCCTTTTTCAGAAACAAAAATGAGAAACAAAACCAAACAAATGAACAGACAATATTAAAAAAAGGAAACAAAAATCTTAGAAACTTAGAAATGTCTAACCCAGAACTATAGCTCCTTCCTTTCCCTCCTCCCTTCCCTCCTCCTGCTCCAACAGGATATTCTCGTTACAATGAAGCAGCATAAAAACAAGGCCTCTGGTGCTGCACAGAACTAGCCTTTGAGCTAAACAAATGACTGCCATCTGGGTGAGGTCAGCTGTGCCACTTACAAGGGATCATTCCTTCTGGGTTCCTTACCTGTTCACATGCTGTCACAGAGGGGCAAGAGGGTCACTTGACCCTGCCTGAATATCCAGTGGCTTCCTATCTCCTATTGAAGGCAACTAACTGCACGTGGTCTCTAGGAGGGGCTTGAGTATGTGGTCAGGGAAGAATAGATGTAAGGGTCCATCATGTGGTTTTGTAAATGCCCTCATCCCTGCTGGCTAAAGACATTCTGGTGAGGCCTTCTGGGAGAAAAGCACCCTGCCCTTGTGGTAACCCCTGCCTATGCTCTATAACTAGGTTCTATAAACTCATGGGTCCCCAGAGTGAACTTTGGAAGAATCATGCCTCAGTATGTTGTTGGGTCCTTAGGAGTGGAAGCAAATGTTTATGTCTCCCACAAGGAAGGAATGTAGAAATGCGTAAGTTACTTCAAGACATCTATGTACTTGCACATACAAAGACGATACACCCGAATGCATCCCTGTTCCACAAACTCCACAGTGGAGACAAAACTATCAGGAAAGTAAAATGATCTTTTCAATAGAGAAAGAGAGGGTGACAAAATGCATGTCTTACCTGTTCTGGCATAAGGCACTGGATTTTAGGCACCACACCATAGATTCTTGTAAGTGCATCTTTGAAATCTGCAAGCTGACATTAAACAAAAGCATTAGCAATGAGTTTCAACAGCAGAATTCTCACACACTCACTGACTTTTTTAAAGAGCACCTCCTACCCCTGTATGCCTAGAGAATCTGACGTGAAGTTTGAGGATGTCCTGGACCCATCACTGAGGGACAAGTCTCTACCAACTACCCAACTTCGGCTCTTCCTAGGAGGCCCAAGCATCAAGTTTTTCTGCTTGTGGCTCCTCCTTTCCCTGCACTAGGCAGCTTTTCCTTCCCGTCTCCAGCCCAGCCCAGCCCAGCTCAGCCCAGCCCAGCTTCTCCCACTATGCTATCTTACCTAAAGCCACCCGTACCAATCTGATGACTAGGATGCAGGCCTACCCCTCCTCAGACCTCTGCCTCTGCAGCTCTCCTTCTCTGCAGTGGACGCTGCCTCCATCACAGAAAATAATACGTAGCTCCTCAGAGAGCCCACCTCCCTCAGTGAACTACAGAATCAGACCCTGTGTGCGGAGAATTCCATCGGAGGATAAACACGCATCCCATCATGCCCCAGATGGAGCTCTTGCCTCTCCCTCTCTTTCCTTCAGGAGGTCACAGATACCTCTGAACATCAAGCCAGGTGAGACTATAAAACCCCTTCCTTCCCCTTATCACCTTAAACAGAAGTCCAGTGAGCTTGGGGAAGCCCCTACAAGCCTCCATCCTGAGGTTGTCCACAAGGGTCTAACTTAATTGGCCACCCAAGCACCTTCCTCAAGCCCAGGCTCCAACTCCCTACTCTCTACAGAGGGAGATACGAATCAACTGGGAAAATGAACACAGTCCTGCAGGCAAAGCTGCCAGGTTACTTGACACACTGCCAATAGGACAGAGTAACTGCAGTGCCCATCTGCGAGCTCTCCTGTAAGCCCAGGTAGTATTTAAACTTTGTGAAAGGCACATGTCTCTGCGACAGACAGAAAACAAGACAATCCAGAATTGAAGGCATCTATATTGCACATGTCCTTCTCAGTCAGTATGACAGGACATTATTTCCTGTGTCACACAGTTTACCTGACAAGCAAAGAGCCAATGTGCTTCCCCTCCAATTCCATGACACTGAATGTACTTTTGCTGACTTGTGCTCCGCCCTGTGCTGAAGCCTAGAGGAAAATGGATCTGTGCCTCAAGCCAGTAAGTAATGTAAGTAGTCTATAGTGTATGCTCCTATGCAAACACAAAGAATCCATTTCAAGTAGGTTTGTGCTGGGTCACTTTAAAACCAAAGTGCAGCTTGGATCCTGCCAAATGTCCCCAGAGACACATTAGATACTAGATAAAGGTAAACTTACCTGGTAGTAGTTGATAGATGGCTTGATCTCAAATTTTTGTAGTACACTGAAATAAAATTTAAAAATTAGCTGCATTATGATAGCACATTACCTGTGTTCTTTTTATCGGATTTCAGTAAGAATCAAGATGGTTTTAAAGAAGTCTGCCTTTTCTGACGTCCAGCAAAAAGTCTGTTAATAAAGACAGCAAAGAGGCAGCTCCCATCCCCTTCCTTTCTGGCCTGATCACATGCTATCCACATGGCCCTCCCCAGAACTACACAGTATTCCACACCACCCTTCGCAGCAACAGACCATGTTCGGGCGACTGGTCACACAAGCTCCGCGAGGCACCTTCTCCTTGACCACGTGACTCTAGGCTTATCCTGAGGACCTGCACTAGCCAGGTCTTCGGAGAATTTAAATGCATAGAGCTTAGTGCCCATCACGTTTCTGGTAACGAACTGAAGTACTGGAGGCCCGACCACTCATTCCAAAGCAGTTCCCTGCTGTCTACCACAGCTCCTGCACGACTTTGGACTGTGACCTAAGAGGGTAGATTCGAGGCTGTGAGTCTAAATGCTGGCCTGCTATTGCTCTGTGGCAGCAAAGGACAAGCATGAAAGAGGAGGCAGGAAGGTCCCTGGAACCCCAGAAATGCCCCCAAATCCATATAAGCTTGTCACTGCCTGTCCTAGCCGTCAGTATATGATCAACATGGGCTCTGAGAAAGTATAAAATACTCCAGTTTCAAAACTATGTTTGTTCTAAGTTACAACACTAGTACCTTGGATGGACTGAGCTTAATGTTACTACATTTTTTGAAAGTTTTTTTTAACTGCTGCATTTTCATGGCATTACTGAAAAATGCTGCTTAGCACGGGGGGTCACACACTGTTCTACCTGATGCAGGCAGTCAAGGAATAAAGTAGAAAGACGGGCCAAGCTGTGCCACATGCAAGAGCTGGGTGCTAGCCCATGTGTGCACTTGCAGGCGCTCTGAGAACTGCCTGCAGGAGTTTTTACACACTAAGTAGTGAGTGAACATGACGCGGCCTAAGACACCTTGCTTATATAGACAGACAGGAGTCCTACATTTGCCTGGGAAACGGGAGAGCAATCACTCTTCTACAGCTGTGCCATTTTAAGCAGGCACTACTGGGAGTCTTCCATGTAGTGGGCCTCTGGGGTGACTTTCCAACAACCAGGTGTGTGGCTGTGAGTGTCTGTGAACCCCACACAGCCAGAGTTTCAAGGGTAAATGCTCTTTAAGTGTCTATTTCAAGTGGAGCTTCAAATAGGAGCGACTTAGGCCATTTTCAGCTCAGAACAACTTGTGGCTACCAGCCTGGGTCTGGCCGTTCTCAGCAGCGGCAGCTCTCTGTGGGTCTGTCTGTCAGTTTCTGAAAGGGCAGTCTCTTTTCAACAACTGCCTTCCTGTGATCCAGAAGTACAGGGTGGACCTTCTTGCAGTGATCCCTCACGGTGGCTGCAGAGGTGCCCAGTGGGCTTCCAAAGGCTTTATCCTTACTGAGAGAACACTGTGTCCTCAGAAACCCCACAGGCTAGGTAAAGTATATACATAACTCACAGTGCTGAGGACTTGTTACACATGCCAGTATGTAACTCCTAGTGCATATCCTTCATAATGAAGATATTTGGGTGTTTTATTTTGTTTTGAGATAGGGTCTCACTGTGTAGGCCAGATTGGTCTAGAACTTGCTATGCAGACCAGGCTGGCCTCAAACTTAAGAGACCCATCTGCCTCTGCCTCTGAAGTGCTGGGATTAAAAGTATATGCCACTATACAAGCCTAATAATGCAAAATTTTAAAAGAAAGAAGGAACTTCAAAATCCAGGCACTGCCCACCCATTCTTTTTATGTCCTGGAGAAAAGATCTAGAGGTTCTATAGCTAAACTGTACAACTTATGTCAGAAAGGATCACAAGGCCTCTGCAGCCCTGCGCTTTCCGCCTGGTGGTTTTAAGGTTACCTCCTCTCTCCCAAAGGCACCAGCTAGATTAATCAATTCAAATCCAGCTGCTTTTGAGCAAAATGACACAGAAGACTGCGTGAGATGGTGAGACAGCATCATGAGCACTCTCTGTGCTACAGAGGCAAAGCATTTTCTAGGGAACCAGTGGTTTAGTCATCCTTTAAGCAGATTTAATCCATGAACATTAAATATGATTGATGTGCACAGGATCTTGGGGGTTATTCCCATCTGAAAGAGAATTGCTCCGACTAGAACAGGCTGTACAAATGACAAGCAGTATGCAGGCACCGTAAAATCCTTCATCATCAGCAGACATTCTGTCCTCACAGTCTATACGTCTGTGTCTTTACATAGGGAGGATTAACCATCTCTCTAGCTTCAGGGTCTGCTGTGAGGGAACTAATTCCATTCGTGAGTGAGCACTCCACACTCATGGCCCAGCCCCCTGGGGATGAAGGCTTTGGCCTACAGTTTTTCCCCTGTGACACCCTCCTTAGGCTGCCTACATTGAGCCTGGGCTCCCGTGTGATGCCCTCACCACTCCCTCACAGTTCCCTGGCTTATAACATTCAGTCACAGTAAGACAACTTAAGAGCCAGCAAGACGACTTGGCAGGTAAAAGCACTTCCCACAGAAGCCTAACAAACTGGGTTCAATACCCAGAGCTTGGGTAAAGATAGAAGAGAAAAAGCTCCACAAAACTGTCCTCAAACCTCCACACATGTACATGCATGTACACACGCATGCACACATATATGCACATACACTTAATAAGAAATAATAAATTCAAGAAGTAAATGAACAAGAACTAATTCAAAGGCCTGAGTGAAGTGTGTACCCACCTGTTGAGGTCAATCTGCTTGTATAGATCCAGGCTCTTCCCAAAGTACTTCCTCTCGGAATTGAGGGCATCCACCTGGGCAGCACAGGTGCCGTGTTTATCCCATTCATGTTTCCTGTGAGATTTGCAGTAATAATGCTCAGATAAGTCCTCTCGTACAGAGCTGTCCATAGGCAGCCTTCACAAAGCAGGAAGGACGGATACCTTGTGCTAAGGCCAAAGCCTGGCCATGTGCACCAACCTCCAAAGAGCACCACTCGATCTTCTCATGCTTTCCATTACAAACCACTTCCGGGGCATCTCTGTGACCAGTGTGCTCTAATAACAAACTAACTGAGAAAGAAGAGATGTCACTGTTGAGACACCTGCACATTACACAGCACTGTGTGGCCCTCTGCAGAGCCAGTGCATACAGCAGGGAATTCCAGAGAGTGGCACAATCCAGGCATGGTTCAACGTAAGGACAAAGAAGAGGCAGGGTGGCTTGTCACCACAACCACCTGAGCCCATTCCTTATCAGCCTCCCTCTAATAATTCTAGTAAATAACAACACTCACATAGGGATTCTCCTGAAGCCTGCAGTAAATAAAGAAACCTGGGAAGACACCTGCAAATGATTAGTAATTATTGTATGACAAAAACTATGTTTCATTGCACTCAATGCTAATTAGGGAGCTTTGTTGTGTGCTGCCTGGTTAGGCTGGTTTGGTTTTTGGGACACGGTCTTGCTGTGTAACTCAGACTAGCTCTGAACCACCTTCCTGCTTAGCATTAAGTTTTGTAAACATTTTGCATTTTTTACTGCTTTACAGAATTCCACAAAGGGAAATAGTATTGTTAGTTTATGAATGAGAAAATTCTGCCCTCCCCTAGCTCCAACACACAAAGACTGACCAACCACATGTGTGTATGTGTGTGTGCGCGCACAGTTTAAAAGACATCCTATGGGCTGGAATGACTGTTCAACAGTTAGAGAGTGTGTGCTGCTCTTGCAGAGAACCCAGGCTCAGTTCCCAGCATTCACATGGCAGCTCTCACGGTCCATAATTCCATTTCCAATGGATCTGACGTTCTTCTCTTCTGACCTCCTTGAGTGCCATGGCACACAGAAGTGCACGCAGGCAGAATAACCCCACACGTAAGTAAGTAAGCAGTTTTTCAAAGGACACTATGCTTTTAATTGGAGTTTTGTTTTTTTGTTTTTTTGTTTTTTTTCGGAGCTGGGGACCGAACCCAGGGCCTTGCACTTCCTAGGCAAGCACTCTACCATTGAGCTAAATCCCCAACCTTAACTGGAGTTTTAAATGTTGTCTAAGAGCTTCCCTTCACCCTGATCACAGGACTGTAATGAAGCCCGCCCTCAAGGATGCCACGCCAAAGGCGGCTCAGGGGAACACAGCACCAGGCTCCCAAGTACAAACACTAAGATACAAGTCATGTGTGAAAAGTCTGTCATTTTAACATCTAACTTAAACATGAAGGCAAATCAGTTTGCCATTAGTGAATCACAAAAATAAATTCCTATTTTGCCCTCACTGTTTGGTTAACTACATAGGGCCCCTTGCACAGAGGAGCTGCCTTATCTGTGCTCATTTATTTCAAGCCATTTGACTAGGGTCCGATTGCCTCAGGCATGACGTACAACTGAAATCCTCTTTTACATACATCAAAGTTCTCACCCATACATCAAAGGCTTGGTCCCTAGCCTGTGGTATAAAATTATAGAGATGTAGCCTCTGGGAAGAATTCGGGCCACGGGAGGATGTACCTAAGAAGACACTGTGACACCCCTCTTCCTATTTGTTTGTGTCTCCACGCTGATGTGAGGTGAGCTGCCGCCTCTGTACAGGCTCCTCAATGACGCACTGTGCTGCAAAGGCCCAAAGGCACCAGAATCGATCAGAAACTTAAACCTCTGACAATCACGGGCCCAGCAAATCTTCACTTTCCACTTGACATTTCAGGGATATTTGTCTCAGTTACAGAAAACTGACACACACACAATTCATCATTTCAAGCACACTGAGAAATACTACATAAAGGACTTTTCATTTTCCCTCACCTCATTGAAGTTGAAGTACTTCCTAGAATACAGGCTACAAAAGATAGGTTCAGGGGTTGGGGATTTAGCTCAGTGGTAGAGCGCTTGCCTAGCAAGCACAAGGCCCTGGGTTCGGTCCCCAGCTCCGGAAAAAAAGAAAAAAGAAAAAAAAGATAGGTTTAGGACCTGCCTGGGCTACGAAGTGACCTAGCCTAAGCGCCTGAGTGAGCAGCCTTCTCGGAACTAAAAATAACACTGGGAACCAAGCTCAGAGGGAAAGCACTTAATGCAGGGACAACCTAGACTCAGCCCAGGAAGCTACTTGTCACCCAAGCCTTCACTGAGCATTCTGTTTAGCTCAAGCTGATTCCAACCTACTCATTACGGTCCACAGATCCCAACTAGCACCCCTCAGGAAAAAGTCATACTCCACACCATGACCCAGGACCGGGGCTTCCCTTACATTCCACTGCTTTGTAGTCTTTTGCCAAACTTAAGCATTTTAATGCACTAAAAATCCTACAAAACAGAAATGTTTCTAGGTTTAATTATCTAGAAAATATTATTAGCTATAATATGAATTATAAACTTTCATATTGGAAAATGCCAAAAAATGCTTTCAGTTGGGTAAATTTTATTCTCTTAAAAAAAAAACAAAACAAAAAAACAAAAAAAAAAAAAAAACAAAACCCCAGTGCTTTCCAAACAACTGAGTTAATTCCGGGATCGGCCCCTGCTGACCCAGAAGAAGACCATGGCTGTGAGAACCTCACCTTTTCTCTGACCTAGGTCTCCATGACATCACTATTTTAAGGCATGCTCCTTCTGGGTGTGTCTAATTCAGACTGATTTTTAAATATGCAAGCACTTGATTTAGCTAAATTTCAGGAAATAAGACTCTTTAAATGAAGTAATGGATGAAATAATAGATTAGAAAACAAGTTCAGAATATAAATCCCACCTGACCTCATTTTTAACCTGCTGGAGAGAGGCGTCTGAAGTGACAGACCCAGTCATTTGACAATAGGCAGCTCTCAGCCTCTAGAGACAGGTGTCTGTCCTTCGTGCCTCCCACAAGCTGCCATCCAAAACACTTAGGAACTCTCATACCTCTGTTTAAAATGCATATGACCAACAGAAACACAGACTTACCAGAATTGGCTGCGATTAGAAGACGGGTGAATCACATCAGGCCAGTAGATCTTCATGTCTCGCAAAAGGTCCTATACATAATTCAAACAGAATGTTTACCCAAGACCCAGCAAACTCAAAACTTCTAAGCAAATTTAACAAACCAATGTACTAAACAAAAAGTATCCAATCTCTGACAACGTACTAAACAAAAAGTATCCAATCTCTGACAATGTACTAAACAAAAAGTATCCAATCTCTGACAACGTACTAAACAAAAAGTATCCAATCTCTGACAACGTACTAAACAAAAAGTATCCAATCTCTGACAACTTAAATGAACAAAATGACTTTGTGCTTATTCTGCGTGAAGCATGTTATAGTCTCTGGGCTTCGCATGAAAACACAAGCCCTTATGAGAGAATGATGAGCCAAGGAAGAGACGGGATCTGAAATCACAGACTCGTGAGGAATTTTAAAAGTACTGCCATTAGTGACAGCTGCAGACTGCAAAAGTTATACACCACACGATGCCAACCACAAGACGTTCTGGGAAGGTCAAATCATGACACAACGGCATCCATGGTTTGCAGTGGATATCAGGACTGACGAGAGAAGGTCGGGAGGTGAACATGGCACTTTAGGCAGTGATACCGCAGGATACTTACCCTCCTGACTTGTCAAGACCCATAAACTACAGCATAAGATATGAATCCTAATGTAGGCTGTTGCTTCAGTTAATAGTATGGTATCAATACTGGCTCATTCGTAAGAATACAGCACGTGGATGGATGGTCACAGTGAGGAAAAACTCAGTTTGTACTTTGCATTTGAGTTTTCTGTTTATATAAAACAGCTCTAAAATAAATTTCTATTTTAAAAAAATGTCAGACTCTGACTTCCAGCGCTTTTTGAGCACGGCAACCTGCACCTTCCTAGCCTGGCAGGTAGTAAACACGGCCCAAAGGACTCAAGCTCAGTTTCCAATGTCTACAGAAGCAAGCACTAGACAAAGGAACGTCACTGGAAAGGAATGCAGATAAAGGTGTATAAGAAGGATTCCCTGGCTTTCCCCTGATCCCCACATACCAAATCCTGTCAGCCAGCCTCCCCATCCCAGGTAAGCACAGGCCTGTCTCCTCCTCTCCACTCTGCCCCACCTGTCAGTTTCATGCCTCCTCACTGCCACTTCCCTCAACCTGGCTTCAGCCCTAGTCAGACCTCTGGGGATAATGGAGGGTGATGATGTAAATGAGCCAAGCCAGGGCACGTTCCTGCTGTGGGGCCACTTCACTGAACACTAATGCTACAGGAGCAAGCCAGGACTTTCTGAGGGACAGTAGGGCATGGCTACTACAGACCCAGGGGCCCCCAGCAAGAGGCAGCTCAACCCTGCCATTCTGACCTTCCTTCCTCCTGGGCTTTCTAACACAAGGAAACTTCGGAAACCCCACTTCTCTTGGCTTCCTCCTCCTCACTGCTCCCTTTCCCATCAGCTTTTAAACCCCAGGGTCAGTGTTGTGCTACAAGAGTATCCTAGCCGATGAGGTTTATCCAGGGCTCAACCACAGAGAGTTGAAAACTTTGCCTAATACCTCGGTGCGATGACCTGCAATACAGTGGGCATGGGCAACATTTTACAATCTCCATAGACACTGAATAATTCTAGCTTTAAGGAAAATGTACTTTTTTAAAAAAATGAAAGAAAATGTACTTTTATTAAGCGACAATCATGTACTATTGGGTTTAGCCTCACTATCTACTTCGACCGAGCATCTCTTTCCTGGAGGACCTGGCCTGGACTCTTGAGAAACAAGAGAAGCCTGAAGTCATCTGTGCAGTTTTATATGCCATGGCAAACGTGCATGGCGCACCCTGAAGCGTAGGAGGGACTGACAGCACAGTATCCACCTCAGTGATACTTCACACCAGAGCTCCAGTGTGTGCACAGTAGTGACTCAGGAAAGGGCAGTCACACTTGCCACCCAACAACAGTTGTCGGCTCTGTAATGTTCACCTGTCAGGCCTGCCATGTGCTCTACACCACCCCAGTCACCCTGACATAGGACCATACTCCGGACTGTTGGCTTCCCTTAAGGAAAGATGAATGTGCAGGAGTAGTTCAACATGCCACATGACTCCCAGAGCACAATCTCTTGCATGCTTACAACTTATTCCTGACCTAGAAACTTGGATAATGAAGAGACCCACCATTTCCTTCTTGCTCAGAGATCCTACTTAGACTCCCATGCCATCTATGGCCAGAACTGACCAGCTTGGAGTACCATGTGCTATGTGCCTACTCTCCAAGGCACAGTCGTCTGGAAATGTTTACCCTAGGCCACACAGACCAGGTGCCCATTTTCACTTGCTGACCAGAAGCCCCAGGGCCAAGGACTAGCTAGGACTGGCAGGTAAGCGTCAGGGTTTGCGCAGCCAGCAAAGGTCCTGCTCCCACCTGAGCCTGCTTCTATGGCTTACTCCGGCGGAGGACGTGAAGGGAAAAGGCTAAATTTGTTGTTGTTGTTCTTGAGCTTATGGGATTGTTGTAGATATTAATTACTAAACAGACCCAGGGGCTCACTCAGTCCTGGTGAATTCATTCCTGATCCTGTAGTTTTAAATTTAACTTTGAAGGTACACTTTTGAAGAAAAGAGTTCATTTAGTTCAACATTCTATTGCAATAGAAGTATAACAAAAAGATCAATACCTTAATCTCATTTAGGTTAAAGTGCCAGGAGTGGTTACAATCTTCTGCTCTGTCAGGCCTTGAAATCCGAATTTTAAGAGAAAGAAGAAATAATAGTCTTAGTTAGAATGCTTAGTACAAGACACTGGGAAGTACTGTCATCGAAATCTGCATAAAACAGAGAGACTCTGATCAGGAACTCCTCACTCCACATGTGGCAGTCAACAAACAATGGGTCTGAGCAAATAGTTTGACTTTGTTCTGAAAAAAGGAACTGGTAGAGACAAACAAGTCCAGGAGCAGAACAGACAAGCTGGGTTGTCAGCAGGAGAAACATAGGAAATAGCTTCGGAGGGACCCCAGTCTCAGCTCTTTCCTATCCAAGGACCTTCTGGTATATGGGCCATATCCACTCTGAAAGTGACAAACTAATATGCATACTTCGATACCACAGGTGTATGCATCAATAAAGAATTAAAGAGAATGCACACAAACATGGTGGGGGGAGTTGGTTGTCTGTAAAGTGTGTAAAGCAGTTTATTGTCTATCTATTGATCTAACACTGTAAATATTTGTCCATAATAGGCCCCAAGAATAAAGCAAGAAAGGACCCAAGATCCTTATTTATCTATGATAAGGGGTGCTGGAGAGAGTCTCAGTAGCTAAGAGCACTGGCTACTGTTCCAGAGGACCTTTGTTAAATTCCCAGCACCCACATGGTGGTTTACAACAGCCTGTAACTCCAATCCCACAGTTGATGTCCACTTCTGGACCCTGAAAGTACCTAGTACACACATGGTGCACAGACATACATGCAGGGAAAACATCATACACAAAGAGTAAGTATATATTCATATGTATATGAATATATGTATATGCATCTGGTCAACTGAAGAAACGTCTACCAAGTGTTAACAGTTCTACTTATGGTGACTAGACTTAAGGTAGCTTTTCCCGGTTACTTCATTGGGTTTAACTGCATTAGATGCTTGCCATAGTCCATGTATTGTCCAGTAATCCAGAGAGTCCCGACATCTGTTAACTTCCTAGGGAGAAGAGATAAGGAAGGTGATTGGTTGTTGAAATATTTATCAGTTGTTTTCTTTTAACACACATCAACAGGTCCACCACTAATAGAAAGAAAATCCAGTGTTGCTGTAGTTTATCCAACATGGAGCTCATGAGGAAAAGTCAGGCCTGCACATTCTAGGTCAGTCCTCAGACAACTGAGCAGACAGAGAATCAGGCAGCTGGTTTTGCTCTTCTCATGCATTCACAGATAAGCATATGCACACTTACCTATGAATAACCTGCTTACCACAAGCGAATGTGTAAGAACACCCTGATACTCTGTGACTCTCAAGTCTGCTCTGGTAGCAGACAGAAAAACATCAGTCAAGTAGAAAGTACTAAACACTTGAAGCCAACAAATCTAACAGAGTGAAAATGTATCAATAATAACGATAAAGTCAGAGATAAAATCTCAGTAAAATAAACTATTAGGGCCCTCCAAATGGTTTAGCTAAGATGGAATTTTTCCACAATAAATGAAAATATAAATAAATATTCTTGGGCTATCAGAGTGGGTGAAACAGGACACATGCATACATATATACACATACCCCCGTAAGCTGGCAAATATGACACTTGGACCCAATTACTACAGGCAGACATCAAGCGCCTCTTGATGCCTCCCTACCACACGGCTTCTTCCTATGGATTATAGAGAGTGCAGTTCAGGTGACTGAATCACTGGGGAGAGTGACAGAATGACTAGAGGATAACAGGCCTCTTACTACACCTCAGCCAGCACAATTCCTTCCTTAAAGAGCTCATTTCCTGTTGTTTCACTGTGCCTGAGGAGAAGAGTCAGTCTGAAAGGTCTCTGCAGAGCTCCAGTCTACCTGCTTTTATGATGGTAACTCAGACAGGAGGCAGCTTCCTTCCTCACTCAGCCAGCACTGAGGACTCCGGGTACCACTTGAGCTTATGACGGGTGTGCCCCAGCATAATTCATATGTCTACCTCATCAAGTGGGGGTTGGTGGCGAGGAGAACAAGAGACAGCACTTGCCACCAGAGAAGGGCACACTGAGGAAAGAAGTTCCTTATCAATGGGGGGGGGGGTATAGTTTGAAATAAATTGCTTAATGGTGACTTTTTTTTTTTAATAGTGTCTGGTTTTCTTCCTTGAATCCCTAAAGCTTTAAGGCAGGAAGGCACTCCCATGCGTATTCACAACTGCCAAAGGACAACCAGCCCAAATTTTCTCAGACAGGCCAGACCAGCTTGGTGTCTCCTCCTTAAAGGCAGCTGCTCTAGAGCTGGCCTGAAGCAGAGGTTTCTTTCCATGTGGTTCCTGCAATAGAGAGCAAGGTTTCCAGCCACCCTGCTGAGAAGAGCTCAAGCCCTATACCTCCCCTTTTATACATTCCTACTCCGCAGCACCAGAGCCAGAGAATCACAGCGGTGCACTATAACAAGGTTGCACCTGTGACCTTCCAGGTCAAGAGTTTAACTCGGTGACAGTCAAACTGTTCCTTTCTCAACAGGAAATTAAGACGGGAAGTGAAAAAGAAACCCCCACACCCCCACTACGCCATGCTCAAGAACAGATGAGAAAAAGCAGGGGTGCTTTTGACTGGGGAAGATGATCAAACAACATCGAAGCTTGCTTGGACCCCGCATAATATATAAGAGGTCTCAGACATTAAACTCAAACAGGTTTTCAGAAAATCCATCTCTAAGGCCACTGCCCAGTCTGTAATATGACAGAACACTTCAGATTTCACATAGCCAACTCCAGGATCAGCTTTATAAACTGCCCATAAGGAAGATGCAGAGCAAGGGCTCCAGCTGCCATCACTACAGCACAGCACTCAGCACTGGCAGCCCAAAGGACACAAGGCATGAAACAAGACAGGGACATGGAGAGAGGGAGCAACCCTCCAGGGGGGAAGGGTATCGTGACTACTACGGAGAACAGAGTGGGAGAAGGGCACCATGGGTACCAAGCAGAACAGTGTTGGCAGCAGGCAACATCCACATTCTGTTCATGGGAGGCATCTGAATAAAATTTAGGTGCACAGAGGGAACAAACAAGTATAGGCCTAATGAAAGCCTATTATTCCCAAAGACAACTCTCTCTCCAAAATCACCTTGTGAACAATAACCTCATTCGGAAATAGGGTCTACTGCACCGGTTTAATATGCCCGGTGTACAGGTGGGCACTAACACAAAGCGATTCAGACAGGTTCCCTGGATCAAAAAGGCCAAAGCAGAGCTCACCTTGCATACTGTGGGGGGCCAGTGCTGGGTCAAAATTAGTTTTTTCCACTCATGGCTGCCACTGTTGAAAAGACAGATGTATTTTTCAATCCTGTTTTAAAGTGACAAAAATCCACCCATCCAATCAACCACTCGTTCAACAGGGAGAGTCTATGGGACTAGACATACTGCCAGGAAGTCCCCACCTCCTGACACACATGCCACAGAGGACAGCAACAAACACTCTTTTTTTTTTTTATATATTTTTAAGATGTATTTATTTTATGTATATGAGTTCACTGTTAACTGTCTTCAGACACACCGGGAGAGGGCATCGGATCCCATTACAGATGGTTGTGAGCCACCATGTGGTTGCTGGGACTTGAACTCAGGACCTCTGGAAGAGCAGTCAGTGCTCTTAACCGCTGAGCCATCCCTCCAGCCCAGCAACAAACACTCTTAAGAACAACAACTTGTATATTTGTAAGTGAAGGAGAATATAAACACAATAAAGTGGTATGGGCGGGGGTATAGCTGGGAAGGACTACTGGAAAGTAATTGAACAGTAAGTTTCCCTTTCTGGAATGCTCAGGTATTTTATGAACACAGACCCATAATCCCTCAGCTGTCTTTGCGAATTTCTAGGGCTCTGAAAACTCACCATCTCCCTCTATTTCATGTAGCAACACAAAACCTGACTTGAAATAGCACAAGAGTATTATCAATATTCTAGCCTCACAGGGTTCTGCTTCAGAGACCACTGTGGATATGGTGTTACCTAGAACCTGGCCTGGGTATGATCCCTGGCCGTGTGTGTCATCCATAACCTGTCCCGGGTAAACAGCCTTCTAACATGGTGTCTATGCTACACACTCTATGCCTTGTCACATGCATGCACACTGGACTGCTTCTATCACAAGTCTGTGAAGTGAAGCTCGCCCAACCCAGAGCCTTCGTAGAGGGACCATGGAGCTGTAGTGTGGTTGTCCCCCGAGGTGCATGTGTTGGAGGCAGAGTTTAAGCAACAGTGGGAGCTTTTAGATATGGGACCAACTGGGAGTCATCAGGTCACTGGTGGTATGGCATTGGACAGGATTATGGTAGTCTTCCTGGATCCTGGTGAGACCTCCTGACAAATGCCATGAAATAACAGAGGAGTAAAGCCTTCTCTACTAAGAGAACTGGGCTGGGTTGGGGATTTTGCTCAGTGGTAGAGCGCTTGCCTAGCAAGCACAAGGCCCTGGGTTTGGTCCCCAGCTCCGAAAAAAATTAAAAAGAAGAAAAAAAAAAGAACTGGGCTGAAGAAAGTTAAAGCTCCGGCAGTCTCCTGTGCAGAAACTTATTTGTAAAAGTTCACACTGAGCCTGGGAGTTTCAGCCATTCCTAGAAAGGCCAAGACTGCAGGCTTACAATAAAACTCAACCAAACTATATCTGTAATTCAGACAAAAGAAAGGTACAACAACAGTTTCATAAGATCGAAAGCCCCACCTACACCAACAATATTCAAGGAGTCACAGAGAAGTTAAAGATCCTCCCAAAGCAAGAGATTCACCTGACCTTAGGGCTTAAAGCAATCCCATGACCTAGCCATTATGTCAGCTGCATACATTAAGCCGGTGGTAGGAGAATTGTGCTCTACAGCCTCAGCTAACACTCATTGCTCCTAGTACTTTCTGTGTCCGCTGCTCTGCCTGGTACCAACTATGCTGCCCCACTACCCCGGACCCCAACACACTGGTGTTCACTTACTCTCGGGTAACAAACTACTTCTAGAGAGTTATGCCCCACCATTTCCGCTCCAGTGATGTAAGCACCAAAACCTACTAATACGACTGTTATACAGAGGAAGGAAAAAGTCATAATGTGTTCAGGGATTAATGTAGACGAGATTACCAGAGATAGCCCGTGTGTCCCAGAGAGAACTAAGGGGCGTGTGAGAACGCGGGGGCCCCAGAGAATGGAAAACTTTAACAAAGAGGGGCATCCTTCTAGAAACCAGTCTCCAGCCCTGTAGGCGCTCACCTCCACAGCGGGCCCGCCCCGCACAGACAGCACAGCGCCAGGCCCCAGCCCAGCACCGAGACCCAGCCCGGGAGCGCGCCGCGAGCCTCCGCCATCGCGCTGTCCCGGGCTCCGCAGCTTCCCAGCGGCCTTTGCGCACGCTCGCTCGGCAACCAGACTGACCGCCAGCGACTCTTCACCTCAGGCTTCCGCCAGTCCGCTGCGCAGCACCGGATAACCTTAAGCCACCCCCACAGGCCTGCGCGGACACGCCCCCATGTCCCAGCCCAGAAAGTCCCGGGCTCCAGTTCCGGCGGACACGCCCCCCACGCTGCACCCCCAGCGCCTTAGCCCAGGAAGCCCCCACGCTCCGGGTACCGACGGCTCGGTTCCTGGCACCAAACTTACTTGACCCCGATGCTTAGGCCTTCCAAAGAGATCAGCCCCCAACTGCTTGGGACCTGACAGACACGCCCCGACGCTCCGGCTCCAGACACCCAAAGGTCCTGACCCACCTGACGGACACGCTCCCACGCTGAAACGCCCCCCAATAAGGGGATGTGCCCCTACGCCCAGGCCCACCTGACCCACTTTATGATCCCACGCCCAGGCCCTCCTGAGGAACCTCACACCCATCTCGCCCCTCACACTGAAATACTCAGGCCACCTAGTAGACTTCAAATTCCTTGCTATACCATATCCATGCAGCCCCGTACCCCCCAGGCACCCGAGGTTCCCTTGCTTTCCAGCCTCCAACATACCTGGTCCACAATGAGGGGGACACTCGGGCCCTGTGCACTGGAGCACTTGGATCTGTGAAACTCCTCCAGGCCGGGACCCCGTGGGAAAAACACCATGGTCCAATGTAAATAAAGATCTGATGATCCAGATTACTATCTGCCATTCCCTCCAGACTGAAGTGAGGCCCGTGCCACTTTGGCCACATTGCCACTGTAGGACCCCGGCTGCGGATTGGACAGAGAGCACTAACCATCTAAGTCTGCATTGCCAGAAGTGTCCAATTTCCACACCCCCGGGCAGCACACAGCCAAGGATAGCTATGATGTGGCCCAACACAAAACTACAAACCCAACCTAAAACATTATGAGGGGTTTTGTTTGTTTGCTTTTTGCAATTTGAAATAATGTCATGATGCCCTAGGATGAGCATTGTAGATGATAAAATTGTGCCACACTGTCAAAATGTTAGACCCCCAAGACTAGATGATGCAGACACACCCACGGTTCTGTTTTCTCTCATGGATAAACATAACCATTTAAACGAATTACCCCAAATTCTACTTCAACCTCAGTCATGTCTACTTAAACACCTGAGAGAAAGAAGCCTGCTTTGCTCCTGCCAAACAAAAGCCAAACCTGGACTTCTAAGGCCAGGTGTTATTAGGAAGGGTAATTGCAGGGACTTGGCTGAGAACTACCACATTCATGGGAGGGTGATGTAGTCGGAATAGTTCTCATGAGTATCCTGGCTTCAACACATTGTTGGAGTATAATTTTAGAGCTGTACCCAGGACCAGCCTCTACCTAAAATGGGTGAGCCCCAGCCCCTCAGCCTAGGGAGAGAACAGCTTAGCATGGCTTGGGTAATGTTTGGGTAGTCCTTTGTTACATTGGTGGTGATGGAGTTGGTGAGGAGCAGAATTGACAGGCACATTTGGGCTTTTTTTTTTTTAGGTCACTTGGGGAAAAAACAGCTCTTGCAATAAGCCACCTCCCAGAACCCAAAGAGTGAGGGGTTTGGTTTTGTAATATTTGCCACATCGGTTGGAAGGAGTCACCAGTTACTTCCTTTATCCTCAGCAAAGGTCTCTCCTCCCTTAAGAATTACAACCCACTTACTATGCTTGCTTCCCTCAGCAAGGGACCTGAGCGGAGCATGGGCTCCTGCTTCCCCCTTCACTGACATGGGTCCATTCAAGACCCATGCTTCATTTCGTGTTTATAGCTGTGTATTCCTGAGTGGGTTGCTGTTTGTGTTTAAGACCGAGTCTCAGTTTGTAGCCTTGTCTGACCTGGAATTTACTATATGGACCAGACTGGTCTCACAGAGATCTGCCCGACTCTGCTGGATTAAATATAAGACTCCAGTTCATTCCTTTTTTAAAAAAGGAGCTTCCAAGCTGTGGAAGTGCTTAACCTCCCAAAAGTTGGATGTGAACCCAGAACAAGTGTCCAGCAGGACCAAGTGCCCCGTGCAACCTGAGGAGAGGGGAAATGTTTGTAATAAAGGAGAGAAAGGGAAAGAGGTGCACTAGCTTCACTCGGAAGCCAGGCAGCAGGGAGGTGAAGCTCTGAAGGGATTTTATTCCTTCCCAGGACATAGTGTGAGGGGACGGATGGTGAAGTTTGCGGGTTGGAGTTTGCATGTGTGTCTGCAGGACCTCAGTGAGGGATAGGGGGGTAACAGGCAGGGATAATCCAGTAGGTGAGCTGAGGTCTTTAAATCTGTTGAGACCCGAGAGGCCAGGATGCTTTCGTGGCATGACCTTTCGGTGACCTCCCAGGTTTAACACGGAGACTTCCCACTGCAGTTTTCACCAGATTGTGTTGCAGCAACAAACTGGCCCAATTTTGGTGGCTTGTTGCAACATAGTTTCCTTTCCAGATGAAGGTAAGGTTTTTTTGCTCTAGACCTAGCTAGAAGATAAAAGCTTCTTCAAAAGGCAGAATGACATTTTCGATGGCCCCAACACATTAGTTCTGATGCTTCATTGTCCAGTGGAATCCCTTGGGTCAGGACCTGCCTTGAAAGTAGCTGTAGTTTGCAGCGTCTGTGAGCACAAATGTGTCAGCTGTCAACAACAAGCCGAGCACCATACAACAACTGAATGTGCCAAGTGTCAGAATGCAAACTTTTATTAAAGCGTCACATACCCTGAGACTTGGGTGTTCCCAGGAAAACAGGCCCTGGGAATATGGGGGCAGTGGCCAGCCAGAACAGGAAGGGAGCATCCCATCTGAGTTCAAAGTGCACACTGCTGGATGATTTCCAGTGGAAAGGCCAGGCAAGGGTCAAGGTGGGCAAGATGAGGCACCAGGACTGCATGAGGCTTTAAAGCTGAGGGTACGTCCATCCCTGCTAAGAGGAAGAACCTGGGCTTCAGCTCATGGTTTCCCAGTGGTGAGCAATGTGAAGGAAGCAGGCTAGCTAACTGGCTTCTTCCCAGCAAGCTTTCCACTTCTGCAACTAGGAAACCAACCATCTCGGTAGCCTGCCATGTGGTGTAAAGAAAGCATCAGTAATGGTGTCGGGAGCCATTACACCCAATCCCCAGGAAGAACCCATGTTGTTTTCCTCTCCCGGAACAGAGACTAGGGGACCTTGTAGTTGGGACAGTAGAGTCAGGGCTTCCTGGTGGAAACTCCCTTGGCTTGATTATATACTTGTGTGGTTCCTTCTTTAAGCTGCCAGCTGAGAACTCTCAAATTCTGAAGGGCTTTGCCATACTCTGTCGAGTCTTGCTTTAAAACTCCTTTGCAGTCTGTGTGTTGGGAAGGGACAGCTCAAGTTGTTCTGCCCTTTCTCTTCTTACAGTTCCCAGATTTCTAGCCTTGCCAATGCTTGTCAGGCTGGCTGTTGTGGGACGTTGTATAGAAGTGTTATATTCTGAGCTGCGGCTATGACAAACAGCCACAGGAGAGAAATAGAAGAACCTTGTCAGGTGTCACTTGGCATGTCATCTTTCCCTGTTGATGTCAGCAGAGAAAACTAGAGCCCTGGGAAAGAAGCGGAATAAACCAAACAGCCTGATGCTCTGTCATGTGAAATATGTCATCTTTATCCTTTAATGTCAACTTTTGTACCTTGGACCAAAATGTCATCTACAAAATTTTGCCTTAAAAGTTTATTATCTGTATATTTCTGACTCATTCCACAAAGGATATTTACTCTGAAGAAAAAAAAAAAAGAGCTTACTCACACACAGTCACGTGTATAGACACCCACATGCACCTATAAACACTCCTACGTGGATATTATGAAAGGCTGTTTACTTGAGCGTTTTAAACCATCATCTTGCAGGAAGCCAGCCAGTGCATAGTAGACTCAGCATGGGTGCGGGGACAGGAGCTCAAGCATTACAGAGCGAGTGATGCCCTGCACCTCCTGAGGTGCTGCAGCCTCTCTACTCAGTGACCTCTGTCTTAGGACCCTCACTGAAGAACAAAAACTGGGCATGAGCAAATGACCTTTATGGAGAGACCCATTAAAGGCTGGCATACAAAGGAACTCCCTCTCTTATAGCTCCTGACACTTCCAGCTGTAGTTTGAATGTTTACCCCTCTGTCACTTGTTGAAATTTGACCTCCACGGTGAGGTATTAAAAGGGTAGAGATTAAATCCAACCTTGGATTGTACGTGATGGGCTTATGGGGATTAATTAAAATTGAAAAAGGTCACAAGCAGGGCCCTCCCAATTTTATCTTTCTTTAGAAAGAGATTAGAGGACACATACACAATGGACAAGATTGTCCCTATCTCAACATAGAGTTACCTGCACCACCTCGGGATGTTGTCAACAAGAAAGCTGTCAATCACCAGAGCCAGCAACACTGTGTGGGCTTTTAGCCTCAAGTAAGCTAAATAACTCTCCCTTCTTAACTCTGTTAGTCTGTAGTATTTTTTATTAACAAGAGGAAAGAGACTAAGACAAGCTGAGACCCAGGCATCAAGGAGTAGTTAAGTCACTAGATGCTACCTTTCTATCACTGTGATAAAATACCTGACAGGAGACATTAAAAGGTGGAAATGCTTATTTTAGCTCAAGGTTTAAGATGTTATCAGGCCAGGGTCACTTGGCTCTGCTGCTATTCCTAAGCCTGTGGTAAGGCAGCCCATCCTGGTGGAAGAGCATGCTGATAGAAACAGGGCTGGGGGACTTAAAAATCTAGGCCCCAAGAGCACACCCCAGCTTCCTCAAGTAGGCTTTACCAAATCCAGTTGCCATCAACTAGTCAATTAGAAAGCCCTCAGCACATATGGCTCAGAGCCCCCAGGGCCCAATCAGAAACCCCGCTAGCCGGCAACCAAGATCTTTGGGGAGCATTTTAAGTACAAACTGTACCTAACGTTCCCATCATACTGTTAGTGATGGTCAGTGTCTGGACCAGGTGTCTCCAGGCTCTTGATATTTTATTCAAGGAATTGAAAGCTTGCACAGATAGCAGTGTAGCAAGGAAACTTTAGTCTAAGCAATGCAGTAGTGCCGGAGAGAAGAAATATATTATCCAAATTGACAGCAAGCCACGAAAGAAGGCTTCAACTTATAGGATTCAGGAGAAGGAAACTTTGGCTGCCAAGGGACTTAGTAAAAGTAGGTTGAAGGGCTTTTAAGTTGTACTACCTCGGGGTTGGGGATTTAGCTCAGTGGTAGAGCGCTTGCCTAGGAAGCGCAAGGCCCTGGGTTCGGTCCCCAGCTCCAAAAAAAAAAAAAAAAAAAAAAAAGTTGTACTACCTCTTCTCTGGCATGGTTGTCCCTTCCTATGATGTATTTGATTTTAATCTTATGTGTATCCAATTATGCACAGGCATAAGGTGGTGAATAAGAGAGTCTCCCTACAAGTTCACTTTGAAGACATGATTTGCTTTAATGCGCACGAACCCAAAACCAGTTTAGGTCAGATCAGCTCCTCAACCTCCAAGCCTGGACATGAATGGAAACGATAAGATAGAATCTACGTTTGGCGGTTGTTAAGAGGAGAAAGCCAGTGTTTCTTCTGTTCGGTATTTCCACTGTTCGAAGCGGGATGGGTTTAAAGTTTGAAGCAGGTTAGCAGAGCTAGGTCGCTAACAGCTTGCTAGCTGCTTTGTTCTGAGAGGGGTGTGTGCATAGCCTAAGCCAGGTAGAAGCCCATGCTGTCACCCTCGACTAAATGTGCAACCCACAAAATGTGTGAACCTACACAGTACTTGTGCATGCCACTAAGCTTCGGGGGTAACTTGTTGCATCACCATGGCAACGGGAGAGAAGATTGTTAATGGAGGAGCACACTAATGGAATAGGATGGAAGACACATTTCTTTGAGTTTGATTTATCTTTGCACGGGGCACACATTTTTAGAGTTATGAAACAAAAACTGATTCTTAAAACGGCAACCCCTAATAACCAAAAGCAAAGCAGAAGGGAAATATAGAATTAAGATGTGAGTGGGTGGCCAAGTTTCCTACTAGGACATTTTGTAAGGAAACTCAAAACCAAAACCAAACCTAACATAAAAGAAACTGAGTTGTTTTCAGTTTCCATTTTGTTAATGATTACATAGCATTGTTACCGTGACTCCAAATACAGAGAACAAATGAGCACTGATAGGAATGGTAGGTTTGTCTGGTGTATGGAAGAATGAAAACTGGGCCGGTGTGATCGATGGCTCAGCTGGAGAGGTGCCTGCGCCAAGCTGACAAACCTGAGTCTGAGCT
The DNA here is from genome assembly GCF_021556685.1 of Rattus norvegicus. Taxonomy (NCBI): domain Eukaryota; kingdom Metazoa; phylum Chordata; class Mammalia; order Rodentia; family Muridae; genus Rattus; species Rattus norvegicus. Next base: position 54,815,271 of record NC_141534.1, on the reverse strand, counting down.
TCAGAACCCCCATGGTGGATGGAGAGAACTGGCTCCCTGCAGCTGTCCTCTGATCTTCGCATGCAGGCTATGGCTTACGTGAATCCACGGACATATGTGTACACATGTAGCCGGTCCTTGCTACTTTGTGGGTTCGTTTTTGCCCAGCCTTTATTCCCCCCACCATGGTTTTACCCTCTATCACTAAATAGGAGAGAAAGAAGGATAGGGAGGAGAGAGCGAGGTCCCTGAGTCTAATTTCTTTCCTTTTGTTTCTTCTTTGAAGAAACTACTACTTTGAAGAAATGACTACTAACAAACCACAACCTACCCCTCTGAAAGACCAACAATTACCTACCCTACCTATTAGGTCTCTAGCATCTATAGACCCTCTGAAAAGTTTCCAGAATTCCAAATGGTACACAATCACAGTAACTGTCTGCAGCTGGCAAATCATGCCTCTGCTAGAGCACGGGGCAAATCATAGTTAGCTGCTGCAGACATTTTGAAGCAGCCCTACATCCCTATACCTTGGATTAAAACAAAAACACATTACCATACTTTTGTGTTTTTCAAGAAACCCAAATTTCAGAATTCTCACCACACACATACACATAAAAATGAATAAATGTAAAAAAATTAATTAAAACTAAAGATAAGGTAAACTAATAAAGAATTTTAAAATTAGTTTTAAAAACCCAGTGATAGGGGCTGGAGAGATGGCTCAGCAGTTAAGAGCACTGACTGCTCTTCCAGAGGTCCTGAGTTCAAATCCCAGCAACCACATGGTGGCTCACAACCATCTGTAATGAGATCTGATGCCCTCTTCTGGTGTGTCTGAAGACAGCTACAGTGCACTTATATAGAATAAATAAATAAATCTTAAAAACAAACAAACAGTGGTAATGGACAGCTCATAAGCACCCTTAGGACAGGAGCACCTGAGTCTTTATTTTCACTAAGAGGAACCAGGACCTCTTAGTGAGACAGGCTGTCTGTCACTCGAGAGCTGGGAGGCCCAAAACACCTCGGGCCAAGGCAGACCCTGGACGCTAACTTCAAATGGCACCTATGGGCACAAGAAGTGTGATCCATAGGAAGTTCCATGTGTGCTAAAGTATATGAGTACACAGTAATTATGATGCTGATGAGAAATAAGACTAGAACAGAGGGGTTGGGGGTTTAGTTCGGTGGTAGAGCTCTTGCCTAGCAAGTGCAAGGCCCTGGGTTCGGTCCTCAGCTCCGGGAAAAAAAAAAGAAAAAAGAAAAGAGAAAAAAGACTAGAACAGAAAAGAAAGTCCTCACTGGTCACTTTGGGGCACACATGAGAATAGTTCTGAATTCCAAAACTGTGTGAGCAGATGAAGGTCTTCACTGAATCTGCTGCTCTGTGTCAACTGCACCTCAGGTCAGCCAAGGAACCTGAAGCCCCAGCAGTGTTTACACTGAGAGAAGCCACCAGGCAGTAGGCTGGCAGCCGGATACAGCCGGATACAGCAGGACACAGCACACCTTCACGCAGCCTTGAAGTCCAGCACTGCTCTGCCTTTTCTGGCCTTTGTTCAGGGCTGTAGTTTCAGGCATCGTGACACTTGCTTTTTGGTCATTTGCAACGTTCTCCAGCCATGGCTACACATCATGACTCCATGTTCATTCTGACAAGACATGGTGGTGCTTTGGAATTTGGCGCATAGAGACCACAGCCAGGTTCAAGGATGTTCTTCCAACAGGCTACTCTGTTCTAAGCGTACGTAGGAGGCAAAGCTAGGAGACCGCCCTGTTGGTTTCTGTTTTAAAGGAAACCTACCATGAGTTCATAGTGATATTTGCAAGTCAAACTTAGGATGAGAGCCTCTCTCGTTTTGGTTCCTTGCTTTATGGGCTTTCCCACGTCCCTTTAATGTCTTGCAAGCATTTGGCCACAGATTAACAAGGGAATTCTGTTTGTCTAAATGGCACCCTGCTCCATCTTCAAAATCTAACTGGTCATTAAAGTAATTTTCCCTGCTCCCTGGGGCAGACTCTGTTTCGGAAAACTGGTTAAACCACAGAAAAGTCTCCGTGGACCAGATTGAGGTGGCGACACACAGCTGGTCTCGGTTACTTTAAAGTCAGCGCCATCCCCATCATAATTCACTTTCATCAGCACTTCTGTAGCCCGGAGGAGGCGGAGGCCACTTGGGGCATTGTTACTATTAATCTCCTTATATGTAAAGGCAGGCTTCAAAGAGATGTGTAGGTGGGCAGAGAGAGTGTGAAAGTGGTTGCTGGGGAAGAGAAAGAAGGCTACACCAGCTCACCAGCCACAGAACATGGTCTGAGAACTCACCAGGATGCAGTCGGCCATGCACACAAGCTCTGGAACTCTGTGTTCCTGGGGATCATTGGTTGTTTCTACTGTAACAGCAAACCTGTACTGAAGCCTCTGCTGGTCCCCACTTGCTTCCTCTGTCTGCTTTCCAGACACCCTGTGTGGTTCCTGCTCTCTAAGTTAGGCCTCTTCAGCCCCCTGCAGTGCCTTACCCTGCCACAGGATGGAGCTGTCTCATGATCTGTCTGTGTCCTGTTACTGGGAGAGGTTTGTGGCACACAGGCTTACTCATTTATTCATCCTTCCTCCAGTCACTCGATCCAAGACACTCTGCCCACACATCCAGCTGTAACTGTGGAATAAAATACAAAGCAGTCGTTGGGTCAGTACATGCTTTACTATCATTATCTTGTTGGGTTTTCTAACATACCTAGGACTAGCAGGTCAGGTGACTGTCCTACCTCAGAGAGGCAGAAAGTGAAGCCTCATGACACTTGCTGCATATGCGAGTAGACACAGCTAAGCGGTGTGTGTCAGGAACAGCCCAGAGCCCAAGGGCACTGATGACATTTCTTCCTTCATAGAATAGTAGGTCCAGCAAACATTTTTAAAGCAATGATGTTTAACACCCAGGAGTAGCCCAAGGGGCCACAGGCTTCCACTGCCATCCTGGGACATCACCTAGCAAGATTTAATTTATTCTCTGGGACAGTGGTCCTTCAACTACTATGTCCCGAGCTGTTGTACTTAAGGACATCTATGTTAATAGGTCAGGGTCTGGGACCTATGTTTCCAGGTTCTTATGATGCCTTATTCAAGATGAGTAAAGTAAAATTTGCAAGTAGCAAATTAAAAATTACAGAGTATCGAGAGCACATTATTCAAAGCAAAGAGAGGGCAGATCAGAGTGAAGGGTACTCATGGACCCTACTTAAAATAGAGGGTCTCTGTTTTGTGGAGTTCAAGAGAGGGAGTTTTGGTTGCTACGGAGCACATCATAGATGGTTCCCTAATTGATTGACTGGCTTATATTACATAAGCCTTAGCTTGCTGTGCACTTCTACAAAGCCTTTGATTTTAATAATATGCATGTCAAATTATGCATATGCATAAGATGGTAAGTAGGGAATTCTCCCTAGAAATTCACCTCGAGACCACAGTTTGCTTTGTTGCCCATGTACCCAAATCAGCTCCAACTAGATCAGCTCCCCACCCTCCCTACCCTTGGACCTGACATAACTCGAGAATAATGGGCACTAAGAGGAGGAGAAACTTGCTCCATTGTTTGGAGTGAGGTGTGCACGCAGCTTGGGTTGCTGGTGTGTTATTAGGAAAAGGGCATGCGCATAGCCCAGGCCAATTTGAGTCCCAATTTGCTATGCTATTCCATATTTTTCCACATCTAAATTACTGTAAATTAAGACTGAGAACACTTAACAACACTAATTAAAAATAGCCGCAATAAACCTGTTAAATTACTTGAGGGAGTTAGTTCACCTTGTCTGCCATGTAGGTTCTAGAAATCAAACTTGGGTTGTCGGCCTTAGTGGCAAGTGCCTTTGCCTGTTGAGCCATCTCACCTGCCCTCTGACACCTTTTCAGACAGTGTGTAGTTATCTTAGCTCTAAACCTGACAGAATTTAAGGAAAGGAGATATCTGTTTGCTCTCAGAGCGCTAAGCCTATTGTAGTGGGGAAGACTTGGAGCGCCTCAGTTCATGTGGACAGCAGTACCGTATGGGGGAAGCTGCCCACACCATGGCAGACCAGGAAACAAAGTAGGAAGTAGCAGCTGATGGCGACCTTCCTAGTCCCTGCATTAGCGACCTGCCTCAGCCAACCAAGTCCCACTTCAGGAAGGTTCCTCCCCAACCCTAAGAAACTATTGCCAGCTGGAAACTAGCCCGTGGGGTAACATTTCAGATCTAAACCAGAAAGGTGTTGGTAGGAAAACACAGATATTACCTCAAAGGAAATAAGACAGTTCATTCTAGAGGCAGATACATGCAGCTGGGACAAAGATTACCTCGGCACCACATTCTCACACAGTAATAGCTTTTTTGAAAGTTTTTTTTTTTTCCCAGTAACAGAACAACAGCCAAGATCGTAAGTCAAAGCACTTTTCAGATCCATTGGTATGAACACTAGGCGGGTGGGTCGCAGCGGAATGGGAAAATCTCTATTATAAGCCTCAGATGTTATCTGAGGACATTCTAAGCCTTTGGGATTTGCCTACTAGTCAGAAGCATGGAGGTGGCCATTGACTGGCCATTAGTAAGCTAAAGGCTGCCCAAGATCATTCGGACCTGGACCAACAAACCTTCCAATATCCACAACCACAGACGTTCCAGCCTGCCAGCCTCCCTCCCCCAAAGAAATACCCCTGCCCCTTCCCAGTCACCTCCTAGCTGACCTCACTCCAGACACATAGGTGGCTTTTCTTTTACTCTGGAAACTGATACTTTCTTTATCCACAAATACATAAAAGTTTTAGGAGTGGTTATATACATATTTTTTCTATACTCGTTTTATCATTTTATGTGTATGAGTGTTTTGCTTGTATATATTTCTACATACCATGTACATGTCTGGAAGAGAGCATTGGATTCCCTTGGACTAGAGTTTCAAGTGTTGTGAGCCACTGTGTGTGTGTGTGTGTGTGTGTGTGTGTGTGTACGCTGGGAATTGAACTTGGGTCCTCTGCAAGACCAACAAGTATCCCCCACTGCCAAGCTACCTCTCTGGCCCAACTGTCTTTATCCACTGATATCTGGAAGCTGTGGGACTAGTTATATTTAAAATCCACTACTGGGGGCTGGAGAAGGTAGCTCAGTGGTTAAGAACACTGGCTGCCCTTGCAGGGGACCCATGTTTGCTTCCCAGCATCCAAATCGTGGTTCACAGCTATCTGCAATGCCAATCCCAAGGGTCTGACACCATCTTCTGGCCTTTCCCAGCACTGCACACAGTGGTAGTGTGCATGTATGGTTGAAGGCAAACACACACTTATGAGATACAAAATTCATTTCAGGGTGCTTGTTTGATCTTTTCATTTATAAATACTTTTATTTCAGCTCTGGGGCGTCTTCTGAAGTGTTTTGTGATAATCTCCTATTTAAGTTTCCTCCTGTTTTCTCTAGGGAATTCTTATGAGATTTGGCTCTCCATCGGTTGAGTTTCTAAACCGGTGGTTCTCAACCTTCCTAATGCTGCGACCCTTTAATTCGGTTCCTCATATTGATGACACCCAGCCATAAAATTATTTTCGTTGCTACTTCAGAACTGTGATTTTGCTACTGTTACGAGTGCAATGTAAATATCTGTGTTATTTGATGGTTTTCGGTGACCCCAGTGAAAGAGCCATTTGATCCCCAAAGGAGTCTCAACCCACAGGTAGAGAACATGTGCTCCAAATTTTAAAATATTCTGCATTTGTTACTGATGTATCTTTTCTGCCTCCAACTTTTAAATGTATTCAACTTGATAATGCTTCAATCTACTGAAACACTCACCATTTTGTTCTGTGTATAGCATAGACATTTCCCTGAGGAAAATTGCCCATACTGTGTTGAAGAGGAAACTTCTGGTTTCTTTGGAAAGTCAGTTATGCTAAGTGATGTTTTTCTTGAGGCACACAGGTGCAGGGATGTTTCCCTAAAGCTAGCATGTGAAAGGACACATGATGGTAAGGAATATAAATATGACCCAACAGACAGTGGACAGACAGCACTGGACTGTATTGGCACGCCTTGCCACTCCTTAATGGTCATCATTTGTAGTGACTTCATAAAAAGAAACACACCAAAAACTTCTGGTAGTATTCTGGGGGCTTCTTTTTGCTTCTGCAGATGTCAGCTGATGCAGACACTCATGGAGTTTTACTAAGACAGACTCATGTGTTTTGCTAAGGCAAGAGTGGTAGGAGGACACGTGATGTCTGGAGGAAGTATAACTAGGATTCGGCAGACGGACAGTGAAGCCTGGCTTCCATAGCTTTACAGTGAGTGTTTCATTGATCGCTCCTGCTGACTTGTGCTGATTCGGTGGAGGCCTGAGTGTTTCTACTGGGTCATGCCACCGTTGCTGATTGGTACTTGCTATCCTGACAGTACTAAACTAGTCATATCCTGACAATTAGATTAAGGTCGACCCACTGTTAGTAATTCGTAAATGGTATTTACCAGTCAGTTGAGCTGCCGCTGCTAATTCATGTGAACCAAACTACTTATGTCCTAACAACACAGATTAGATTTGCTCTAAACAGGTCCATGTCACCCATATCCTAATAGCCTTTCTTTTTCACTACCTCTGCTGTGTGGTGAGCTAAAAGAGAGATTAAAACATTTAAAAACTCTTATTTAAAGTAGGTTTAAGAGGGGTTGGGGATTTAGCTCAGTGGTAGAGCGCTTGCCTAGCAAGCGCAAGGCCTTGGGTTCGGTCCCCAGCTCCGAAAAAAAGAAAAAAAAAAAAAGTAGGTTTAAAAAAAACCTAAACCAACACTATAGTATGAAAACCTTATTTATGGTTGGTGGTTGTGGTGAGATGTTTGTGGGGGATGCAAGTGGAGGTCACAGTTTTGTGCACAGCTCTCTTCTTGCAGCTTTACGTGGTTCTGATTGGACGCAGGTCACTAGACTTGCATGGCAAGCCCTGACAAGCCATCTCACCAGCTCCTACTTTTAACATTTGCCAGACATTTCCATCCAGGGAGTCCTGTTCCTCTCAAGAAATAGAACATTTCCTCCCCACCCTGAGAGTGCCCCTTGCCCCTTCTCAGTTATCGCCTACCCCGCTCACAGAAAACCCACACTCTGACTCTCAAGAAATGGTTGTGCCCATTCTTGAATGTTTTGTGTCTGGCATCTTTTGCTCAGCGCTATGTTTGTGAAATCCACCCTTGTCTTACATGCCTGTGGCTCATTCCTTTTTATCAATCACTAGTATTCCATTGTAAAAATATCACAGTGATTTATTTCTTCTCTGCTGGTGGCGTTTGGATAGTTTTCAGATTTGGCTATAATAAAAAAGTCACTATGCACGTCCATGTAGACTTCTTTTCAAGTTTCTGTTTCCTTCCAGTAAATATCCAGGAGTGTTATTGCTAGGTTGTGAAAACGTGTGTGTGTGTGTGTGTGTGTGTGTGTGTGTGTGTGTGTGTGTGTGTGTGTGTGTGTGTGTTCCTTGATGAGAACACAGAAAAAGAGCCACCCAATGGGATTCACAATATGGCTGAACCTGCAATGCAGGATCCAGACACTCCCAGTATACCTGTGGGGATTAGTTGCATGTGGAACTCGGCTTAGACTCCGTCACCTTTCTGTTTCTATATGTGCCTGGAAGGTGTTTCCTTAGATGTGCTTAGGATGTAAACAAGTAGCATGTGGGTTTTTTTTTTTAAGCACCTAATGTATTTGGAGCTGTGCTTAGGCTAAGGAAGTAAGAGACAGGCCTTCACAGAAGGGGGATGTTGGGTCCAGAGAGCAGCGTGTTAACTCTTAACTGCGAAGCCATTTCCAGCCGTTTCTCCTACTTTGTTTATTTTCAATGATCTTTTCAGTTAATGTTACATTGTTGAGAGAGAATGGGTTTGCTTTAAGAGTACTGAAGGCTAGTCCTGTCTGTGCTCCCCCACCCCCACTCCCGGGACCCCCATGGGGTCCCGTCCTCCAGTCCTCCATCTCAGAGACTAACTGCAGAAGTGTCACCATGCAGACAAACACAGTTGCGGTCCTTTCTTAAGCCCTGTCTTGTGACACTGGCAGCCCAAGTTTATTTCCTCCACTGTGCAGGGGGGTCACTTCCTGGTTTTTGGTTACACTTCCCTGTAGCTTTGTTTGGAAAATGTCTCATCATTTTCTCAAGGTTACTACACTGTGGTGACTCTGAAGCCAAATAGTTGCTTTCTGTGCTTTGGGCTGTTTCGTTGTGATTCTTTTTTTGTTTTAAAGTCACCTTCAATGTGAGGCACTGGACTCTTGCCAGCTCCCCCAGGCCACCTTGCAAATGGGTCCCCTGTCCAAGCCTCCCAGTTCTCTCCAGCTATTACCCGTAGGAAACTCTCCGGGCTTGTATGGCAAACATTTATTTCTTTATAATTTATTATCCGAGTTGGCATCTTCAAGCACTATAATTTCACCGTTTTAAATTGTAGCTTCCTATACCCCTTCTCCTCCCCTGAGCCTTCCTATGGAGGTTTTTACAATCAAAGGCGTTCTTCCTTGCATTCTCAGTGAAGATTGTGACGATCACAACGTCATTCTTTTGCATTTTGTACACAGTTGTAGCCAGACAGAGAGAAACTTGTTAAGGTGCAGGTTTGATTTTTGGAATTCAGCTACCTCTTAGGTGGTGTTGTGTCCGTCTCTCAAAGGAACGTGTGTCCTGTGTCTTTGTGTACATGTGCTATTGCAGGTCTTTGTGTTCAGTGGCCATTTTGAATGGTTGGAAAATAGTGATATTGTAATTCTGTGGGTTCCTTTTAAAAAGACTATTTCATCATTGTGTGTGACTGCAGGTGCTCATAAAAGCCAGAGGTGTCAGAGCTGAAACTAACTTACACCTGGCCGTGCCACTTGACATAGCCCTGAAAACCAAACTGGCATCCTCCACGAGAACAGCATGCGCTCTTAACCACATCTCTCCAGCTCCCTCGCAACACCCCACCCCCTTCTTAAGAATGAGCCCTATTACATAGTTCAAGATAGCCTAGTCTAGAACTCCATGCACCCCAGGCTGGCCTAAAAATCACAATCCTCCTGTCTCAACACCATGTGTAACTGGGATTATAGGTGTGCATAGCTGCCTCCACCTGGCTTGTCATTATTTGCCAAAAAAAAAAAAATCAACTATAAATTGATTTCTCCTGATATTCTATGAAAGGCATAGTGAGTTTCTCAATTCTCTCTCTCTCCCCGTCCCTCCTTCCCCCTTCTCCCCCACTTTCCCTATGTCTCTCTGTGCAGGAGACTGAACTTAGAATCTGTTCATTGCTAGGCAAGCACTCTGAGTTACTAAGTTGCCCACAGGCTTTGAACGACTTCTGTAGCCCGTGTGGACCTTGATATTGCAATCCTCCTACATCACCCTTCTAAGCAGCTAGATCTCAGCCCTGTGCCTCCGGGTCCAAAATCCATTCTCTTTATTCTCATTTTTGAAGTAGAAAGTTAATTCATAACATTCTTTATAATTTTTAAATTCCTAACATTTTGAAGGTATTGAGGTGTTTGTGTATTTGTGTGTAACACGTACATGTCTAGGTTGCAGGGTGGGGGTGTGGAGACCCAAAGTCGATATCGGGTGCTTTCCTCAGGTGCTTTCCTCTACCGTATTGTTCTTAAGATTTATTTTATTATTTTATCTGTTTAGCCTGCATGTATGTCTGTGCACTACCTGTGTGTCTGATGACCTCAACGGTTGGAAGAGGGCTTCAGATCCCTTGGGACTGAAGTTACAGATGGTCATGGACCACCACGTCACAGCCAAGAATTGGACCTGCAAGAACAGAGTTCTCTTAACTGCTGATCCAACTCTCTAGCCCCCACCTTTTGAGACAGAGTTTCTTACTAAATCCGGAGTTAACCAATTACCTAGGCTGGCTGACTAACTTCTTGCCTCAGACCTCACTTCCTCCTGAGCGCTGGGATTACTGACACCTACCAATCCTAGCTGTGGAATCCAGTCAGGATCTCATGTTTATAAGGCAGACAGACACTATTGACAGGAGTCATCTCCCCACCACCACCCCAGACCCTCACACACAAATGCACACAATTTTTTTTAATGAACTTGCATAGATTTTTAAAATTAAAATACTACTAGCAGGCGACTGGAGGTCTACCAGACTTAGAGTATGCTTAGCTTGCAGGCTTCAAAGTCCTTGATTCTAGCCCCAGTGTGAGAAAAAATAATCTTTAAAGATAAATAATATCGGGCTGGAGAGATGGCTCAGCGGTTAAGAGCACCGACTGCTCTTCCAGAGGTCCTGAGTTCAATTCCCAGCAACCACATGGTGGCTCACAACCATCTGTAAAGAGATCCGATGCCCTCTTCTGGTGTATCTGAAGACAACTACAGTGTACTTATATATAATAAATGAATATTGGGGTTGGGGATTTAGCTCAGTGGTAGAGCGCTTGGCCCTGGGTTCGGTCCCCAGCTCCGAAGAAAAGAAAAAAAAGAAAAAAAATGAATAAATCTTAAAAAAAACAAAACAAAAAAAAAGATAAATAATATCATCACCCATTTAATTATCTTAGCACCATAGCTTAGAATCTGGCCAGATTCTCAGTGTGGGATACATGTAAGTCATCGATTTAAAAGGTGGGTTAGCAGCAATCAGAAGTAGTTTTTAAAATTGTGACTCTTCAGCCACAGCCACTGCAGCACTCGAATGTGCCAGGTATTGCTGTTACCATGGTGACAACTTTTGAACCAATCAATTTAACATAGACATGCACTTAGCAACAAGATAATTAAGTATAAAAAAAAGGCTAGGCAGTGTGAAGTTAAATGCAGAAGTAAATAACAAAACACTCAAAGAGTTTCTCTTATTGTTCATATTTAAAAGCATGTAGGAGACGGAGATATAACTCGGCGGGAGGTCTTGGGTTCTTGCACAGCACAGCAAGAAAAAAAAAAAAAACCTCTAACTTAAAGGGTATGGTAACGTTGGCCAATTAGCTGATAGTGTTGGCTGCACTTCTCGGCGTTGTAGGAGAGAGATTTTCCCTTTATCCATTTTAGTGTCTGGCTGGGGCTCTGGCAAAAGAGGTTAAGAGAAAAGACAGAAGCTTACTGCCCTGTACCATGTGGTGTTCAGAGGCACTAGGAGGAGAGTGACAAGGGGAAAAGCTGGCCCTTGAGTCTCTCTACATCCTAGAAAAGCAATGACTTTTCACAAAGGCCAGGGTTCTAGGGCAGAAAACAAGGGCAGAGGCACACATGAGAGGTAATGGTGGAAGAAGCTAGCCAGTACAGTTTGCTTCCTCAGTACCTCCTCCCAGGCTACAGAGTACAGAGGGTCTGCCTGTTGGTGACTGCTGGCTTTCCTGTTGCCAAGTAGAGAGGAGAAGACACCTTTGTAAACGCATATCCTGCTGGTGGGCAAACAGGCAGAAGGCAGAGCATATTTTTATAGACCTGGTTCTTCTAAACTGCCTTCCGCTCAAAATAGTTCTTATGCCAAAATGGGGACGGGGGCATTCGAGGGGGATCAGAAGGTGTGGCATACTATACTTACCACATCTTTGAGCAGGTAGTTAATACAAAATAATGAAAACCTCTCTCTGGTCTTTTTCTGCTGCACACTTCCCCCTGGTGGTTATGCTATGAACTTGTCTCCCATTCTACATTTCCTTTATTCTGCTTTTATTGTCTCTGCTTTATTATTATTTAGTTCCATTTTACTTAATCAGATTGCTGCTGTGTCTTAAAGGTTCTCTAATAAGTTCATGTGTTAACAGTTAAGGCCCCAAGCTCCTTCAGGAGGAGGCTAGGACAAGCTGAGAGACAGAGGGGATGGGGCCCTGTGGTGGTGTTAGTAGCTTTTTGAGGAAAAGGGACTGAGCTAACTCACATGCTGTCAGTGCCTCACCAGAAGCCACACCTTGGCTCTGCTCTTTCCAATCTCCAGAAACAGGAGCTAAATAAACCCGGTCCTTTTTAAATTAGTCCGTGCAGCCACAAAAGACAAACTCTGATAACTACGCCCTATAACTCTGAAAGAAAGCAAGATACCGTGGCAAGAGCTGGGATCCAGACAGGCTTGTGGTAAATCTCGGCTGCACATGATGGGCAAACCACTCACCTTTCCTAGGTTTTACACCCTCTCTGGGGCATGAAGCAAGTATAAAAACAAGAGCAATTTGCTCACAGCATCGAAGACATTTTCAGAGAAAATGGAATTGGGCAGGATGCTCAAGCAATGAATTACTTTTTAAAGTTTATTGTATCTGTTTCAGGCATTGAATGCTATTTACCAACAACACACACTTCTATGCATACACACACGTACTCTAGACTCTGTTCCCATTTGCAGTAGAGAAAGTAAGGCACAGAGAGGCTAAAGTAACTTGCTAGTGTAAAACCACACAGCACGGCCCCGAAGCCCAAGGGGGACTGTAAGCACCATCCACAAAACTAGTGGCAAATCTTCATGGAAACAACCAACTATAGCAATTTCAGTGCACTCTGATGGGTTTCTAGCAGAGGGAGAGTGGATTCATGACCCCCCAAGCAGGCCACATCATTTGCACAGACAGACAGACAGAGACAGACAGTGACAGAGACAGACAGACAGAGACAGACAGACAGAGACAGATAGACAGAAACAGACACAGAGACAGAGACAGACAGAGACAGACAGACAGAGACAGATAGACAGAAACAGACACAGAGACAGAGACAGAGACAGACCGAGACAGATAGACAGAGACAGAGACAGACAGAGACAGCGAGGCAGAGAGAGGTGAGAATTAGGGTTCCCAGGCTTGGGACATCAAGGAAGAGGTAGGAGAGACTTGATGCCTTAGGAGTGTGCAGGACAGAGATAAGAGTTAAGAGTATCCAAGATGGAACATGAAAATTAGTAAATAGTAACTCAGATTTAGTGGTGGGAAGTAGATTAACAGCACGGAGCTTAGGCAGCTGCCCAGCTATTATGCTGTTTAAGGCATATTTAATATAACGGCTGTGTGTGTGTGTGTGTGTGTGTGTGTGTGTGTGTGTGTGTGTGTGTGTGTCTTTCATTCAGGAACATAAACCATTGAAGTGGGCAGTCACCCTGTGCCGCCATTTACAAAAAAAATATTAATACTACACATTTTGTTTTTATCTGGGTGGGCATTTTGCCTACATTTATGTTTGTGCACCACATGTTTGCAGAGGCCAGAGGAGGGCAGCGGACCCTCTGGGGCTGCAGTTATAGGCAGTAGTTAATTGCCAGTAGGTTCTGGGAATCGAACTCAGATCCTCTAGAAAAGCAACCAGTGCTCTTAACACCAAGCCATCCTTCCTAGCCTTATTTTATTTTCTAAAAGATTTATTTTTGTAGTTGGGAGGGGGTCAGTGGATATGAGCATATGAGTACAGGTGCCCAAATAGGTGTGAGGTGTCAGATCCTCTGAAACTCGAGTTACAGGCATTTATAAGCTGCCTAGTGTGGGTGCTGGGAGCCAAACTCTGGTCCTTTGTAGGAGCAGTGCGTTCTCTGAACTGCTGAACCATCTCTCCAGCCTCTGATTTTTTTTTTTTTAAGGGATTTAGTCTCTCCAATAAGAGACTGTTTTGTTCCTGGCCTTTAGACTGGGGGAGGGGAAGGGGGACATGCTCCAGGGTCAGATTCAGTTTTGCCAGGTGTTGAGCCTGCTAGCTCAGGAACAATTTTCCCAAGTTGCCAGCTTCCAACTCACACTGCAGACCCAAGCCCTTGTCAGTCTCCATGACTTTGTAGGCAGATTATAATAAAAGTCCTATGCAAGTAGGTATGTGTCTATGTATATGTTCATGGGCATCTTGCTACTCCCATATACAGAGTAATTTTACTTTAGGTCCTGACTTTCTCCTATATACAGACTAATCTTCCTTTGAGTCCTGACTGCATTCTGTCCAGTTCCTTCTGCCTGGAGTGCCCTCTCTTGCTCACCAGCAAACCTCCCAAAACAACAGCTGTTCGATAAACCTGTTGGGGAAGCCATTTGGCTTTGGTAGCTCCTGCTGCTGTAACAAAATACCACAGACCAGGTGTCATCCACAACAGAAACTGATCTTAGTCTTCTAGAGGAAGTTCAAGATGGTGTCAGTGTCTTCAGTTCCTGTTAAGAGACCCTTTTGTGAGTTATAGTGTTGGGAGGGTTTGGGACACTGACCTGGGACACTGATTATGACCTCATCCAACCCTTACTAGTCTGTGGAGATCTCATCTTCACTGCGATCAAAGTAGAGGTTATAGTCTCAGAGTCTTAAGCATCTCTAGTCTCCCTCCAGGCCCTCTAGCTGCACTTTTCCCTGTCCTCCCACAAGGGCTCACTCCAAGGCTTCAGACTGCTGTAAAGATTGTTGTCTGAGTTCCCAGACTGCTGGCTGCCTGGCTGTGGGAATTAGTTTTGACCATGTTCAAGCCTCTTAATTTGGGGTCTAGAACTGGATAGCCACTCAGTTTTAAAGTATTGATTAAAAGCATTTCAAACCTTTCTGAATGCCCAAATCTACAGATCAGCTAATGCCTCAAGCCCTCATTCTCCAAAGTAATATGTCAAGGTCTGCATTGGACCAGCTCCCCCACCCCAATGCAGCTTCCTTCTGCCAATCATACCAATGCTGCTTTCACTGCACATGGACCAAGCCAAGCACAGACAAGTTTATTCCTTTACTGGAGCACTCTCCCCTTCATCTGTCCCTAGCTTGAAGTTTGCACACTCCAAGGACGCCTTAGTTTGTCCAGATCTATTAAACCCATTTTTTCCTGTGCCCAAATTGTAATTAGACTGCCAGCATGGGAAATACTTTGCACCTTCTCTGTGTTCCGTGTGACCCTTCTAACCCCTTAACTGTTCTCCTTAAGGCCAGTTTTAGAAATTAACCTCTCGGGGTTGGGGATTTAGCTCAGTGGTAGAGCGCTTGCCTAGGAAGCGCAAGGCCCTGGGTTCGGTCCCCAGCTCCAAAAAAAAGAACCAAAAAAAAAAAAAAAAAAAAAAAAAAAGAAATTAACCTCTCAATGATTCCTTTCTTGAAAGATATAGGAAAACAAACAAAAAAACCACTCTTCTAATTTCTTTCATAAACTGAAAAGCAGCACAGAAAGCGTTTAACTTTATTCTTATGTGCATCTGCATTCATACTGCACAGGCCACCTGCATGAGTTCTAAACCCTTTTACAGACTGGTACCGGAATCTTTGTGAAGTTCCAAGCCCACACGGTTGAAGCTTCCCATGTATGCGGCAGCCTGGAATTTACCCTCCTGGTTGATTGTTTTTTCAAAAGAACAAGAGCATGGTACCAGACAGCAGACTTTCCTACTCCCTCCCCACCCCCGCGGTCCAACTACCGCCGCCCCGCAAAACCGACTTAAGTTGAATGTGTATACGCACACACAGAGGCAAGAACAGACCGCCTACACGTTGCTCCCGCTTAGAAACAGCCCCTAGGAAGGCCCCGCCCCACATCTTACCCCGCCCACTTGAAGTCTCCGCCCTGCCCCGCAGCTCGCTTCTCCTTCCCTCCTAGAGGCTCTCCACTGCCACCACCACTTCAGTTAGAGGGACCGGTACGTTCAGCCGGAGTGGACTCTTCTCTCTCACACAGGAACGGGGGAATTAAGTGCAACCTAGTGACATTTCTAATATAATTATAATATGCCACAGAGCGTGTCACCAGAGCCTGACCCGGTCCCATGCTCGTGGCCCCGCCTACAGACCGTACACGGAGGCCCCGCCCTTCACGTCATGGAACCTGCAGACTCTGCTGCCTGGAGGCTCCGCCCCGTTGGTCTTCTCCGCGTGAGGGGCGGGGCTGCGACTGCGCGCTCGCGCGCCGGGCGGCTTCCGCAGCGGCTGTTGGCCGTTAGCGCAGCTTGGGTGGTTGTCTTGGAGAAGCAAGATGGCGGCTACTACCGCCGCGGTGGTGGCTGAGGAGGACACGGAGCTGCGCGACCTGCTGGTGCAGACGCTGGAGAACAGCGGCGTGCTGAATCGTATCAAGGTGCGGCGGAGCGGCTACCAGGGAGGAAGGGCGCGGGACGCGGGCGCGGGGCAGTCACGCGGCCATGGCGCCTGGGCCCGAGCTCGTGGGCCGGGTGTGGAGCACACAGGCCCGTGGCCTTCCCTCTCTCGCTGCACACTCCCTCGTGCCTGTCCCTGTACTTTCAGGTCGCAAAACTGACTTATAACTTGTGGGCTTTTTTTTTTTGAAGGCTGAACTCAGAGCGGCTGTGTTTTTAGCACTAGAAGAACAAGAAAAAGTAGAGGTAAGAGCCCCAGACCTTAACGCCGTACCTCTTAACGCCTGGTTTCTAATAAATGAAAAGCCATTCTGAAATAGTTCAGTGACTAACGTTACGGGGATGGTTCTGAATGGTTAAAAGTTACTACACTCTGAAAGTATTAAGGGTTGTACTGTGGAACCTTTTCCCAAATTCTGATTGGTTGGATAAAAATCTGACCATTACCTTAAAAATATCTCTGTTCTTGTGTCCCCGTCCCCCCCTCCCCCACCACCACACACCAAAAAAACCCTAGTAATCCCTGAATGTTTTGTAACTTGGCTTTTCTGCCTACCCCAGCTCCCAGCAACCATCCTGAGTGTGTCCTGGAACTCCCTGTCAGTAAGAATCACAGGATAATCAAAGTCTTCCTGTGCGACAGATCTCCTCCATCCTTCTATGACCTGTATACCTACCCGCTCTTAACTTCCTCCTTCTCATCCTTACTGCTAATTTTTGACTAGGCTAGGTTCCATTGTCCACGCCTTGGAATCTAGGCTAGGTTCTATTGTCTACACCTTGGAATCTAGGCTAGGTTCCATTGTCCACACCTTGGAATCCCATATTTCTTTGCTTTCTAGTCAAACTGTAATGATCATTTGATCCTCCAGCTCACCTAGCCGCTACACCATCTGACAGTAACCCCTCTCTCATTTTTGGAAATGTTTTGACCTCGGGAAGCTTTCTCTATGTGTTTTCCTTTGC
This sequence comes from Rattus norvegicus, assembly GCF_021556685.1. Taxonomy (NCBI): domain Eukaryota; kingdom Metazoa; phylum Chordata; class Mammalia; order Rodentia; family Muridae; genus Rattus; species Rattus norvegicus. Next base: position 54,798,301 of record NC_141534.1, on the reverse strand, counting down.
ATACTCCTTGGTTTCTTTAACAGGATCTTGTTCCTGCGTACCACAGTCCACGTACTTATTCTGCAGCTTCCCTGTGGTAACTTTGTCTAGTGTCTGTACTACATAGTTCCCTTTCCCAGCTTCAGACCTGTTCATTAGACTGAGTAACAGACTGATGTCCCCGAGTTTTCCAGACCTGCTTCACCCATACTCCATCGTCTCCTGGCAGTGTCTGCCTGCCCCTCTTGGCTTAGTTACAGCTTTTCCAGAGCGACACTTGCTACTCTCCACCTGTCATTGGTGCCCTCATCATATGTCTCAGGTCTTCATCCGTCCTGGGTTGGCCATTTGTAGTACATGCCTGATTCTGTTCTTCTGTTCTCCTTGACTAGTTCAGTTAACTCGGTGTCCTAGATTCTTCACACTATGTACTTCTGTGATTTTTCTCCCTCTTTAACTTGAGGTATAATTGTTTGTGGAAATGCACACCTTAAAGTCAGATTTGATAAGCTATTTACGGAATGTGAGGAACACAAGAAAGAAAATACAGGCCCAACCCTTTGAGTTTCCTTCCGCAGCATCTCAGTTATTTTCAGAGCTATGCAAATGGGAACGTGTAAAATGCACTTAGGTCTGATAGTCAGCAGAATGCTGCAGTGTATCCTATTCTTCCACGTAGTCCTCATTTCAAGAATGGTGATCGTTGCTCTAGTCACTGAGCGGATAGTCTTCATTTGCCTAGCCACCCTCCCTTTGATACCACATTGAGTTGTCCCTGCTTTTCCCTTGAGGATAATGCTGCTGTGAATGGTCATGTCCAAATCTTTGCTGGGACCTGATACTGATCTTGAGAAAATGCTTGAGGGTGGAAGGACTGGCTCACCTGCTGGAGATAATGTTAACCTAAAAATGAACAAACCTTCCAACTGTTTTCCACAGTGCCCATGCATTTAGTATTTCCATTCACAAGATGTGAGGCTGATTAAGGACCCCATCATGTGTTACCTATGTTATCCTCACTGTCAACAGTTACCACATTTCTATTTGCAAGAAGGATAGTTTACTACATTTGTTCAGAGCTATGGCCATACAAAGTCATCTCATACACTACTGATTAGTTTGGAATTGCAAATGGTAGCTATCTAAGATTATAAATTTCAAATTGTATGTACTTGAAATATAAACAGTTAAAAGTAAATCTAATGACACACATGTTTTTAAATAAACCATTACAAAAGCAGTGTAATTATAACATGTTGAAGGGCTTGTGGTAGACAATTGTAGGGTGCCTGCCCATCATGTAAAAGGTCTTGAGTCTAATCTCCTGCAGTGTAAAAAAGTGTTTTAAAGGTTGAAATAAATGTCTTCATATACAGATTGGTTTCCTTAACTTGAAAAGTTACTAAATAGCACAAAGTAAGTCCTATGCTAAATAAATAGTTGTGAGATGGATCATAAAACCATGATTTTGTGAATATAAATGTATGTATTTTTTTTTCTTTTCTTTTTTTTCGGAGCTGGGGACCGAACCCAGGGCCTTGCACTTGCTAGTCAAGCGCTCTACCACTGAGCTAAATCCCCAACCCCAAATGTATGTATTCTTTATATCTTTGCCAAAATAAACGTGACTGTTGATACTTAGCTCCGCCTGCTCTCCATTCTGCAGGGCATGCTCTCCGCTCTTCTTTTTTTCACCTACTGACAGTAAAGTTGGGCTGTGGGAACGAGAGAACTTTAATGCACACTTTTTAGTTATTTTAGGGTAAACATATAGCACATGTAAACACTTTATAAACATAAATATTTCTTTTTATTTTCAACAGAACAAAACTCCGTTGGTTAATGAGAGCTTGAAAAAGTTTTTAAATACAAAAGATGGTAAGATAATGTTTATCTCTGAGCTTTACAATTTTGTCAGTATTTGTGGGAAGAGTAGTCTCACTCTGACTCATGTTGACTCTAGTCCTCAGGGATCTTCCTGCCTGATGCTGACTTTACCCAGGAGCAGACCACCATGCCTAGCTTCAAGCTGCCTTAGTAAGCATCTGGACAGTGGGGAGTTGTTGGCTAAAGCAGACGTAGGAGAATAGCAAGAAAACACTAGAATCCGTTTATCAAACACTACACGGCCTCAAAGCTGCAGATTGATGATCCAAATACAAAAGTAGAAACATGGGGATTTTCATACTTAAGCAAATTAGTCACAGGGGAAATATATGATTTTAAAACCTTCAAAACCTAATTTTTTCCCATAGAATGCTTCGGTTCACAAGGAAAATCGGGAGTTCTTTGGGCTCTGTTCATCATGTCTTTTTCTTTTCCCTTGGTTTTTACAGGTCGTTTAGTGGCTAGTCTCGTAGCAGAATTTCTTCAGTTTTTTAATCTTGACTTCACCTTGGCTGTTTTCCATCCTGAAACGAGCACAGTAAGGAAAATGATTTTATACCTATCCTGTGATGTCTCTACAGAGTGAATACTAAGAGAAAAGTTAGAACAATATGATGCTTCACATTAAGTTATTTTTTGTGTTTGCTAGATTATTTTTCTAAAAGCCATCTGACCTGCTTCATGTAACTTGAAGCTGCTGAGAAATAAATGTCACTGTAGAGTTGATCCTACTAAGACGTTAGACTTTGTACTGCAGCTGTCACAGTAGACATCTTAAAACTGCCATAAGTCCATTCACTACACATGGTCCCTTTAAATTTAAAGAAGTCTTTAAGTTTCCAAAATATTCCTTTTGGTACCTGGCTGTTCCTGCTTTATTCTCTGCCCCTAAATCTTACTTCTTTTCTAGATTCAAGGTCTTGAAGGTCGAGAGAACTTAGCCCGGGATTTAGGCATCATTGAAGCAGAAGGTACTGTGGGTGGACCCTTATTATTAGAAGTGATTAGACGCTGTCAACAGAAGGAAAAAGGACCTACCAGTGTGGAAGTAAGTATCCTGTGCTACTGTTTTCTCTATTTTATGTTAGTACTTGTCTACTTAAGTCATGGAGATGAGTATGTACTCAATGAATTGAGGCTTGCACAGAAAGAAGCTACTCCTTTGTTGTTGTTTTGTTCAGGCCACTCTAAGGTTTTATTTTGTTTTGTTGTTCAGGTCAGAGTTTCTTTGTGTAGCCTTGGCTGTCCTGGAACTTGTTCTGTAGATTGGACTGACCTTGAACTCAAGAGGTCTGCCTGTCTCTGCCTCCCGAGTGCTGGGATTCACCTAGCATTAGAAGCTGCTCCTTGGGGTTGGAGATTTAGCTCAGTGGTAGAGCGCTTACCTAACAAGCACAAGGCCCTGGGTTCGGTCCCCAGCTCTGAAAAAAAAAAAAAAAAAAAGAAGCTGCTCCTTAAAACGAAGTGAGATGGACTGTGATGGTATGTAAAGAGTTTAATGAGAGTTAAGCTATGCAGCTGTGCTTGTGTACCTGTTTTGGCTGTTGGTCCTCAGAGTTCAGGAGCCAGGCTGGAATAAATCATAACTCCTCAAGGATAAGCCGCTGCCTTGACCATGTGTACTTCACCTCTCCATCGCCTCAGCTATAAAATGACAGAGTAAGAGCAGCACTCAGCATAGAGAACATCCTCTGATGGGTGTTCTTGTTACTAGTTCATCGTGAAGGGCTGCCTTATACATACGGTTTTAGACATAAAGGTTTTAAAAAAACTTTTTGTCATGTGTAAATGAGTGTTTTGCCTGCATGTGTGTATGCATCTTCTGTGTATGGTGGCCACAGAGTCCAGAAGAGGGTGTCAGGTCCTCTGGAACTAGAGTTACAATGGTAAATAGCCATGTGGGTGCTGGGATTCGAACCCAGGTTTTCTGCAAAAACAGCAGTACTCTTTTTTTTTTTTTTTTTCTTTTTTTCGGAGCTGACAGCCAGTACTCTTAACCACTAAGCCATCTCTCTAGCCATCTAAAGGATTTCAAACAAACAAAAAACAAACCCTGAACTTTTGACATTACTTATTTTTAAAATGTTTTTAAACTCCAACTTTTTTTCTTTTGTTTTTTTTCTATATAGTTGTGCTATGTAGTCTAAGGTGGGCCTTGAGTTCATGATCTTCCTGTGCCTCCTTAGTGTTTAGATTACACGTGTGTGCTATCAAGCCTTGTACAAATGTATACTTTCTTATTAGCAGTTACTTTCCTTGCCTGTCATCTTTCTTTTATGGAATCTTGCTCATAGGATTGATGATCTGACTTCTAGTTGCACACATTATCTTTACCTAGACATACTGTTTTACATACTTAACTCCTTAGTGGCTGCTCCACTGTCTGGCTGGGTGTGCTTTCAGTCAGAGAAACATTTAGCTGAGAGAGGTGGGAGGATCATAAACTACTTGTTGATTCCATTTAAAGATCAGTCAGAATCTGAAAATCACGAAAGCTTGTCTGAATACTAATTGCATTTAAGACATAGTAAATAGATTCTCTGGGTAATAAAAGAGCAGGATTTATGAGAGTCCTGTATCTTGAAAGAGCTCATCTAATCAGGAAGATAGGCTTTTATAAGGAGTTTATGTTTAAATGGTCATCTAAGATTCTATCGAAAGGTGTGAAGCAACTATTTAATGCTGAACTCAGTCCACCATGACATTAAAAACTCAAATTCTTAAAGCAGACCAGACAGATATTTATATCTTCAAAAGGAAATACTTTGCTGTCCAAATTGAAACACTATGAAATTGGGATGTATCTCCACTTTTTGCTACTTTTTTGTTTTGTAGAACTCGTTAGTGGGTGTTGGGTGGGAGCTATTGGGAGGCATCTGTACAAACAATACAAGTGAGCTCAGCGGGTCTGGGTCTTGTTTTCATTTCCATAATTCACTGGTGTTTACTTTTTTACTTTGAAAGGAAGTCTGTCATAACAAATAAAAAATGATAGTTTTTTTTAATCCTAAACTTAGATTAGAAAGGTTCCTATATGAAGATCAGACACATCAGACTCAGTTTTGTTGCTCTTTACCAAAACTGCATTTCAAAGTTTGTATTTTAATTATTAGTGTCTGTGTGTGTTCTGGAGACGATTTGTGGAAGTTGGTTCTCTTCTTCCACCATGTGGGTCTGAGGGAGCAAATTGGCAGGCCTAGCAGGAAGTGCCTTTACCCTCTGAGCCATCTAGACAGCCAGCCCCTACACCTGCATTTTAAAAGCTAACTTAAGAATTGGGTTGCTGGCTTTAGTCCCTGCTGTGGATGATTAAAGACACTGCACCTCTTCTGAGTTTCCCAGTGATTGAGTTCCCTCCTTTTTGGCATCTTTGGCAATTACATCTTTGTCTCTCCTAGAAGCATCCATTCCTGCCGATGGCTTCTCAATCTCTTCACTCATGCTGAATGTTTTTTTTAAGATTCTGCTCTTATATTCGTTGTCTATTTAAAAATTGGAATGACTCCAACTTGAGGTGGAAAGTGTACATTGTGTACAGCTGGGACCCGGCTTTTGTAATCCTAGGAGCAGAAGCAGTTCAGATTTTTGAGTTTTTATAATGTTTCCATAGAGTTTGCCATCCAAGCAAATCCAAGAAGCCATGATGGAAGGTGGACTGGGCAGCTACAGTGTAGATTGAGTGGCCAGTTCAAGGTGGCTAAGGGAAATACTTTGCAGGTAATTCAAATCTGACAGTTAAGTGTGTATTCAAATTAGAGGAAAATTTAGAAAAGGGATTTATGAATAAATGTCAATATAATGCTCTTAAATGCTAAATTTCTATTGAAGTATTATTGGCATAGTCATGTTTTAGTTTCAGTGTGTTTCAGTTTAAATTTTTATTTTTTAGGGTGCACTGGATCTATCTGATGGACATCCTCCATCAAAGTCACCAGAAGGAAAAACAAGTGTAAACTCCACCCCAAGTAAGGTGAGTGTATGGCTGGACAGAGATGGGGGCACTAGGCAGACACCCAGGTACTCTGCTCCCTCTTCTTACCTGTTACCTATAAACTTCCTTTGTAACAAGCTTTCCTAAAGTGTCTTGAAGGTACTTTCCCCTTTTTGATTGCATAAGTGTTTTGGTTTTTTTTGTTTGTTTTTTTCTTTCTTTTCTTTTTTTCGGAGCTGGGGACCGAACCCAGGGCATTGTGCTTGCTATAGCAAGCGCTCTACCACTGAGCTAAATCCCCAACCCCTGCATAAGTGTTTTTTAAAAGTTGCTTCTTTTGTTTATTGGTAATAATTGAATTTTGTGTCTCAGCAGACACTGATACTTGGAAGTATTTTTGTATTGCACTAGTAAGAAGCTTTGCATAAACTTCTAGCTGGTGAGCATGAGGTTCCAGAATATAAAATGTTGTAGTTGAGTTTTGTAGACTTTTTAGCTAGGTGACCATATTTGGAATTATGGTAGTATTTATGGGTTTTTTTTTTTTTTTTTTGGTTCTTTTTTTCGGAGCTGGGGACCGAACCCAGGGCCTTGCGCTTCCTAGGCAAGCGCTCTACCACTGAGCTAAATCCCCAACCCCAGTATTTACGTATTTATGAACTATTTTGACAAGATTTATAGAAAAGTGTACTATGGTTTGTGTGTGTGTGTGTGTGTGTGTGTGTGTGTGTGTGTATTTGTGTGGGGGGGGTGAAGAGAAGGGCAAGGGAGATGGGGGCAAGTAGAGGGAGGGAGAGAGGGAGAGAAAGAGAGAGAGAGAGAGAGAGAGAGAGAGAGAAAGAGAGAGAGAGACACCAGACCAGACCTGATTTTAGGAATACTACATGAAGGAGAAAAAAATTTTGAACACTTAAATTTAAAATCAAGGATGTGGTTTTGTTTTTATTTAAATTATTCTTTTTTAATTTTAAGAATTATTTATTTTATGTATGTGAGGTTTGTCTTCAGAAACACCAGAAGAGGGCATCAGATCCCATTATAGATGGTTGTGAGCAATGGTGATGTGGTTGCTGGGAATTGAACTCAGGACCTCTGGAAGAACAGTCAGTGCCCTTAACCTCTGAGCCGTCTCTCTAGCCCTAAGATGTATGTAATAATAGTGGATTTGAAGTGGTGGTCTCCCAAAGCTGATAGAGTACATCCTGACGGCTTCTAGTTGGTCCTGTGAAGTAATGGGTTTGGGTCATATCTTAGTCCACCCAGGCTGCTGTCATAAAGTGGCAGAGACTGCATCGCATATGAACAGCAGACATTGACTTCTCACAGATTGAGGCACAGGCAGATTTGATGTCTGGTGTAGGCCCAGTTCTTTCTCTATAGCCTCATGTAGGGGAAGCAGAGCTCAATGAACTCTTTAATCCCATGTACAGGTACTCCACGCTCTTGATTAATCATTCCCCAAAGACCCTTCTTAATACTTTTCTTACTGTAGGATTGGGATTTCAACATGATCAAGGTTTTTAGGAGGGTGGGTAGGCATAGCTGCACAGTTCATTGAAGTTGAGTATTGAACTCTGACTTTCCCATCAGAATAGGAAGATGGTGTGCAGTCCATCCCAGCACAAGGCTTCATGTGGGTTCAGGGGTGGGACATGCATTATATAGATAAAACTGGTGTCTTAAATCAGGTGGCCTTTGGAGCTTGTGAGTATACTGCCAAGTACTTAATTGCCAAGTGTCTTGGTACAGCACACTGGTGTTATTTATGGCTTGTTCTTTGGCAATTTGTTCCCTTTTTAAACTTTGAAAGTCAAAAAAATATTTTATTTGTAGCTAGAGGGGTTATTCTGTTGTGTGGCCTCTGAGATGGCCAGGCCTTTTCAGATAAGGAGTATTTAAAGATGTTTCTTTTTTAATGATTATGGAAAGCTGTAACCGTGATTGACAGAATAGGTCATGAGTACATTTTACAAAATTCTTTAAATACTGACATTGTCAATCAATGCTTGAAGCGTTGACCTGCTTGGAAATCTACTTTTTAGTAAATTGTTCTTTATAAGAGTTACTGACACTCCATTTAAAGTATATCTTCAAGAAGAGAAACATAGTAAGATGTTATTACATGTTTTATTCTCTCTGTATATTTTTTAATATCTAAGAGTTATGATAATACTAAGTGTTTTAGGAAATATTGCTGTAAGTTCTTACAAAAGAACATTCTCATAGGCTAGTATAGAGGCCTGTGTCTCCGGTGGGGAGGGGTGCCACATTTCTGTCACCTTTCATTTCTTCTCTCAGTGTAGTCTCCTATGTTGTAAGCTGGGGTTAGAGTGGCCCTTTAAGAAACACCCAAGATCTTGCTAGCTGTCCAGGTCTGGGGTCTGTTTAAAATACATCCTTGCTTTGTCACTTGCAGTACAATTCCGTTACATACCTGAAGAATTTGAGATTCTAGCTCTCCACTCCTCCTTGTCTCTCCATGATTCCTCACCAGCCTTGTGAGCCCACAGAGTGAAAGTGTAAGTGTGAGGAACACCAGAAAGTTGTAGCCTAGGATTGGATTCAGCCCAGCTGTTAGGAACCAGCTTTGTGTGCTCCTGGGGAAGGGCAAGTAAAGTGTGACAAGCCCACAGCAAGCTGCTTAGGACTCTCTCCAGGCCACTGTAGAGTGGTAGGAAGAGCAGTGTGAAAGAAACCAGGCTGCACACTCAGAAGCGGTGGGGCAATAGCCAGTGCCTGTTGCTGACCAGAAACCTGCTGGAAACTGGTTAAAACGGGTGGACACTCCCAGAAGTTATGAAAGGAAGCTGTGGAGAGGAATATATTAATTAAATTGTCCAATTACAGAGTATTATCTAATAGGAATCTTTATTAGTTTGGTATGAGTTAGTTTATTTTTAAAAATTACATTTATGGTAAAATGTCATTTTATTCTCATGCTCAGATACCAAGGTATAAAGGACAAGGTAAGAAGAAGACAAGCGGTCAGAAGTCTGGTGACAAGGTAACATGCATGAGGGCAGAAGAGCAAAGCAGCCTGTGCTGAGACAGGCCCTCAGACACGGGGCCTCCTGCTGGCCTGGGTTCTCAGCTTTCCTCTTAAACATGACTGCCATCTGTTATCAGACCTAAGGCACAGGCCTGTCATCTAACTTACGTGAGAGGGTAAAGGAGGACTGCAAGTTGAAGGCCAAGCTGGGCAGTTTAGTGAAATCCCATCTTAAAACTACAAAGTAAATATGGAGGCTGTGGAAACTGTCGAATGGTGTAGAGCACTAGATTAGCATGCACTGAGCTCAGTCCTCAGTAATAAAAAGACGAGGTGCAGAAGAGTGTGGGAATGCATACTGGCATAAAACAAAAATAACGTTCAGTCTCTGTAATTCGAATAAGACACAGTGATTTAATTTTCAGTTCTCTAGGATCCCTCAGTTCTCTGTGGAGTCTGATGTATAGACATTTTTCAAAGTTACAAATATCTGAAATAAAGGCTTTTATTTAAAAAAAAAAACAAAAGCAAAACCTTAGATTTGCCTAGATTTGTCTTTAGCTGTAGTGCTTTTAAAGGGAAAAACTCTCTGCATTCACTGTTTATACATTATTCTATGAAAGTATGTTCCATTGTCCTGTTGGAACATCAGCATAGTAAAAGTGGCTTTGTGTGAACTCAGTCTAACTGGAGAGGTGGGACAGCCTTGAGACTATGTAAGGACATTAACCTGTGGTTTGAGATTCATTGTATTGTTTTGAATTTTTAAATTAGATGCATGTTTCATAGAATTGAGTTCTTATAACTTTACTAGTGTCTTAAGTCTTTAACTCTAAACCTTTTGAACGAATTAGTACATAAAACCAGTGTATACAAAGAGAATGGTTTTCCCTGTAATGTGATAGAGCTGTGGTGGGCCAGACTTGAATTCATGTGTTCTCTGACCTGAGGGGAATTGAGAACCTTTTGGGCCCATGTTTCATAGTGGAGACTGTAAGTCTAGCTCCTGGTGTTTTGAGTCAAGACTATCTCCTCAGTCACTTGGAAGTCCTTTTATCCTTTTCTTCTCTGGTCTTCTTTCTGAACTGCTTTCGTAGCCAGTATGAATCTCAGCGTTGCCTCTTTCTAGCCTTTGTTAGCTAAGCCCTTTGCTCTTTCTTGAACCTTTCCCTTTTTTGCTTTGCCCTCTGCATGCAGTAACTTTTCAGTTTCCAGAACATTCTTAACGACATAATCAAGATACCTACTGGCATGTAGTGGTTGGGGTTATGCCCACCAGAATGCCAGTGGGAGCCACTGCTTTGGCAGGTGAGTGCCATTTCCAGTTGTCAGAACCTCATCCATGTGATGGACAGACACAGTGTGTGTGCTGTGTGTAGAGAATTCAGAGGAACTGAGCAAAAACAAGGAAGCCCAGGGTATTGTTTCTCATTGAGCTCTGGCACTCTGAGACAGCCTTGTGGGCAACTGTTGAGAGGCCCAGACTTGTGCTAATTGTGCAAGTACTCTTTTGAATTACTTATAGGCTATCTCAGTGTGGCCTTGTGTATCTGCAGTCCTAGCACTCTGGAGACAGAAGCAGATGATTGCTGCAAGTCTGAGGCCGGCCAGGCTTCAGTACTGAGATTGCCTCAAGAAACCCAAAAGCAAATGTGTGTGATGTCTATGTAAACATAACTGATGATATAAGGATTTTTAAAAACAATTTCGGTAAGGTTTTTTGTTTTGTTGTTAAACAGTAGAATATATACATTCAGAACACAGAGTTAAAGTTAAATGGGAAGTAATTCTTTAATGAGTTGTATTTGTGAAGTTGAACATATACCATAATACACTTGTGGAGGTCAGAGAACAACTTGAAGGTGGGCTCTCTTCTTCTGTCAGATGGGCCTGAGGCTTGTGCAGGAGCTTTGCCCTGCTGAGACATCCCCCTGGCTGTGAAGGGCGAGATTTAGAGCTGTCTGCTCAGGTTTTCTTTTTTACCATTTTTTGTTTTTGTTTTGTTTTTTTTCAAATAATGTGTCAGTTGTCTGAGAAATCAATATGAGAAAGCCCCAGTCACCAAACTAGTTGGACAGCATAAGCTGGGCTCCATGCAGGCAGTGGGTTAGAAAACTCAGTTGGAGGGGAGGGGAGAAAGTGAAAGGAGGAGTTGGGGGAGGAGAGAAAATATGTTCAAAATGCCATTCATTACAGGAAATTCTTAAAGAATTAACAAAGAATGTTTCTTAAAATATAATAAATATAAAGAACTAGGACACCTAGATGTAGTGGTGTATGCCTGTATACCAACACTGGGAAAGTAGAGGCAGGAGGATTGCTGCTTCAAAGCCATTCTGGGCTTATGTACTGAGTTCTAGGCCAGCCTGAACTATAGAGTGAGACCCTTTCTCAAGAACTCAACAGCAAAAACATCGTAGCAGACTTTCAGAACTCTGCTCATTTGGGTCTTTACCATTTAATTAGAAAAGCAAAACAAGATGGTATTTTTAATATTTACCCTCAGTGCATTCTTCCTCTCTTCCTACTTTGTGACAGCACTGTGGGGTCGGGTGGAACTTGAGGGCCTCAGGTGCCAAAGCACCTCTGCAGCTCTAAAATGAAGTCCTTTGTATCACACCACTAAATGTTGTCTGAGAAGGCATCCTTCTTCCGTTTCCACACTAATGTATAATGAGGCACATTTGCTTTAATTCTTAGTAACATGATGTAGGTCATTACTCCTTCCCAGATAAATTCAGGCGAATGTTGATTTTGGACATTGGTAACAAGCATGCTGTGTGTCTTTCAGGCTAGGTTTGTTTGTCTCTGGCTGTCTATACTGAGTGTGAGCTTTTTCTTATTCATTCCTCACCATGAAGTTGGGTGAGTGGGAGGTAGGTAGTAGGAAGCACTTACCTAGCCCTGGACTCCCTATCCCTTGAGCCTCTGGACTTTACCTCTTGGCATTATCCTCAGATGATTCAGAGCTGTAAAGGGCAAGAGGGCTGAGGGGACAAGGATGAGGCACCTGGCAGGGGCCATTCTGTCTTGGGCTTGCTACTTAAGGCTGTGATTCTGCTGAGTGTGTGTATGATGTAGATGACTGACTGCTGGTAGGAAGCGAGTTTCTCTAGAAACAGAGGTTTAAAGATTTGTCATGGATTCTAGAATTCTGCAGTATTAAGGTGAACAAATGAAACTGTTAAGTATAGTACTCAATATAATTGTAATAATATTCTTTCAATACTTTGTAAGTAAATATTAGAAATAGTAAAAGTAAACTTCATAAGCCATCAATCTAAAACTGCTTTTGTCAGAGTGGAGGAGGAGGCAGTGTTAGAACCCTGTGTGAGGAAAAGAAATAGAGCAGGTAGAAACTGAAATATTTTGTCTATTTATGAACAGTGCACATTAAGTTTTTACTTTGGAAACCAAATTATATTTTTCTGTTTTTCCTTCAGTGCTGAGAATTGAGGCCTTTGTCTGGCAAGTCTGTTACCATTGAGCCACACCTAAGCCCTTTTTCAGGTTCCTAAAGACAGCAATAATTCGATTTTTGGCTACTAGACAAGGAGTTTTTTTCATTGTGTAACCTTCCTCTGATGCTCATTTTCTATTTTTTTTAAATAATTGATTTTTTGATTATTTTATTGGAAAGTTAATCCTATACTAAAGCTTTAAAAAACTTTTTATCATAGTTTACCATATAGTTTAATCTTGAGTTCCATCAAAGGGAACGGTTGATGCAGTACTGTTTAATAAGTCCTTACATTTGTATTAAATGACAAAGGCTAAGTGTTGTATTATAAACAGCTGGGACTTTCTTCAGCTTCTGTACTGGAATAGAATCTGGATCTGGAGAAATAGGGCCTGTTATTTCCTTGTCTGAAGGCATAGCAGAAAGAAAGGTGTCGGTCTTAGCTTAGCTTCTGTAGTGTGAGGCAAGCCTGGATGGTGGTCTTTCCCTTACAAGTGGACCACTCTGGTTGTGTCTGCCTCCAGGCTCACATGTCCGCTTCTGCTGACTAGCTCCCTACTGGGTTAGGAAACTTGGTTTTCACGTTCATTAATGGAACTGCAATAGTAGAATAAAATCAATAATCCTGTTATTTTAAAAGTGTATCTGCCATACTGTAATGTCCTTCTCTACGAAACCCGGCTTCCTTGCATCACTAGTACAAATGTCACTGACACCAGACAGGTGGTGTCCATGACAAGCATGCATCAGCAGGCTCTTCAGTCTTCTGTGGTCTGTGTGGGCTTGAGCTGATGATGTGAACTCTAGGAGGAGGAGAGCATGTCCTGGAGACACTGACTTGTGAGGGTGCTTTGTGTGTGTCTCACTCTGCCTCCTCCCTCATAACTTTCTCTGCCAAGTTTTGAAGAAGAGAGTCACCATCAAAGCTTCTGTGGATGTGTTTAAATATCCTAAGACATGTAGTTGCAGTGGCTTTGAAAAAGTCAATTATTAAAACATTTTCAAATAAAAAATTGAAATTGATATGAATTTAATTTAGATATATAAAAACATGTAATAATTTTGTTTTTCACAGTACCAGGAAAACTTGAAAAAAAATTAGAAGGGAATTTTCAAAGTACCTCCTTAAAAGGATAACTTGGATAATTTTTTTTCCAGGCATCTCTTTGTGATTATTAGTTTATTATTAATAACCCACAGACTATACAGCTCCATCTAAGTCCCTAAAACTAATGTAGTATATGCCTTGCTTCTGGCAACCCCCGCCCCAAAACCTCGAGTCTAAAAATGTAAGTGTGCATCTTAAGCTGCACTGTGCTGTCTGCATGTGGAAAAACAGCATCGCCTGCGTAGTGCCCTGTGTGTTTATCTACTCCACATCTCTGCTGCCCAGCTTCTTGCCTTGCTGCTGATCAGCTCTGACCCAGCCTGTGTGTGTAATTTAATGTACACATACTGACCTAAATTTAAGTCTGGAGGAAATTCATGTCTTAAACACATTGTCTAAAATCACAGAGTTAATAAGCCAGAACAGGTGTTTTCTAGGTTTCTTATTTCAAGTGTTTTTTCTGGAGCATCACAGGGCTCTATTACAGTGTTATACTCTGGATGTAGGGGCAAACTCCTGTCATCCCAGCCCTTGGAACCTAAGAGGCAAGGAGATGGAGTTCAAGGTCATCCTTAGCTGTACAGCAAATTCATGGCCACCTGTGCCACATGAGACCTTGCCTCAAAAAAGGGAGGAAATGGGGGAGCTAATCTGTTGTTCATTTTACCACGTAACTACCCTAGGGGTCTTAACAAGTTACATAAAAACCTTTGTGTTCTGTTTTAAAATCCGTACAGATAAATATATCCTACACGTATAACCTAAAGATTGATTGAGGCGCAGCACTCATAATTCTCCATAATTGTTAGCCACTGCTGTTACTACTGGCATTGTTTGTTGTAATTGTTGTTATTAATATAGATTGAAGTGTTTGGCGACTAAAAGAGGTATGGCCAGGTGTAGACTAAAACTACGCTGTGGTTCTCAGAGTAAACCAAACACTGTAATAGTTCATGCTGACCTGGCTACATCAGTGGGGCAGGAAAGAAGTGCTCCTCCATAGGAACTCTTAACCTTGGATTAAGCTACAAAAAGGATTTATGTGCCTGCTTGTGTACATTTCATGGGGTGCAGGTCGGTACATAGCCCAGCAAGCCTGAATTAAGGTAATTGCTGTAGCCTGGGTCTGCTTGTTATACATAGGAGCATTCAAAGGCTTTTATTTGGTGCTGGGTAGAATACTGCTCTCTTCTCTGATGAATAATGCAACTTTATTTTGTGACGTAGTCTTCATAACTTTAATGCTCTCTCCTGGTTGCAAGCTGAAAGTGTGTTCAAATATTTTACGCAACAGTGACACACATGTGGAATGAAAAGGGAAACCTGTTAGAATTGAGAGTTGCTATGTGAATTAGGCATAGTAAAGGCCTTTTCATTTAGAAAGGAAGGGAAGAAATAGTGTGACCATATTTCTTTAACATTTTGTCATTCGAAACATGCCCATGTCAGGAAGCCTCAGATGAAGTGGGAAACCTTAGGATTACACTGCAGTTTCTGTTGTTAAAAGCTAGACACACGCGCTTACATACATGCAGCATACATGCCCATGCCCCTGTGTTGACTATTGTTTAAACTGTTTTAGAAGCTTTATCACCAAGAAGAGCTCTCTCTCCCTCTTTCAGAAGACCAGCAGCGAGACCAGTCAGAGTGAGCCAAGTGTCTCCTTGTCAGAGTCCAAGAGTAAAAGCAGCCTGCACTCACTGGTCCATGAAACAAGAATTGCATCTTTCTTAAGCAACAGCACTGTAGATGCCAAAGACAAAAGTGCTCTTTGTCCAGATGAAGACGATGTGGAAGGAGATTCTTTCTTTGATGATCCCATTCCTAAACCAGAAAAAACCTATGGTTGGTGAGTAGGCTCTCCTTCAGATTATATGACTCATGATTTAAAAACAAAATTTCACTTTATATTTTAAAACTGATAATCTGCTAGTAACTTTATAATTATTAGACCCACAAATCGGATGTTCTGTTTATAAAGCCTGCATCAGAACCCTTCTGTATAACAGGAGCTGTTTCAGGTTTCAGTTTGTTTCAGGGTGCAGCAATGAATTCTGACTCTTGCCTGGGAGTTTACCCTCAGAGGCAGTGAGGTAGTCAGCAAGACTCGTCTTCAGCGGAGATGCTGCATGGTAGGCAGTATCAGGATGCCGGGGACTCATCAGTTTCAGTAGCTGACCAGAGAAGGCTGTAGTCGGGGCCCTCTTGGCTTAGGTTCATCAGGAGGAAGAAGGACAGTGTGGTCACAGAGGAGAGGGTTATGTGAGTTGGAGGTAAATCACGAGAGTGTGACTTCTGGCTAAGATTGGAAGCACTGAAGTCTTGACCCAGCCCACACAGATCCTTGCTGCTGAGCCAAGTCCATGCAAGGGTTTCCAGATAGCAGGCTGTCTGGATTCTTCAGGAGCAAAATGATGGAAAATAGGTGGTTTAGGGATGTTTTAAGGTCAATTGTAAAAGGATTTGCAGATAAGTACAAGAGAACCAGGTGATAAACAGGGTGGCTCCCGAGGATCTACACTTGAATACTCAGAAGGTCAAAACCCATAAACAGAAGTGGAAAAAAATGGGAGAAGCTGGATTAGGTGGCACAGATGGGTGGCCTGAGAGTCCTGAGTATGACAAGTTAGGATCTAGATGTTGGTGGGCAGGATGTACCCTGGAGAGAGCAAGGGAGTCATTGGTACACAGAATACTGAAGCCATAGATTAGGAGATCACAAGAGTGGGCCAAGCACACTGGAGGTCAGCGAGATGAGCAGGAGCATAAAGGAGACTGAGGAACCATGGCAGGAAGTGCAGGAGGCAACAGCTGCAGTGACATCTGAAAGTCACACCCACATGGAGGTTAGTAATGACTTTGGCTGTCAGTTTTGTTGGACTGGAAATAGGACAGATAAAAGGGTTACAGTTGACCAGGAAGGAATGCAGGGGGAGGATTAAAATAAGACTTCCTAGTGAGTTATAAAAGGGTACAGAGAATAGAGGTGTGGGGACTTAGATGGAATATGAGTCCCGGTGCATGTGTGCATGTGGTTGTATTTGGGTACAAACACTCGTGTAAGAAAACGATACCTGGGGTTTAGTATAAGAGAGCAAAGAATTGCTGGAGTGCTTTTTGGTACTGGACTCCAGGAAGGAGTTGCCAGCAGGATGAAGAGCGTGTACAGTGTGGGCCTGATTCGCAGTACCTGGGGAATTAGGAGTAAGCTGAGGGGAAAGCACAGACTAATACCCTCAACATCAAAGGCTCTGCCGTTTATGACAGTGTGTGCATCTGTGTTTGTTGACTCCAGTACTGTCTTGTTTCTGGAAAGTGGGGGAGGGCTTCCAAAGTGCAGACTTTAGAGAGTTCACAGACAGTCGTAAATTCAGGGAGCTGGAGCTTCACTGACAAACTTAGCACACGAATCAGGGATCTGTAACCACAGCGTGCTCTCAGTCTGCATTGCTCTGCAGATTTGCTTTATGATTTACAACCTGTAAATTCTTTTCATTTCCAACCATTGTACGCATATAAAACTTCTTTAAATTGCTTTTTTATGTTTACAGAATAAAAGACTATAGTGACAAGGTTTGAAATTGTGATTTACCTGTCAATTGCTTCCTGTTAGGAGAAGTGAACCTAGGAAGCAAGTGGGAGGTCTGGCTTCACTGTCTGACAAGCCCCACTTAAGGAGTGGTCTCAGCTCCCTGGCAGGAGCCCCTTCACTAACAGATGCTGAGAGTAAGTACTTGAATACTCTAGGTTTTGTTTTCTCCAGACAACTGTGGCGTTCATTGCTGTGCTGTGGTAAAATACCATGACCAAAAAGAAGCTGAGGAAGAAGGCACCATTATTTCAGCTGACAATCATAGTTCCTCATGAGAAGTGAGGGCAGGAACTGAAGCAGAGGCCATGGAGGAACAATGCTTACTGCTTTGCTCCCCATGGCTTACTCAGCTTCCTTTTTGATAGAACTAGCTAGGCCCACCTGCCCAGGGGCAGTGCTCACTGCTCAGTGAAGCTGGGTCCTGCTACATCATTAGTCAAGATGTCCCCCAGACTTACCTTACAGGTCAGTCTGATGGAAGCAGTTCCTTAGTTGATTATTTAGTCTTCCTAGATGACTAACTTATGTCAGGTTGACAGAAAACAAAAAAACTAGCTAATCACATGTGATAGGATTACTGTGGGTTTTTTGTTTTTTGTTTTTTTTTTTTTTTTTTAGGTTTATTTATTTTATGTGTACACTGTAGCTGTCTTCAGACACACCAGAAGAGGGTGTAAGATCCCATTACATACAGATGGTTGTGAGCCACCATGTGGTTGCTGGGAATTGAACTCAGGACCTCTGGAAGAGCAGTCAGTGCTCTTAACCACTGAGCCATCTCTCCAGCCCGTTTTTTGTTTTTGTTTTTGTTTTTGTTTTTTTCCTTTGGGTTTTTTTTATACACAATCCTAATTTTAATCAGTTGGACAATATTTTGTTATTTTCCCAGGCTAGCCTTGAACTCGTGATCCTCCTGCCTCTGCCTCCTTCAGCAAATCCTACCGGTGTGCGCCACCACAACCGGCTGTTATTTTCATTTCTTAATGTAGTCAGTAGATATCATTTTGTATTCTTTGCTATGCTAATTAAGATATTTGTTAACAAACTGCCTTTTTAACTGATTTAGACTATTGATAGGTGTGTGTGTGTGTGTCTGTGTGTCTGTGTGTCTGTGTCTGTGTCTGTGTTTCAGCTTACAGCTTGACTTAAACTTTTTCAATTTTTACAGATGTGATACACATTCAATACTCCAAAATTAGTCTTGATTTTTCTCTGGCTACAATGTGCATGTCCTTCCGTGTTTTAACATGTTCATTAGCCACATGATCACTAGGGAAGGCAAATAGTGCCCTGCAGAGTGCTGCTTGGTTTGTACTATTGGCCACTTAGGATGAGTATTAGAGGCTGTCCCATTCCAAGCATGTTTCATGGACCTTTAAAATAACCTGATCTTTAAAGGAAGTTCTGGCATAGAGTGATTATCCCAGGACTCACTCTGCCCTCAGGAGCCTACATCCGGGTGCTATGAGTATGAGATCCAGGGGAGAGATTGCTGGCACCATGTAGGATAGCCAGCCTCTTGCACTATGCCATCCTATCATCCCATCCCTACCCCTGGGACAACACTGCTAAGTCTTTAAGAAAGCAGGTGTGGACTTCACCCCATCACAGTCAGTTCAGTGTTTAATCAGCAGGTTAGCTGAAGTAGATCCACTTGGACTTCACAGGATTGGGTTTCATGTATATTTTTATTTTGATGGTTATGTTCTAATAAAGAATAGTAAAATCTGATTTCTCTCCCCACATGAATCCTTTACCTTTTTTACCAATGATAAATACCCAGGGAATGATAGTACATGATTCCAGCCTCTGTTGATTATAATTTATGACTTCTAGGTTTTTCTGTATGCTTAGGGGTATAGATGTCCCATCCAAAAGAGAAGTTGCTGTGGCTTAGAGAATGTTGTTCTGAGTTCCTTTCATGCAAGTATTTTTTGCTGTGCACAGGTAAACGAGGAAGCACGGTCTTGAAGGATCTGAAATTGGTTGGTGAAAAAATTGGATCACTTGGGCTAGGTAAGTAGATTTCAGTCTTAGCATGGTTGTTGAGACCGTCCTCCAGAGTAAAGTCTACAGAGAGAGCCTTCCTGCTGCTGTTTGGCAGATATTGAGGAGCTATCATGTGTCGAGCTCAGCCCTGCTTGAGGAGATGACTACAGCAACAAGCTGGACAGACCTTTGTTTCGTGGTGTTCAGATGATAGTCGGGGAATGCCCTTGGCCTGGGCTTTCAGGGAAGACCTCCAGAAGAGGCTGATCTCGTCAGACTGTAGAACAGAAGGGTTTGGCTAAGAATGGGTTAAGTTGGTGCAGGGACAGGGCTGTCTCTGGGGGCTGTGAATACAAGATCCAGACCACAGGGAGTCATGTCTAGTGCAAGGCTCATACTTGTAAGAGGACAACTGTGGACTGCTGTGTTATTTGGAACAGGTATAAGTAAATGGAATTCTGTGAGAGTTAAAGGGCCAGTGTGCACAGAACTGAGTTGTGGGCACATTGTAGACTGGTGTAACACAGAGACCTCAAGAGACCCTTACTCTCTCACTGACCTGAAGGAAATGGTATAGCCGGGGCACTTAGCCATCTCCTGTCCTCTGTAGATTGATATAATGCTAAGTTGCTCTGTTGTGAGAGCACTGAACTCTAGCGGGGTTAGAGCACTGCTTCTCAGGCAGGCTGAGGAGAAAGTACCACAAACTTGGGCAGTTTGTGAACTTGGGCATGTTGTGGGGCAGTGCAGAGTATCTCTCCTGTTTCTGGACAACCACTCTGGTTGAATAGTAGGTGAAAGATGGAGAGGTTTATGTAAAGATTCCAGCTATAGCCCAGACTTAGGGTAAACTGTGCCTTTGTTTCTCCTCTGTTAAGTGGAACCAATAACATGCACCTCAGTTTAAAGACTACACAGGATGTTACCATGTCTACATGCACAACAGAACAGAGCCTGGCTCAGGGCCTTACATGCTGCTTTCCTTTGTCTTCCATTTGCAGGGTAGATGTTCTCTGAGCTGTCTTGACTCTTGTTCCTTACAGTGCCCTGGAGGCCTCCTGGGTAACTGCTGAGTGGCTGCTGGAGCTGCCCTTCCTCAGGGTCTCCTGGTGGCTGCCTGGCTGGCTTGACTCTGTGGCCTGATCTCCTTCCTCCACATTAGGTGTGATGGAGGAAAGCTCTTTATCCTAGCACCTCAGTGCATTTTTGCCCCTTTCTTTGATCGTGACACCTCAGGTACTGCTCTGTCCCCTCATTCTGACATCATGTTTCACCTTGTGATGGTTCACCTTGTGCCAGGCCTTGGGCTCCCCCTTTTCATCATTCTTGTTTTTTTTTATCAAAGTGTAGTTCCCTGCTCTGCTGAAGATAGCTGAGTGTAGGCTGTTGGAGCAAATAAAGTGGCAGGTCACTTCCCCCTCTGCTGGCATTGGCGCACACCTTGAGTTGAGATTGGCTGTTGTACCAGTGTCGAGTGGCAGCATAGTAGGGCGTCATCAGACCCTATAGAAATAAGTAGTAGTTGTTTAGTGGCTGTCATTTGACCTGTTTCTGTTGTACTGTGCATGGCAAGGTTGTGCACTTGGTGAGGAATATAGAGCTGTGGTACTGGGCTCATGCAGGATAATGTCAGAGTGCAGCTCCCACCCTAGGAAGAAACTGCTTTTGTTATTCAGAGAAACAGCCTGTTTTGTTCTACAGACAGTGTGAGCTTCTCAGTGAGTGTAAGCTTCTAGAGTCTTGACTGAATTACTTAGAACCTTCAGGATTTCTCATGGGTTCTCCTTGGACATGATTTAAATATTGTTTCATGGGAATTGGATTTCACAGGAACAGTTTTAAAATAAAGCTTTTCAACCCGATCTATTTTACGTTAACAGATTAAAAGTAGGCAAATGAGCTGGGCTTGTGGCACACACCTTTGATATTAGCATTTGGGAGGCAGAGACAGAGACCTCTACCTAGACCTCTAAATTTGAGGCCAGCCAGGCTACATAATGAGACCAAGTTAGGTAAATGACCCCTTCTAGAGATTAAAGTCTAGCACAGTGAGTACTGTTGGGATGGTACAGCGACTACCTTAAGTTTTCTAAGACAGTCAAGCTTGTTTGTACCAAAATATTAAAGCAAAAAATACATTAGCAAAAGTCACTGTTCATTTTACATTGTCCACGTTAAGACATGCTATACATTACATAAGTATATGTGATTTATAGTAAAGGTAAAAAGAAACACAACTTTACAAATGGCGTGTTTATAAACACACTTTCCTGTTTACAGCAAGAGTAGTCAACCATAACAAATTTCATAGAGTATTAGGTCAGCTCAGCAAGTCCTGGGAATCCTCTCCAGCACATATCTTATGGTATTTATTATTTTGGTTTTGTTTTAATACTTATGTATGGGCTGCTTAAACCGTGCTTAAAAGCACTGGTTGCTCTTTCAGAGGACCTGGGTTCAATTTCCAGCATTTACGTGGCAACTCACAACTGTCCATATCATAACTAATTCCAGGGGATCTGAGACCTTCCAAGGGCAGCAGCCAAACAGCCTGACACACCTGCAGGCAAAACACCCACACACATGAAATAAAGATTAATTTTTAAAAGTTATGGGCTGGAGGGATGGCTCAGTGGTTAGAGCGCCGACCGCTCTTCCAGAGTTCCTGAGTTCAAATCCCAGCAACCACATGGTGGCTCACAACCATCTGTGATGGGCTTTGATGCCCTCTTCTGGTGTGTCTGAAGACAGCAGCAGTGTACCCACATACATATAAATAAATAAATACATAAATAAATCTTTAAAAGTTATACAAAATGTTTGTTTAGAAATATAAAAAACACTCTTAGCTCATAGGCTAATACTGGTCAGACACAAGAATGAATGCAAAGGAAACAAGTGATAGGCAGGTGTCAGGGATAAAGACTGGGACAGAGCTCATGTACACAGAATGAAGAGAGTCACAGTCACTGGCTGAGCAGCGTGTACCAGGCACATTTAATATGTGCTTTGTTAAATGTACTCATAACTTCAGAAACATGTAATAACCAGGAAGGCAGAGAGCCTCGTGTGTGGTAGCACACTAGTCATTAAATATCTTGAGTTTGAATTAACTACAAATGCCAGAAGGTAGAGAATTCACTTGGTTTAACTCACATCCGCCCTGCTCTCCTGACTTGGTTTCCTCTATTGTATTGTCTTAATTCTTGGAGACAGCAGTCGGTCCTTAGAGGCTCCAGTATATTATCAGCTGTCACTCTTGTTTGTATAATGACACTTGTAGACTGGCCAAGGTTGGGGTTTGTTACCAGAACATTTTCCCTCCTCTCTTCCCTTGAGGACCAGACACTGCCTGCGTTCTCTCAATCCCTTGCAGCCCCTTAACTTTTGTGGCTGGAGATAGAGACAACCTCCTTATTCCAGAGAAGAGCAACCCAGAAACTTGTCCCTGCCTGTTAGTTCTCTTCAGGGACTCCAGTAAAGAGTCTCTGCTGCTCACCCCATGCCATGCCTTTCTCACCTCGCACTGGAGCTCTCATCCCAGTCATCTCCAGCTTTGCCACCTACCCAGCTTTCTAACTTTCATTCTTGCTTCTCCTACACATGGTTCTCCTTGTGAGAAAAGACATCAGGTCATTCTTCTATGCTACCAGCCCATCATGCTCCACAGTGGATGTCTCAGGTGCAGTCTTCATTGTGTCAGGCTTTGCTTCTCTTCAGGAACACATTCTCCTGGAACTTGTCCCTCTCTGCCTTAGATTTCAGCTTAAGCTGCCTCAATTCTTTCACCCTCCATGCTACCTTTTGCTTTGTTGTACAGTGGAGCCTCTCTCTGTGTTAACTGCTGTGCTGTGAGAGACCTCTGTCACTCCAGAGTGACAACTCCAGAATAGTCAACTACTGTAAGAGAGTGCTCTGCCTCCTCTAGGTCTTGAATTCTCCTCAGGTCTGGCCCCATGTTTTGGAGGACCCAGAACAGTATAGGCGGCAGCTCTGAGCAGTTCACTCTCCAGCCAGGGTTTGCCTGCCCTGCAGCCTCCTCTTGTCCCTCAGATACTTCCTGTGCACTTCCTAGCAGCCATTCTTTTCCATTGGGAGTGGTTGTCTTGTTTCTCCAGCATCTTTCCTTGACTGCTCTAAAAGGCATCGCAGTAACAGCCACTGCAGTTGTCACTGAGAACTATAGGTTAGCGCCTCAGATTCTTGTGTATGTGAAGAAGCTTCCGGTCCTTCTGCATTGATGGCAGCTCCTCTTCATGTGGTGACTGCATTTGGAACCTCTTGTTCACCAAACCCTATGAATTCAAAACTTTGTGGTTCGGGCCTGGTTGTGCTCAGACACAACCATGAAAGAACGCCAAGCGCCCTTTTGGGTGATAGGCCCACATGTGCCATTGCCTCTTCACGACTTCTGATTGCTTTTAGAATTTTCGATGAATTGTTGAGTTGAAGGTCATGGCAGTTGGAAATAGGGTGGCTAGAGAAGTTGATGGTACCTTGCTGTTGTGTCTTTTTCTGTTTTTGTGATAATGAGGCTAGAGCTCAGGTCCAAAAACATGCCAGGAAGTGTTCTGCTATTGAGCTCCACCCTGAGCTTTGCTTCATTAGGTCCCAGGGTAGACAGCATCATGGTGAGCTCCTTGATTGAAACTAGAACACAGACAGGGTATTCACTACTTAGGATATGATGCAATGACTTGAACATTTTTTATTATTTGCCTTCGTTTCATGTGATAAAAATACTATTCCTGGGGATGGAAAGATAGCTCAGTGGTTAAGAGTTAAGTGCTGCTCTTGCAGAGGACCAGGTTCATTTCCCAGCACCCACTTGGCAACTCACCACCACTGTAACCTTGGTTCCAGGGACGCCAATACTCTCTTCTCCTTGGGCACCAGACATGCACATGGCACACGTACATACTCTACATGCAGGCAAAATATTCATGCATATAAAATCTAAAAAACATTTAAATACTATTTTGATACTCATGTTTTCATGAAGTAATATTATTCAACAATATATTGTTTTTGGAGGAAACCGCTTATTTAAAATAAGTATTGGGGTTGGGGATTTAGCTCAGTGGTAGAGCACTTGCCTAGCAAGCGCAAGGCCCTGGGTTCAGTCCCCAGCTCTGAAAAAAAAGTATTTAAATAATATATTTAACATGTTCCTTTTTTTAAAACTGATTGCCAGGATCTGGAGAAGATGAGGACTATGTTGATGATTTTAATAGGTAAGAAACACCTTGAGGTGAATATGTAAGTCTTTAAAAACCTTCTGAATACAGATATGGTAAAATTACATTGAGTTTACTTTTGTTTAATTCTCTTTTTTATATTGATTGAAAGTACAGAAGGATAGTTAATCCAGAGTCATGTTTGGGTGATTTTTTCACCTTACAGTACAATCAGATGAGTATGTATGCCGTGTTGGAGGGTTGGCAATAATACAGAAGTGGCTGAGCTGTTGGCCTGTCCCTCAAAACCAAGTCACTGGCTGATCCTGAGGCACATTTTTGTCTTTGGGGATGGGAATCATCTGTGTTTTACTCTAAGCAAACCTGTGTTCTTCAATGTGACATTACTTAACATTTTGTTTGAGGTAGCTTTCTTCTATGAATTGCCTACTAATGGGAAAATAATATATGTTATAAATATGATTAGAAAAGTCAAATTGCATGCCTGGGTATTAGGACAATTTTCTTTTGATTAGAGATTTCTATTTATTACAATAATTTATTGTACCATGTTTCGGAGATAGGAATAGCAGGTGGTGAGTGGCGTTTGAGAAATGCAGGTTTCCCATGGTTTTTTTTTTTTTTTGGTTCTTTTTTTCGGAGCTGGGGACCGAACCCAGGGCCTTGCGCTTCCTAGGCAAGCGCTCTACCACTGAGCTAAATCCCCAGCCCGAGAAATGCAGGTTTCCCATGTTATTTGTCACTGCCACCCTTGTCAGTTTTCTTAGATGATATATATATATATATATCAATCATCTTTATATATATAAAGTTGATGTTTAATGTTGCTTTTGTATGTTACTTAGAGGATTCAATTTCTCTGGAAATTTTGGCCAATGATAGTTGTTCTTCAGAGTTCTCTGTCGTTTTCCCCCTCTTCTAATTAGTGCTAGCCATCGCTCAGAAAAAAGTGAGCTAAGTATTGGTGAAGAAATTGAAGAAGACCTTTCCATGGGAGTAGAGGACGTGAACACCAGTGACAAAGTAAGGTGCCAGAGTCTGTCTGTGTCTGTCCACTCGATGACTTGTGTGAGACCTAGTAAATATATGTGCCTAGTAAAAAATGGTTGAAAATCACAAAAAGTTTGTGACACCTATTCCAAGTCTGAAGCAAACCTTTAAGGGTCGGTGGACTCAGCTGTCTGTCAGCTGGTACCTGTGTTCTGACAGGCCTCAGGGCTTGCTTCTGGTTAAGAGTGGCCATAAGGGATTAGGACTAGAGTCAGATGTTGCCTCTCTAAGGGTCACAGGTGAGGTTCTGTCTCCAGGGGGTGGAGGGGTGGGGTGGTCTTGTGATCATCTCAGGCTACCCAAGGCAGGATAACAAAAGGGAAACAGCCTTGGTATGAGGTTAAAGACAGGAATCCATTGTTAGAGTGAGCACTGGAGTTTTTTACCCAACAGAGATGAGCTGCAGCATCTCTGTTCATAACTTGGGTGGGTCTGCCTTCTCATGTCATGGGATAACTAGAAAATGCCTGAGGCCTTCAAAGAAAGGTGGGTATAGGATGAGTTCTGATTATCACATGAAGAGAAGGCCTTCAAGAAAGGTGGTATTTTTAAAGGAGTAAGCAAAATGCGGTGTAGGCTGTTTTTATTGTATTGGGTTTCTTTGTTGTCTGGTTTGGATATTTTGAGATAGGGTCCTGATCTAAGTCCCTCTCTCCTTCAACTCACTATGTATCAAAGGCAGGCCTCAACCTTGAACCAGGTTTCTTGCCTCCACCTTCAGATGCTAATTGTCTTAGATAAAAATGAGTCTTACATCTCAATTTCTTTTTGTTGGTGTGGTTTATTTTTTTCCATTGTTCTTGATTGTTTTTTAGTTTCTTTTTTGTTCTGGAGGTGTTTTTGTCTTTTGGTTTTTTTAGATTAAGTCTCTGACTGTTCTGAACTCACAGAGATCCGCCTGCCTTTTGCTTCCAAGTGCTGATATTAAAGGTGTGTGCCACTGTGCCCAGCTTTACCCAGTTTCTTTTAAAATGTTAGCACTTAATGACAGCAGGTGAGACCGCGTGTAGTTACTGCCCCAGTATATAAGCAAACAGGTATCATCCATAAAAGTCAAAAACAGTTTGACTATACTGCGCTTTATTATTTTTGTTTAGCATTTGTAATGGAGTTCATGTTAGAGGTCAGCTGCCAACTCATCCTCTTGGTAATATCACAGATTTCAAAACAGATCAGCAGGCCAGCTCAGCAATGGCGCACCTAGGTAGCCAGCTTAGGCTTGGGTTTGATCCCCAGCAGCCGCTAGCGCTAACTACTGTGTTTCAGGTTTCACAACACTCAACACTTTGATCACCCTGATTTAACACAGGGCAGGAGGTCCTAGCCAAAGCAGTCCGGCAAGAGAGAGAATAAGCATCCAAATAGGGAAGGAAGAAATCAAATTGACATTGTTCACAGCAAGCTTGATCAGAATACATAAACTACAGAGAAGTCTACCTTAAAGCTATTGAACTGATTAACAGACTGAGCATAGTACAGTATCATGCAAAGTCAGCAGCATTGCTGTGCTCCAGTAGCACATTTGAAAGAAACAAAACCCAAGCCTATTTGCTCTGTCCTCCTTGCTTTAACTAAGAACTAAAACCCCAGCAGACTGACATCTGCCGTAGATTATGACAAATCATTTTTACCTATAGTTCCCCCACTTGTCTCCAATCTAAAACTAACATTAATACAGTATTCAGTTGTTTTGCAAATAAAATGGATTACCCTATTGAGTTCATTTTTTAATAACGATGTGTTAAAAATAATACAGATCCAAAGGATTTTGGATTTTGTAGTAGGTGGGTTTTTACTTTTTTTTAAAGAACTATAAACTTTAATTAAGGTTATATACAATAATTATAATTTTCTTTGTGACAGTTGTATACTAAGACTGCTGTTTGATCAAGGGAGAGGAAGAGGGTGATTTATTTGAAGAGATTTTGTTTTTAATATTTCCTGTATCCAAACAATGACAAAGAAAGATTCAAAAGACCAAATGAGCAGAGTTAAGAGAGTGTCACAAAGTTTGCAAAGACTTGTTCTCACCCAGTGTCCCTGTCCCTTATAAGCCATCTCTAGTCGGGCTGGCCTCTCTAAACAGGCTACAGAAGATAAATTACAATTTTTAAATTGTATATTTAAATTCTAGCAATATACAGATTGATTCTGACTTTGCTTATACTGATTTTTCTCTTTCTTCTGGACAACAAAGCTCGATGACCTCACACAAGACCTGACTGTTTCCCAGCTCAGTGATGTTGCTGACTATCTGGAAGATGTTGCATAGACAGGAAAAGGAAGTATTCTGATCAACAGAGGACGAACGACTCATTGGCTCCATTTTCCTCAGTCACTTTTGCTGGAATGTCCGCTCCTGCTGGTGCCTTGCATTTCAAAAAGACTGCAGATATTTTTCAAAGTTAACTTTTCAGTTTGGTAAACAAATACTTCCTATATGAGCGCACGTCTAGGAGATTTAACGTTCTTACCTTGGTTTAGCTGCACATCTCCAAGGACGTCATCTATGGTCAGGCTCATTACAGCAAGGGAGCCCTGAGCATCAGTGTTAAAGAGCAGAGAGAGGCTCAGGACAGCCATGCTTTGTGCACTGTGTGACTGTGGCTGCTCCAGGGTTCTCTGAAGCCTTAGCATTAGCTATGGAGAGCTCACCCACTTAGTATCAGGCGGGTTAGCCCAGAGTTGGTGAGCTGACCTATAAATCCATGATGCTAAAGAGTATCAGTACAAGTTAAATCGGGTTTATAAACTTTATTTTGTATCTCCTTCCATTTGGAAGGTTTGTTAGACCATTAAGGTTATATTAAAGTACTCTGTACTTAGTTTTGCTTGTTTTAAACTAGAAATTGTTAGTACTCTTAATTCATAGACTTGTCAATAACAGTTACCAGTTAAGGTCACATTCTTCTTGCTGTCTATTAAGCAGCTGTAGTCACAGATTACTTCATTACAGTCTTAATTTATTATTTCTAAAAATGCCTTGAAACATTCAATACCAAAATGCATCTGAAACCATTAAGCTGTGCTTTCATTTCAGATCTGTAAGTTCATTATATTTAAATCCAAATTGGAGTGAAACAGTAGTAATGGCCTAAGACCATGTATATTCAGTTTGACAAACTTTGTATACTGTACATAATTGCATTGTAGTCCTTTAAAAATAAGGCCAATAATAGAATTTTTGGCAGATTTAATTTAAATCTGTATGTAGTGCTATAGGGATATAGGCCATTGGCATCAATAATGCTGAATTATTTACAATGTGCAAATAGAAACTCAGTCCAATACATGCACAGTCATACCACTTAAAATTGGGAATGTATGAAATTAGATGTATTTTATTTCAATTATGACTATTAAAAGCTACCTTTATTACTAAAAAGAGAAATTGGAAACCATTGATCCGTGTTGAGTGAGTGAGCAGGCGCTGTGGTTTGTGTCAGCGCCACTTTCCACTCCATAGTTGCCTAAGCACAGTGACATTCTTCAGGCTGTGAGTGCAGAGGAAATGAAAACGTAGTAAAGGTTCAGGCTCTCTGACATAGAGTCTGGCTTTTTCACCTAAGTGAAACTGAGCTGTAATCAAGAGGAAGTAGGACAGAAACAGCAGGCGGCCTGGAAAGCCCTGGAGTGCTTGTTCTCAGTCTGCCCCAACATGGCGCTGCCTGCTCTTCGTGCTTTACTCTTAGGAAACAGGATGAAGACGCTGTCTGCTGTTAGAAACTGCACTGCCCTGTGTCATCTCTTCAGCAATGGGATGCCCTGGGGCCACTGAGCCTCTGCAGTCTGGATTGAATGTGTGGTTTAATATTTGGTGGGCACTGCAGTTAGTGAACTGACCTGCAAGCATGGCAGGATGTGGCTTTTTACATTTGAGGAAGACTTTCCAACAGTCAAATGTGAAATTCGTCACTTTCTATTACCCAGTGACTGACCTTTTGGTAAGTCTTGAGAGGATGGAAAGAAAAAGCCAAACTGCAACTTTGTGGTCACCACTCCATGCAGGTATTGAATACTTGTAAAAAATGTGAAATTCAACAGGGAAGAAGTGGTTTCTACAGTATTCCTTGCTTAGTCATTGTTGACCTGTTAAACCTTAGTGTGTGAAATGACAGGGTCTGCATGTAAAAAATGTCTCTTTGAAAAGTGAATTACAGTGTTGGCTGGCAGTGACGTGTATTTTACAGTGTTTTATTTTTAAATGCTCGACAGGACTTTGCTCTTGTAAAACGCCGTTCATTTAGATGAGCCACTGACTTGCCCCTCATGTATTACCGCAGCTCATGTCGTCTGAAGTCTGTTCACCGTCCTAGAACTGTGTGCTGCAAGACCCTGCAGCTTCTGCACCCTGCAGCTCCTCAAGTTGCTTGTATTCACCTTTCCTTGTCTGAAATGGCTTCCTCACAGTCACACAGGCTGGTTTTCAGTGAAGATGGCACACTAGACTAGGCGCCCCTCTCACACGTATTTTATCCTTGTGTTTGATTTATCTCTGTTGTGGGAGACATGAACAGAATATCATTCACCTAGATAGGATGGATACCCAAGAAACCAAGTCTAGTTTGGTGAACTTGTCAGTTTAGTGGGGCTAATTACAGAGCCCACAACAACTCACATGGGCTCTTACATCCCAGCATCCCTAGAACATCCTGACCAACTTGGAACGGCTCTGCTGAGGAGTGTCCTTGGCTACTGTGCACTGCGTATCTGACCTTGGGAGGGAGTTAACTCGAGGCTCGTGGCTTCCTAAACCTGAGTTTTACAAGTTTCCGCAGCATATGTGTCTGCCTACCTTTGCAGGAGGGATTGGTGGGTTGGTGGGAAGTAGCCAACAGCACTCATTCTGAAATGCTCCATGTCCCTGTATGTTGTCTGAAAGCTCCAGAACAGGAACTGTGCTAAAATCTAGTTTCCCTAAGAGCGTTTGGACCCTAGTACGAACTTTAGAAATGGGTTCTGCACGTACTGCAGAATGCAGGGACTGTTTAGTGGCCAAGCAGCCCTTCTCAAGCTCAGGGCTGCGTTTGGGATAGTGTCCCTGCCAGATTGGAGTCTTCACACGGGGTTGTTAGATGCAGGCCACATTCTAGAAGTTGACAGTTCCTCAACTGAAGGCCAGGCAGACATTTCTGGCACCTGGAGATGCCCACTCATAGCCCTGGTGCCCTTGTTGACATAAAGGAGCAGCTGCCCTGGAGGGAGCTGTGCGCTCTCAGCCCTGAGCACTGGACTAGGAGTGTGGTCCCCATGGTCCCTGCCTGTGCATATTAACAGACCATGCTGCTAGCCCCTGGTGTAGATAAAGCCTTAGTGAGGAGATGGAGTCCAGAGGATAAAGTCACACCTGTCAAGCTACTTAGATTTGATGTCTTTTACCTAAAACACATTGTTGTGAACAGAAAATTATTGATTTTTAAATTTTTTCTTTATTTTTATTTTTAGCATATGGATACTTGGCCTGCATATATATCTATGTACTAGATGTGTGTAGTGCCCATAGGAGCCAGAAGGTGGCATTGGATCCTCTGGGACTAGAATTAAAGATGTGCTATCATGTAGGTGCTGAGACTTGAACCCAGGTCTTCTGGAAGAGCTCTTAACTGCTGAGCCATCTTGCCAGCCCTGTGGGTTTGGCTCCCCATCCCCACCCCCTTTTACATGGGTTCCTGGTGTGTTACTTGGGAGGATTCAATCACTATTGCCAGTCTTAAGTTGTTTGGAGTTGCAAGCCCATACCACTGTGCCTGGTTCTCAAGTGAATTTGAATTTGAAATCATTGAGCTGAATATTCAGGGCTGGAAGGTTTGAACTAACAAGATATATCACAACCTTACTCATGAGCTTACAGATGAATTCAAGGATTCTATTTACAAAAAAAGGCCAAGATAAGAATAGTTGGGAAACTTGGCCAAAGGCCGTCCTGTAACTAATAGGGTCAGCACTGAGGTGGTCACATAGAAAACTATGGCTGGATGGAGAACAGAATATCCCTGGGTAGGATCCTGCAAAGGAGGTAGTGGTTCCCAGGAAGATGGTTTGTGGGTGTAGCTTAGATCTGTAAGACCCATTTTTTTTATTTTTTTTATTTTTATTTTTTTATTTTTTTGGAGCTGGGGACCGAACCCTGGGCCTTGCGCTTCCTAGGCAAGCGCTCTACCACTGAGCTAAATCCCCAACCCCTGTAAGACCCATTTTTAAGACCATAAAAAGTCTTGCTACCAGAAGGACATGGGACTCCAGGCCAGTAGGTTGAGCAGTCTCATCATCAAAAGTTCTACTGTAATCCTGCAGGACAGATTCTGCCTGCAGACAAAGGTTCCCAGACAGCTTCTAGAAGGTTGTGCTCTGCCTGCCTGCCTGCCTGCCTGCCTGCCTGCCTGCCTGCCTGCCTGCCTGCCTGCCTGCCTGCCTGCACAGCAGCTATATGGCTTAAAGTTTGTTTCCTGCAAGCCTGCCCCACTTCCTGAGAAACAAGAACCAAAAAGAGGAAGATCCTTGTAGCTGTCAGTTCATGCTGGCATGAGGGTGGGTGGACAAGGGCACCCAAGTTGATCTGAGTTTGTGGTGTCTCAGCTGGGAGCATAGCTGACTTCAAGCAGCATATCCATCTTCCTCGGTGTTCTTGTTTTAACCCCCGATCTTCCACCCCCACCCAGCCTCTGTTCTCACTACAACATGCAAGCGGCTTGGACCCTTTTTCTCCTGCTCACTCTGAGGTTTCTAAAACCAGATAGCTCTCTGGAAATGAAGATCACTGGCAAGTAATACCCCTTAGCTCTCTTCTCCCCTCCTGTGTGGTCTAAGGCTTTCATCTGACCTAGGTTCGGAGCTTTGACAGGATAGTCTCCTGCCTCTCCATCCAGCTGTGCTGGCTCCTGGACTGTGTGTGGTGCTGAGGTACTGCAGCTTTCTGGGTTGGCTGCACTGCTGTATTCTACCCGTAGGACCCTGCCTTCCCCATCTTACGTACACTTTCGCATTGCCAGTCTTCCCCCCACTTCAAGGCTCAGGTTAGAGCCAGTTCTCTGCCACTGAGCGTGCCAAATTCTAGTGGTCCCCAGGCGTGGTCTGTGAATCACAGAACAATGTCATCTTCAGATGGAAAGGGAGTCATCAGCCTCCATTGGAAGCTCTCTGTGAACCCTGAAGACCTAACCCCGCCACCCATTATGCCAGCTCCTGTCAGGCCTTGACCCTATTCTATACCCTATGCCTGAAACTCAGCCTCTGGGCTAGCTCAGTCTGTGATGGAGTGACATGGTGCAGTGTGCCACCTGCCACACTGTGTGAAGAAACTTGGCTGAGATATGATGTCAGGCTGTGCATGGAGACAATCGGGGAAGAAGCAAACATCTACCAGGAAAGAGGCTTTTGGAGTGTGTGGCCTATGATTGACAGTGCTCCTTAGATCCCATGTTAAAATCAGAAGGCTACTCTATGGGGAAAATGTCCCTAGGAAGGAGCGTGCGTCAGCAGGGATGCAGGGAGTGGAGCGACACAGACAGCATGAATATAAGCAGTAGAGAGAATCCCTGTGCATGGACGCCTGATGGAGCAGTGTTGAGCAGGTCGTTCAGTACCAGCGCTCCAAGTTTCCAACCGTCAGAAGCAGCTAAAACCTGAGATTCACAATGTCGATCAGGCTGGCCTCAGATTTATGGCCCACAAGTGAATGCTGGGATTACAGACTTTTGCCACCCTGCCTGGCTGACTGCTTATGTCCATCTTGTCTGGTGGCAGTGTAGCCATTCTTGCCCTAGTGCCTGTTGGCATGGGGTATCATTTCCTTTCGTCCTTTGAATTCATCCCTTGAAGACACAGTTGTGTCTTTGGGTTTTATGCTGTCTCCCGTAGATGCCGTGTGCTTGGGTTGGTTTGCTTGTCGTTACTCTAAGTATTTTTGGGTGGAATGTTTATAGTTGAATTTATGTGTGCAACATTAGATTTTTTTTAAGATTTATTTATTTATTATATTTAAGTACACTGTAGCTGTCTTCAGACACACCAGAAGAGGGCATCAGATCTCTTTACAGATGGTTGTGAGCCACCATGTGGTTGCTGGGAATTGAACTCAGGACCTCTGGAAGAGCAGTCAGTGCTCTTAACCGCTGAGCCATCTCTCCAGCCCACAACATTAGATTTTTAATAAGGCTCAGATCTGTGTCTTTGTTATCCCATATTGTTTCCATGTGGCAAATATTTTCATACTTTCCAATGTAATTTCCTAAATATTTTAATCTTTTAAAATTTATTTTCGTTTATCTCCCTCAGTGACTGGTCCAGGTCCTACAGCCTACCCGTCAGTTTATCACAGTTCTCCTCTAATAGGATGCAGGGCCAGTCTTCGATGCCTCTGCACTTTGCCTTCATGGTATCCCTAGCAGACCTGCCCCATGTATAACTGCCCCATAGCCCAACATCTGCTGGGACTCCTGCTTTCTACAACTATATTTTTTTTAAGTGCCCAAGATTACAAAGTGAACCAGGGACGCTCCTAGCGACAGACTAAGGAAGGAAGATCAGAGTAAGTTCAGAGAGTACTTCAACTTGCCTCAGCGGGGATCTGAGCTCCCAGGCTGTACCCCTGGACAATGAGACCTTTCTAATCTTGCTGGCCACCCCTGTTTCTGGGAGAACATCTTTCCCTGGCTCAGTGCCAGGCTCCCCTCTTTCCAAAACACGCCTCCCATGACATGCACTGTAGTTTCTCACAAGTGGGCCAGAGTCAGTTAACCGTAGTGTAGTTAGGAAAGAAGACTTTCATAGCTGTCTGTGAGCGTTTAAGGAACCATGGGCCCTGCTCCATGACAGGATGCAGATTCGGAGGATGGTGTGGTGTGTTCTACACAGCACTGCAGCAGCAGGGGGGAGTGGGCTGCTCGAGATGGTCTCTACCCTCCACCTCTCAATGCATTAGCTCACTGATGGCTAGTGACTTCTAAAATGGGACTTTCTGAAAGCTTGAGGAGTGTTGTCTCCTGTGTTCTCCTTGTCTGTCTGTGGAGGAGAGTCTTACATATTGAAGATGAATAACAGCAAAAGAATACTTAAACGGTCTCACTGATCCTCACGTTACCTTACAATGCTGCTCTCTGCGCTACCTTTGTATGTGCACACATGCTCATGTGTGAGTGCCAGTGTGTGCATGCCAGGGCAGGAGTGTGGAGGTCAGAGGGCATCCTCAAATGCTTATCTTCACCTTCTACCTGCTTGGCACAGTCTCTCCTTCACTGTTGTGTGTACTGGGGTAGGTGACCCACCCTCGAGTTTCTGGGTAGTCTGTCTCCACCTCATAGAAACACTGGGATTGCAGATGGGCACAACTGAACTCAGCCCCTCACACTGGCATGACAAGCACTTTAATCCATGGAGCCATCTCTCCAGCAACACATCCCTGAAAGTCAATACACTCCTTAGAAAGTAATACAGACATGCTAAACTTTAAACTGTTTATGTTAAACAGAGAGAAGAAGGGAGGGAGGGAGGGAGAGAGAAAGAGAGAGAGAGAGAGAGAGAGAGAGAGAGAGAGAGAGAGAGAGAGAGAGAGAGAGATGCATATGCCATGGTGAACTTGTGGAAGTCAGAACTCTCCCCTCCTCCTACTGCAGGTTCTGCGGATCAAAATCATGTCAAGTTTGTACAGCAAGTACTGTATCCACTGAGCCATCCCTCCAGTCCCTCTTTTTCTAAAAAAAAAAAAGTTTTCCTACAATGTATCCTGATTAGTTTCCTGCCCTCATCTCCACCCATATCCTCCCAAACTACCACCAAACCATTCAACTCCACACCTTCTTCTCTTTAGAAAACAAACAGGCAAAAAATAATAATTAATAAAGCATTTGAAACAGATTCACACGAACCCATGAAAAACACAATAGACAAGGGTATGAAACCATAGCATGTAAGTAAACTGTCAGTAAGGTTTAAAGAAAAAGTTCAAAGCAATAAGAAACAAAAAACTCTCTATGGAACCTGCCCTTAAATGTGGTCTATATACCTAGTGGGTCTCCATTAGAGCAAACTAACTTTTTCTTTGCAAGCAGTGCTCAGTTGGAGACAGTTGCTTAAGGGCAGGCCTCATGTCCACTTCCCCATCTCAGCACTGGGACTCTGCCTAGCTTGGACCCTGCAAGCCCTGTGCCTGCTGCCTTGGTCTCTGTGGGTTTATATGTGTCAGTTCTGCTGCGTCTGAAGATTTTCCTTGGTGTCTTCCATCCCCTCTGGCCCTTACAATCTTTTGGCAATCTCTTCTGAGAGGTCCCCACGTCCTGAAGGGAGGAGTTGGTAAAGACATACTATTTAGGACTGAGTGCTCCAAGGTCCCTCACTCTGCATATTCCCCAGTTATGGATGTCTCTGTAGCTCCCATCTGCTGCAGGAGAAAGCTTCTCTGATGATGGCTGAATGGAACATGATCCATAGGCACAGTAGGATGTCATTAAGAGCCATGTCATTGCAAGCTCCTTTAGTAGTAGAACAATAGTATTTGGGTTTCTCCTACGTCTATGGCCTATCTAGTTTCAGTTTCTGGACACTCAGGCACCTGGCATGAGTTCCATCTCTGAGAATGGGCCTTAAATCCAATTAGAAAGTGGGTGGTTACTCCCACAATGTTTGTGACCTTATTGAACTGCACATCTTGCAAACAGGTCACCACAGTAGTTCAAAGAGTTTTGTGATAGTTTGTATATGCTTGGTCCAGGGAGTGGCACTATTAGGAGTTGTGGCCTTGTTGAAATAGGTTGTCACTGTGTGCACGGGCTTCAGATCCTCACCCTAGCTGCCTGGAAGTCAGTCTTCCACTAGCAGCCTTCAGATAAAGATGTAGAACTCTCAGCTCCTTCTGCATCATGCTTGCCTAGATGCTGCCCTGCTCCCACCTTGACATTGACAGACTAAACCTCTGAACCTGTAAGTCAGCCCAAGTAAATGTTGTCCTATATAAGACTTGCCTTTGTCATGGTGTTTGCTCACAGCAGTAAAAACCCTAAGAAGTTGGTACCAGGAGTGGGGTATTTCTGAGATAGACCCAACCATGCTTTTGTTTGGAAGAATGTGGATTTGGGGACTTTGGATCTGGAATGCAGTGGAATGCTTTAAATGGGGCTTAATGGGATATCCTGGTATGATTATGGAAGACTTTTACTGAGAGTGATTTGAATTGTGCAGACCTGGCCCAAGAGGTTTCAGTGAAGAATTTCAATATGTGGCCTAGAGACTGCTTTTGTGGTAGTTTGGTGAAGAATATGGCTACTATTTGCTCTTGTCTGAAGAGTCTACCTGAGACTAAGAT
Organism: Rattus norvegicus; assembly: GCF_021556685.1. Taxonomy (NCBI): domain Eukaryota; kingdom Metazoa; phylum Chordata; class Mammalia; order Rodentia; family Muridae; genus Rattus; species Rattus norvegicus. Next base: position 54,761,822 of record NC_141534.1, on the reverse strand, counting down.
GAAGAAATTCAGATTAATTGCATTGACAAAGGAAGTCTCAGAAATACCCATCATAGATTTTGTTCTCTGGTTAAGTCTCATGAAGAGCATTTTAAACAAGCATAGCAAGCTGAGAAAGGAAAAATATAAAATATATGGTTTGAGTATTAAAAGGGTACCAGGAAGTGAAATGGAGCCTAATTCTGTTTTCAAGGAGATAACAAATTAAGGGAGTGGGACTTTGGGGCAAGATCCTACCCAGCTAAATATAGATCCAGGCATGGCGATACACACCTTTAATCCCAGGAGATAAAACCAAGCAGACCTCTGAGTTTGAGATCAGCCCGAGACAGAGCAAGTTCTAGGTGAAGAAAAGCTTGCGTCCAGGCATGGTGGTACACACCTTTAATCCCAGGAGACAGGCATGCAGATCTCTGAGTTCAAGGACAATCTACAGAGCAAGATCCAGGACAGCCAAGTTTACCCAGTGAAAGAGTTGGAAAAAGGAAGCTAGTGATAATGTAAGAGAACAGGCAAATAATCTAGCTCTTGTAAGTAGCAGAATTTAGCAGCTTCAGCCACGTGGCTCTGGCTTTATAGTCAAGAGGACAAGGAGACTACTGAGACAATTGACGCCAGTTAACTGGAGCTAAGAAATTAGTTGTGATTAAAAAGAGACCAGAATCACTGAGGTGAGATCTTCTGTGAAGTTTTTCTGAGAGCACAAAAGAGCTGTGTTCCAGAGATAACCAAGGTTGTACCTCGTGCTGCAGCTGTACTTGGTAATGTGTAAGAGTCATCCAGGTGGTACTGATTTTGAAGGAATGAAGGGGTCAGGAAGAGCAGCTGAGGCCTGGCACTGTGAGAGGCCATGGAAGGCCATTGGTAAAAGTGCAGCCTCAGTTTCAGTTCATAGCCCAGGACTAAAGGGGTCATGCAAAGGATTTAAGGATTGGCACCATGAAGAGAGCCTATGAGAGGCTATTGGTGAATCCTGGTTGTAGTGGAAGACCCTAGTGTATTGGAGATACCAGACCATGGGATGATTATCAATAACAGCAGCAGCAGGGGAGTGGATCAACCTGAGCTCAGAGTGCTACAGAGAGCAGAGCTGGAGAAGTGACACCAGCCCTTTGGTGGAGGCCAGAAGATTATGTGTGGATGCCAGACATTGAAACAAGAAGCTGTAGCATTGAAGTTGCCTTGGAGACCCCAAAATGTTTAAGATACCAGAGCCATGAGCTATCTACTGAGGAAAGTTGCTGACAGGGAGTGGAACCAACCCAGGAAAAAGAAGTTTGCTGCAGTCAACAAAGATGAAAAAGGAGGTGGAGGTCTGAAGACCGCTTTGCCATCAGACATGGGGATGCAGAGTTTGGAGTTTGCCCAGCTGTTTTCCTGTCTTGCTTTGGGTATTACAGTTAATTATTTGGATGAATCTCAAAAGAGACATTGAACTTTGGACTTTTAACACTTGAGATTGCTATAGACTATAGGGACTTTGGAAGTTGAACTAAATGTATTTTGCATTATGGTATGTTTAGGTATGGCCTCCATAGACTCATGTGTTCAAACAAGCCCATGGGACCAGGGAGTAGAATATGAAGGTTTGTGTATGCTTGGTCCAGGGAGCGGCATGATTGGGAGGTGAGACCTTGTTGGAGTAGCTTGTCACTGTGGGTGTGGGCTTTAAAACTCTCACCCTAGGGTTGGGGATTTAGCTCGGTAGAGCGCTTGCGGCCCTGGGTTCGGTCCTCAGCTCTGAAAAAAAAAGAAAAAAAATGGAAAACCCTCACCCTAGCTGCTTAGAAGTCAGTCTTCCACTAGCAGCCTTCAAATGAAGATGTAGAACTCTCAGCTACTCCTGCATCGTGCCTGCCTAGATGCTGCCATGCTCCTACCTTGATGACAACAGACTGAACCTCTGAACCTATAAATCAGCCCAATTAAATGTTGTCCTTTATAAGACTCACCTTGGTCATGGTGTCTGTTCATAGCAGTAAAACCATAACTAAGACCAGTTTATAATTGGGTTGGTGTTTACCTTTCTCTTCTGGTAGTGTACAGAGAACCTTTGAATGCCACTAACACTAGGCAGTAGGGGGTTCTAGCCAGGCACCACCTCGACCTCTCAGTGTTCAATGAGACTATTGTCTTCAGCAACAGGACCTTTAGTATCAGCTTATGGAGAGCAACTGATGGCCTTGAAATAGCCTAAGTTGTTTGAGGAATTCCCTTCTTTACTCCCTCCCCACCTCCACTTAATCCTCCCTTTCCAGTCTCCACCCTGTGTCTAACTGTATATTGTATCTCTCCTTCCTTGGGAGATCATCCCCTCACCCCTAGTCCCTTTCTCTATCCCTAACCGCTTCGGTTATATGGATTGATGCATACCTACTGAAGGATTAAAGGCTTACATCCACATAGAAGAGAACACATACCTTATTTGTCTTCAAGGTCTTTGTTACCTCACTCAGTATGATTTTTGTTGCTCCATCCATCCAGTTATCAATTTCATGATTTATAACAGCCCAGTAAAATCCCAATGTGTAAACAAACCACATTTTCATTACATATTGTCTGTTAATGAACATCTGGGCTGTTTCTGGACATCATGAATAGGGCAGCAATGAACATGGGTGCACAAATGTCCTGTAGTAGGAAGTAGAGTCCTTTGAGTATTTGCTCAAGAGCTGTAAGGCAGGCTCTTGAGGTAGATCTATTCCCAGCTTCCTGAGGAACCGCCACACTGATTTCCAGAGTGGCTCTACAAGTTTTCGCTCCCACCATTAACAGATGTGTATTTTCCTTTCCCACACCCCCATCAACATGAGTTGTCATTTGTCTTATTGATCTTGGTCACTCTGATTGGTTAGTCCATCAGATGGAAAGCTCAGAGTAGTCTTGATTTGCATTTCCCTGCTGACTAAGATGCTGAACCTCTCTTTAAGTGTTCTCTGGCATTTGTGTTTCGTATTTTGAGAACTTTGGTTTTAGTTCTTTATTTTTTAATTTGGTTATTTGTTTTCTTGATGGCCAGGTATTTTTTTAAAAGTTCTTTATATATTTTAGATATCAACCTCTCTATTATATACGAAATTGATAGAGATCTTTTCCCATTCTATAGCCTGCTGCTTTGTCCAAGCTCTTGGCCCAGCCAGAAGCCTTTCGATTTCATGAGGTTCCTTTTATTTGGTGTTGTGCTGGGAGTATCCTATTTAGAAAGTCCTGGGCCGGTGAGTTCAAGACTAATCTCCCCCCTTTTCTTTACCACCTTCAGTTTATCTGTCTCTCCAACCTCATTTTAAGCTTTAAATATTAATCAAAATAGGTGTTAAGGTGAGGCTGGGGTCGAATAATCAGTCTATATGTATGGAAGTACATGCCCAGAAGAAACAGCAAACAGACAGCAGATGAATGCCGACCCAAGGAGATTAGGATGGACCACTCTCTGCAGTCAGTGTATGGCCCTACAGTGCTCTTCATGGCCTGCTGCTGGTAGGGTGAGAGCTGAGATCTTCCTCACAGCTGTACCCTAGCTCTCAGGGTACCTGTAGACTGTGGAGCCAGGAAAGAGGTACTCTCCTCCCTAAGGCATAAGAGAAAACTTTTCCCTAAATGACTGCTTGGACTCCTGAGACTTCTGAAATGACTAGTTACTTCCAGGCAGGCCAACTCTCAGACCTCAACTGGGACTGTGGGCAGCTGGAACAGGTGTCAGGGCAGCTGGAACAGGTGGCAGGGCACCTGAGACAGGTGGTAGGGGGCAGCTGGGATGGGTGGCAGGGCAGCTGGGATAGGCATCAAGACAGCTGGGACTGGCTGAAGAACAATGAGACTTCACAAAGAAGTCAACAGACCTTCCAAGTTACCAAGGAAACATGCCGAGAAACCATCAGTCCCAGGCTCGGGATGAAGACAGGTTGGCCTCTGAGGTCTAGGAAAACAGTGTTCAAAGTAAGTGAAAGGAAGAACCAACTGTCCTAAAATCATCCCTCCAGAGATTACTCAAAAACAACTTCATGGTTTTGTTTGTCTAAGCAAAATTGCCTACATCAAATGCCCCATAGTGAGGACAAAGGAACTAGGTCATCTACCGTGTGCACGCTTTCATGCTGCTGGGCCCTGGGGGTGGCTTATCTCAAGGGATTTTTCACTTCTTTGAAAAAGAAAAACAAAAATCACCACGGACTTTAAAAAATTTGGCAGTGAGCCCTAAGAAACAGTGGCTTCTTTACATTTTTGTTCCCTCCTGAATGTAAGTTGGGGGCTCTGAAAGATTGGAGGAGTTGACTTTTCTCAGCTAGGACTATAGCTTAGTAATGAAAGTAATGCCTGGCAGGGTCCTGGGTTCAAGCCCTAGTCTACCAAACAAAAATGAAAATAAAGATAAAGGCAAAGGAAAACAAAGGCCAGGAGATGGAAACTGAATTCATTTGAGCAGTTTTATATGACCAGATAAGAATTCACCTGGTTCACTGTAGTGAGTATGGATGAGAGGGGAAGTGGATGTGGACCAGAGGAGGGACTGCTGGGACAGAAGCAGGCAGGCAGGAGAGGCTAGGAGTGCAAGCATGAAGACCTGCGTTTGGATTCTCAACACCCGCAATTAAACTCAGTGTGGCAGCGGACATCTCTAATACCAGTTCCAGTGAGACAGAAACAGGAGGAGCCTTTGAACTTCCCAATCAACCCCACAAATGGTAGGTTCCATATTTAGTAAGAACTTCTGTCACAAAAAGGAATGTGGAAAGGGAGTGGGATGGGCTCAGCAGGTCGAAAAGCCTGCCGGTCAGAGCTTAACCCCCAGAGCCCCTTGTGGAAGAGAGAACCAACTCTCCACGATTGTCCTCTAAGCCCCACTGTGCGTGCTGGTCTGTGTGTGCTCACCAACACCCCCAAAAAGTACCATCACACACACAAAAATTATTCACACATGCATACATGGGTGGGTACACACACACACACACACACACACACACACACAGAGAGAGAGAGAGAGAGAGAGAGAGAGAGAGAGAGAGAGAGAGAGAGAGAGAGAGAATATAGGCCACAATAAATTCGTGCCCAAATAGGAAGGCTTGCAGAAGATTTATCTTGCTGTTACTTTCCAGATAAGCTGAATTTTCCACTGCGGTTTGACTTGTGTGGTTTTAGAAGTAATGTACCTGCTGAGAGTGAGTCCTGTCATACAACAGGGGTGAGCTTAGTTCTCATTCCCCAGACCCAGTCTCCCTCCTAGTACATCCTAGTACCACTCAGTGATGGGTGATCTTTTTCACCAACTCAACTTCCTCTTTAAATGAAGGCTTTGCAAACTTTAACATTAATAATGTGCTTAGGAATGCAATTCAATTGTTTGATAAGTGGTTGTTTAATGATTTCTTGCCTGCATCCAAAGCCACCCTCCTTAATGTCATTCACCATTTACCCATGGTGTCCAGTCTCACCTTTAAAACTATGAGCCAACAATAGCCCTCTCCTCTGTTTAAGTTGTTTCTATCTGGTATTTTGTCACAGGAACAAACAGCCAATAAGCACAGTGATGCATAGGTTTTTATGTAGAATGTTTCATTTCAGCTGGATTTGGTTTTCTGAATTACTTGGGGGAGTACACATTACAGGAGAATAAAAGTAAACACGAATGTGTTTGGATTGTGTCACAACAATTATGTTGTCCAGCCCTTCCTATTTTGACAAAAGTTCTTGTATGCCAAAATACAATAGCTATATTAAGAACCTAACATTTCTTTTGTTATTAAACTATAAAAAGGAGAAAGATATAAAGTTGATGAGCTCTAAAAGTCAGTGAAACCAGACACAAAAAACTTTATAGAATCCAATGACACCAAAAAATCCATCCTACAAAATAGTACAGTTCTGTCCATTCTAACAAGTCAAAGGAAAGGGAGCAAGTAGCTCACAGTGAGTGAAGCTCCATATCTCCGTGTACACCCACAGTGAGTGAGCGTAGCTCTGGGTCTCCATGCCCACCCACAGAATTCCACAGACAACTTTGCCCTCAAGAAGGGACAGCTTAAAGTGTACCAAATCTTTTTTTTTAAGATTTATTTATTTTTCCATATGTGACTACATTGTTACTCTCTTCAGACACACTAGAAGAGGGCATGGGATCGAATTACACATGGTTGTGAGCCACCATATGGTTGCTGGGAATTGAACTCAGGACCCCTGGAGGAGCAGCCAGTGCTCTTAACCACTGAGCCATCTCTCCAGCCCAAGTGTACCAAATCTTTGATGGACATGAAACTCTCAAAACTGACAAAAGAAGGGCCAATCATAGTGATCCATGCCTATAATCCTAAGACTCGGAAGGTCGAAGTCAGGAGGATGGCAAAGCTGGAAGACAGATTGGTCTGGTCTACATAGTAGGCTCCAGGCCATCCATCCAGGTCCTGCCTCAAATACTATTACAACAAGATTTACTACTAAGATGATAGATAGATAGATAGATAGATAGATAGATAGATAGATAGATAGATAGATAGATAGACAGATAGACAGACAGATAGATAGGAGAGGGAGAAAGGAAAGAAAGAAAGGAAGGAAGAAAGATCTCAACAGAGAAAATAAGGATGACAAATACTTGACCTAAGGGTCCATCTAGAGACCCTGAACTGAATCCAAGACCTTCCAACAAAGAAATTGTGGGTGCTACATGATATCACTGATCACCCCCTCAGAACACTTGAAGAACAGAGCAAGCCATACAGGGTGAACAGGTCTTTGCTCATTTGTAATGAGAGTGATTCGGTGATGCCACAACAGCTAAACCAGAAGCAAAGGTGCCACACAATGTCTTTCACAAACAAAACGATAGATGTAGAAAATACCATCAACCCAAATCCCACTGTGGAGGAAGTTATATGGTAACCCTGGGCCCCTTTGTTTTCAATATTGAAAAGCAACGCGATCTGATACACTGATAGCCTAAAAACAATGCATGATTTGACCAATTTGAGATGATAGAAAAATCTTTCCTTAGATAAAATTCAATACACAATTACAATTTAAAAATCTCAAACTAGAGGCTGCAGAGACGGTTCAGCATTAATAGCACACAGTGCTCTCGCAGAGGATCTGAGTCCCAAAGCACGTCAAGTCATATCACGTCATGTCACGTCACGCCATGTCATGTTACGTCACGTCATGTCAGGAGGCTTCCAACCACTGTAACTCCAGCTCCCAGGCATCTGGTACTCTCTTCTGACCTTCCTGGGTATCTACACATGTCACACAAACACACACACACGCTAACTTTCCTAAGGAGAAAGTGAATTGGAGACTAGCTTTCATGACCAGCCCTCTCACACTCTTGCCACCAAGCCATCCCCATCATGATGGACTCTACCCTCACACTGTGAGCCAAAGTAAATCCTCTTTCCCCGACTTGCCTTTGTCAGGTAGTTTGTCATAGCAATGAGCAAAGTTAATACAGGCACTTCTCAGTTTCTTCATCTCAAAATCAGAAATGGCCATAACCCACTTAATCAGCTTCTGACTTTAGAAATATATTGGGTTTTTTTTTCTATTAGAGAAAGGAGAGGGAGCTTCTTTTTTCTTTTTGTGCACTCACTGCTTTAGACAGGCAGGAAGACTCCAGCACCTGCTTTCTGGGATCAGTTCCTTTGCTGCTGTGCTCATAGTATTCAGAAAAGCAGGAGTGCATGACCGTACCATTATTACGATTTCTGTACTATTACTAGAACAAGTGATTTGCATGAAGCCACATCCAGGATGAAGAATAGAGATGAGCCCTAACCTGTCATGACCTCTTGGGTGCCCCATCTTCCAGCTCCACATGGTGAGACCAGAGAATCCCTGACTCCTGTCATTTGAGCTTCCACGAAGGCTTCACCACACAGGCATGAGTGAAGATGGACGATTGTGTCAAGCTGATGGAGTAGATGGGTGTGAAGGGATGTTGTCAGATTGTGGGGAAAGCCCAGCAGTGCCTGTCCAACCTCAGCATCCTTGGCCACTCTGTCCAGCATGCCTTCCTCTGGGATATGAGCCAGGGCTCCTTTATATTGATGAGAGTCTCATGGCTTCCTATTGGACAGGGTATGTTGGAGAATTATATGTTTGAGTACCAGCATTTATGTGGAGATCTGAAGACGACTTTCCGCTGTGGGTCCAAGGCTTGAACTCAGGTTGTCAGGCTTGCTTAGCGAGCGTCTTTACCCACTGGCTATCTCACCATAGGTTAGAGTCATTTCCATTTGAGACTCTGCAGACAGGAGGTGAGGGGAATGGGAGTTCCTATGACCCAACTTGGAGAGGTCTGGATGAGCCTGGATCCATGGACAAGGTCCATAGCAGAGGTTATCCCTCAAAACCACAGACTAACTCTGACGCTCTGTATCTATGGCACTGAAATGTCAGATGGCCAATACATTCTGATTTTCAGAAAATTCAAAACAACACGTAATCATTTATAGCCTAGAATAATAAACCAAATAAAGATAGGACTGGTGAAAGGCTGGAGAGACTGCTTGGTGGTTAAGGGCGTATATTCGGAAATGACTCTTGCAGAGAACCCAGGCTTGATTCCCAGCACCCATGTCACGTAGCACACAACGACCCGTAATTCCAGCTCTGTAGGCGTCTATGTGGGTGTGCACATTGCCACATATAGACCATCATAATTAAGAACAGTAGAAATACATCCTTAGAGGCTGGAGAGACGGCTCGGTGGTGAAGAGCACTGACTGCTCTTCCAGAGAACCTGGGTTTGGTTCCCTTTTGAGCAGTTGTAACTTGAGTTTGAGGGGATTAGATGCCCCCTTTCAGTCTCTGATGACACCTGCACAGTTGGTAGACATAAGCAAATGCACATGAATAACAAATAAATCTTAAAAAAAAAAAAGAGTGAATGCTATGAACTTGAAGCCTGAAGAAAACTCTTCCCCGAGGAGCCCAGGTGCGGCTGCTCCTGACAGTGGAGGCTGAGTTTTGTTCGCTGCAGAAATGTTGCTATAGAGCATGTCGGGAAAGGACATCAGGCTCCTGTGGACCAGAAATCCACAGTACCAACAGCAGGGCTTTGAATGGACCTGTGTTTAAGACCACGAGAGTCCTGCGCTAGGACATGGTCTTTGCCCTAGCTTCCCTAGGTACACACTTTCTGAGGAAGAGCCTCTGGCATCTCAGGTGCTGCACATGACATGGGCCCATGGAAGGGACAGTCCCTGTGTAGAACTTCACATACAGGCAGGACTCCAGGGGCCCAGGGATAACGGGAATGACCAGAATCAGCCCAGTAGCTAGAAGAGTAAATTCCAAGGATTGGGGCTGGAGAGGTAGCTCAACAGCTCTGGCTGCTCTTCCAGAGGACCCAGGTTCTATTCCCAGCATCCACATGGCAGCTCACAACAGTCTGTGTAACTCAAGTTCCAAGGAATCTGATGCTCTTCATAAAGACATGCATGCAGGCAAAACACCGATAGCTGGATGGATGGATGGATAGTTGGATGGATGGATGGATGGATGGATGGATGGATGGATGGATGGATAAATGGATCTTTTTTAATTCCAAGGATCAGGAGAGGGCTAGAAAGTGCATATTGAGTAAAATGCAGTTTGGCCGGATGTTTAGCCTTCTCCATTTCCCCACATGTACAGCATATTCATAGAAGAGAGCCAAGTGGACAGAGAGCTTGGGGCTGTGGTACTAGCAATGCTCAGCTCTGCCTGGCTGCTCTCAGAGCCTGATGTGCACTGTGTTTGTCCCATGCTCTGAGCACACTCCTGATGTATACTGGGCTTGTCCCATGCTCTGAACACACTCCTGATGTGTACTGGGCTTGTCCCATGCTCTGAACACACTCCTGATGTGTACTGGGCTTGTCCCACCCTCTGAGCACATACTTCTTGTCTGTCTGCCACTGTGGGAAAGCCCCACTTGTTCCAGTAGGCCTGTTACACCTATCTCAGTTTCAGGTCTCCAGACTGAGCACCCTTCAGCGTGTGCTGCCTCTGAGAGCAGCCTGGCTTCCTGATCGGGCCTGAGGTGGGAGAGAACAGGGTCTTTGTTTTCCTCTCCACTTTGATTCTCATGGGATAAGTCAGGTCTTTTGATCCTGGTAACCCAGGAACATGCTTTCAGCTTCCAGATCCCCGAGGATGCGCCTGGACCCAACATCTCTGCCCTCCCTTGGATCTTAACACCTGCAGGGGGGGTCTCTGTTTTCTGGATTTCTTTCCAGTGTCTTCTGTTCCCAGACCTATCCCATGTGCCTGCTAAACTGTAGTACCTTTACTCATCAGATCAACCTTCCTGAACTTGGCAGCCCGAGTGTGGGAAGTGAGACAGATCCTCCAGACGGAAGAGGCTTACATGAGAGGACATGTTTGTTATGACACCTGAGGGCTCACACATGCTCACCGTTAGCTATAAACGCAGGCTTCTGCTTCCTCTTACACTGTAGGAAGTAGCAAACAGCCTTACTCCTTCTAACAAGAAGTGGGGACAGGGGGCTGCAGCCCTATAACTTCTCTTGCATGCCCTCTTGCAGAGGGTGGGGTGAGAGAGCAGAATCCTGGGGAGAATACAGAGGGAGCAGTGGGGCGACAGGGAGGGAAGAGCCTGCTGTGGCTGAGATGTCTGACTGGTTCCGGATTTGACAGCACCGGGGAGAACATATAGATGACGGCTGCACTGGGTAGGAACGCAGCAACCATGGCACAAAGACTTCTGGGAAGTTGAGCACAGGTTGTACCTGCTTCCAACTTGGAGGCTGGGACACGGAGCCCTCTCATGCTCCCATGGAACACTCTCACAGAGCCCTCTAGGGTCTGCAGGAAGGACTTGGAACTAGGCTTCTCCTATGGCATACACTTGCTTGTGGGTGGTAACTGGTGTCCCAGATATAAAGGTTGCCCTTTCCTGAGAGAAGAGGAATTCAGTCTCTGCGGCTGCCCGATGACAGGGAAGGCAACTTTCTCCCATTCAACATGGACACAAGGAAGGGGAGACTTGGGTATGCCATAAAAGACTCCTTCAAAATTTGCCAAAGATGTGGGACAGCAGAAATGGCTCCTTCCAAAACTTTAGGCTTGTCTGTGAGTAACATAGAAGGCAGCTGCCGTCAGGCCTGGGAACCTGCAGTGTCAGTAGAGAGCTGCTGTCTGGCCAAAATGAGCCTGGAATTTACCTGAGCAAAGACAGCAGGCAGGAGGGAAATTCCTGCAGCTCAGCTACTTGTGGGCAGAAGCAATCTCTCCCTGAGGGGCTAGAAAGTCAATGCATTGAAGGTATAATTGACAAACATCCCCAAATCTAACTCCACCTATGTCTCCATTCATCCATACAGAAACTATACTAAGGTATGTCTAATGCCATAGTTTGGTCCCCTGAGTGGCACTCATAGGAGGGGGTGAAACGTCTAGGAGCTGAGACATAGTGGAGAACTGCTTGACTATAGGCCTAAGACATCACATTCTTTAGACGGAAATACATAAAAATAATTGCACAGAAGTTGTGGGGAGGGAGGAGCTGGAAGTACAAATGAGAATGAACTACTATGGTCGTATCATGCTTTAAGGCATAAAGTGGTTGTTTCAGATCTGGTGGAGGCTATCAGTGTGCTCCCAGCATCTTAAATACATTATACACTAATTGTATAAGTAGGCCAATGGTCAAACTGAGACTTCATTTTTTGAGGGAAGAAAAAACAATGTAAGTTGAGCTAACATCAGAATCAAATGGGAGAACTTGTTTGAAAACTAAGAATCCTGGACTTTCTGGGTCCTGTTCTTGAAAGATCTGGGCTTCTAGGAGAGGCCCCTGTGTTGAAGGAGCAGCCTCACTGTGGAGGGCTTTGCTAACAGGAAGTTGACCTCAATTTCAGTGACTCCTGGAGAAGAAACAGGAGAAGACTCATGGCCCCAGACTTGTGAGAAATTGCTGCCGTTTCCAAGAGGTGCTCATTTCGCTGGGTAGGAGCAGACGAGCCAGAGCCACAGAGCAGTGAGTTGGACTCAAACCAGGAGACACTGGAACCTTGACAGAAGCCTACAAAGACCCTTTCTGTTAAGAAACTGTTTTATTGGGATGATCCTCATGAAGAAGCAAGGATCTCTGGGAACTTTGGTGTCTTGGGTCCACGCCAGATTTTAGTGATCTTCATTAAGAGGAAGAGGAACTCTAGGGTCCTCTGTGGCCAGAGTGGTCGCTGTAGAGTGTCTGTGGGACTCTACAATGGGAGTGTAGGATCTCCTACGGAGAGAATGGGAGTTGTAGGGTCCCTTTTGGATATAATGAGTGGGGTTCATTGGTCAATATAAGACCTACTGGCCTCTTTTCTAGAGGCCACAGAGCAGAAATTTTCTGAGGAACCCAGGTTGGACTTTTGCCACAACTCTTACATCCTCCATTTTGTAACACTGAGTAGAAGAAGGTGGCCCTTGGTCCACTGCAGCAGTGGTCTGGAGGTGAGTCTTGCATAAGATGCAGGCTTTGGTGGGTTCTACCTATTCACTGAACACATGGATGAGGTTGGAGGTGGGGAGTGTGGCATCTGTGTAGATGGACGAAGTGAGTACTGACTCCCTAGAGGGACTCAGAGGAAGGCAATGGATGGCTTCATCTTCCCTCCACCAAGCAACGGATGAAGGACCTCCCTCATTTCTCTTAGAGCAGAGCCAAGTAACCAAAGGGAATATTGAAGTCTGCTGTCTCAGCCACTTTGCCTCCAGAGAAGTTTTGTTCTTTCCTTCTCTTTTTGGTTCTCTATAGCCCACATCGTCTACTTAGGGAATTTTGTGTGCCAAGCAAAGTGTAAAAGTTCAAAGAGATACACCCACAGACCTTATGCCTGAATTCATATATTTTCCCCATCAACTTTCAGGAGAGAGAGCTTCCAGAACACACCATCAACTCAATGCTACAGTCTGGAATGACCAGAACTGTAGCTGGCTAGGAAGATCATTTAGCACTATTCTGACATGTGTGTTTGTGAAAGTGTTTCCAGAGAAATTCAACTGAGGAGAAGACTTACCCTGGATCTCAGTGGCTCTGCACATGGGCTGGGATCCAAGGCCAAATAAAAGGTAAAAATGAGAAAGCACAGGGAACAGCAGGGCCCTCCACTCTCTGCTTCTGGATCTGAGATGTGAGCAAGGTCCTATGGCCACAACCACAGTCACCCCTGTCATCAAACCACAGCCACTCCTGTCATCAATTACATCTTCCCTCTAGGATGGACTGTACCTTCAATCCCTCACTCAAAGAAGCTCTCCTCTTTCAGGTTGTTTCTTTTCAGTTATTTGGTCTCATAAATAAGAAAAGTAACTGATCCAGTACTCCATAATAGTGCAGTGAGAGGGGGGATGTCCACTTTGAAAGGAACTTGTGAAGTGATAGTGTTAGGATGTGACCCAGGATATTCTCAGATAGATAAACCTAAGGGCTGAGATGGCCTTGTGGATTTTGCCAAGCTGGGAAGCTGTGATTAACAAGACGTTCGCAGTATCTGCAGGGTCCATACTAGGACAAATGAGCTGGACCTCCAGCAAGGAGAAGCTGGAAAGGAAGGAGCCTCCACTCAGAAGCTCTGTGTCTCTTCTATGGCTTTTTGTTTTCGAGTTGAAACCTCTTCCCTTTTGAAGATGACAAATCAAAAAACTGGTTTGCCCCAGATTGACATCTATCTCTATATCGACTCAAGATCGACACAAGATCCGGTCTACAGATTGTTGCAGACATGAGATTAGCGTTGTGACTACCCACACTCTAGTTTATCACATCAACCGCCACACCACGTATTTCGGTCTAAACAAATCTGTTAGCACTTGCTTGGCCCTGACCCAAACAAGAGAGGAACAGCAGGAGACAAAACAGATCCTGGCCCTTCTGGGCTAGACCTTGTGCAATCAGACAGATAGGAGGTGGGAACAAATGTTGCCAAGGAATCCCTGGGAACCCAAACTCTTGTGAGAAGGGCAGTCAGAAACAGCCGAGGAAAGGGAGGGGCCAGCAGAGCATCTGAAGTGGTGGTGGTGGTGGTTGTGGTGATGGTTGTGGGGCAGATGGAGAAGCACATCCAAGGGATAGCATGGTTGCCAAGGCAACTGGCAGAAAAAACAAAGAGGGAAGAAACTTTGAGGAAGTAGATCTGTGAGCATGGCCAATCCCTTATGAGCCCTGTGAGTCCTGGTGACCATGCTGGGTTTTATTCTGAAGCATTTGGGTGGTCCTGGTTGGTCTAGAACAGAATGTAAACATGCTCCAAATATCATTAAAACTGTCTTCCTTCTCTGAGGGACAGAGACTGAGTATGGAGGACAGAAGTTAGGGTACAGATGGTTGGTACAGAAGAGAGAGAAAAGGTTTGGGATGGAAGGTCTGTATTAGGATCTTGAGTGGAAGCTTGCAGGACTTGGTGCTGTATCTGATGTAAAGAGAAGAATCCAAGGAAGACTCGGAAGTGTCTGTCTAGACCAGCATTTCTCAATGCTGACCCCCTTGAGGGTAGAATGATCCTTTCACAGGGAGACCATCAGGAAACACATATTTACATTACAATCATAACTACCAAAATTGGGGCTATGATATAGCAGTGAAAATAATCTTATGGTTGGGGGTCACTACAATGTGAGGAACTGTGTTAAACTGCATTAGGAGGCTTGAGAGCCACCGATCTAGACAGTCAGGGTCACCTATGGCTGAGTTAGACACACCTCGATTTTCAGGAACTCACCTAGGTAGAAAGCCGCGAGTTCGTTTTTCAGGCCTCTGGGATTCTTTTGAACGCTCAGAGTGGGTCTTGGCTATTCCCTTGGCCAGAGAATATCTAGGCTGTATGTGCAGCTGACAGTGTCATTAGATGGCGATGTCTCCCCATAATGCAAGGCCACCTGGACCCTCAGAAAAAACTTTTGGGATGTGTGGTTAGCTACGGTTAGCGAGACAGCCTTCCAGAAGCAAACCTACAGGCAAACATCCAGAGACAGCAGAGGCCGGCGTGATGCTTTTACACCACCTCAGAGGAGCAGAGCTGGTCTCCATCCTGGACTCCTTCCCAGGAGCTGCTTGGAACAGATGGATGCTGCATCCTAATCCTTGGATTTCTACCTTATGCCCTCCTTGCCTCAGAGATTCCACCTGTGTTGTGAGCCCTGGTATGGGCACTCGGTTAAGGGAATCCACTTAATGGGTTCTCGTGCTTCTCTGATGAAGCGCTGCCAGCCTGGGCCCTAAGTGCTGGTATTTAGGGCTGGAAGGTAAGAAGACAGTGGTGCACCTTGACAAGACTCTTCTCTCCCATCATTCCATGGGAGTTAGGTGAGTAGTGAGGACAGACAGGAACCTCTGTAGCTTTCCTAATGGAGGCCTCACGGTGGATCTACAGTCGTCAGCCCTCCCTGGCCTCAGAACCAGACTGCGGCTCACTGTCTTCACTCTGGGGGGGGGGGGCTATATATTTTAATATCGGATCTCCTGACATCATTTACATACGGCTAAATGCATTCATTTCGGGACTGGTTTCAGTACCCTTTTAACAAGTCCAGGCCAACAGAACCAAAACAATCAAGAAAGAGTATTTAAATCCTGGCCCCTGCCTCCAACCTACCATCTACCTTGTGTCCTCCCGTCTCACAGACACTGCACCTTTCTGTCCCTTTCCAACAGTCACACAGACCTTGCACCTTCCTGTCCCCTGTCCCAGCATCTCACAGATCCTGCTCCTTCCTGTCCCTCCCACTTTAAGTAGCAGCTGACCTATTTGCAGGTATTGTCTTCTGGATGTTGCCCCAGAATATCACGTCAGGTGTATCCTCAGAGCGTGCTCTCTGAACATGGAGTCTTCCTCTCCTAGGTTGTCAGTCCCTAGGTGGTGGTCTTGAATCCATCCAGCAGGGGAGGAGTCCCATCACAGTAACATCATGCTAAGTGCCTGAGATAGTCCTTGGTGGGTTACTTAACCCACAGAAATGGGCAAGTACTGTTGCTTGGTGCTCTTTTCCCCTAAAGAGCCAGTGAGCTTAGCGTTTAGTCCATCCTGGTGTCTCTCCTAATATTCAGAGTGACTTCCTGGTCAGTCTTCTGCCACAGATGGTCACTGTTTCCCGCCCTGCCCATACCCACTCTTCCACACACACTCAGATCCCTGTAAGTGGGACCCTGAGGCTTGTCCTGTCAACTGAAGCTTGGAGATATGTAGACAGGAGACACCAGTCCATCCCCTAGCTTGACTGTGAGGGCAGGAGGTAGGGGATGGAAGTCAGGCTATTCCATTGCTACTGTTTTGTGTCCCTAAGAACAGGCATGGCAGAGGAACTCTCGGTGGGAATCTCGTACCATCATATTTTTTCAGATATACTGGGTAAGTAGATCTGCTCCCAAGGGGCTCAGGCTGGGTGACATGAGTCCTCTGAGCAGTCTCTGCAGGGAACCTGAACCTCACCTAACTCCCCAAGGCCTCTGAGTCCTGCCGCCTCTCCGCTCCCTCTGGCTTAGTTCCTCCATCGGCTTCAGGAACTGATAAAGTTCCCTCAAAAGGTGCTCCATGATTGGGGCAGAATTTCCTGCCTTCCCCTGAGAGGTTGAAGGTTTTGCAAAATCAAAGTCAAGCAGAAGGCAGCTCTGACCAGACCACCTCCAAAGGCCTCCTGACAACTGGCTTTCCTCACTGGCCTATGAGGACAATTTTTACACTTCTTCTGACAGCCATCATCTGTTCTAAGGCTCCTTCTGATTGATCAGATGGTCCTCGGCATCTAAGGATGGCTTCTTTATCTGGACACTCTCCTGTCTCTATCACTACACCATTTTGCTGAGTTCAGCGAGTTCCTAGAGTCTGGTAGATTTCTTCAGGACTGGGTTTCTGCTCTTTCCAACATCCAACAACCCAACATCTTACGGGCTGACTTCTAATCCTGGTTCTCTGAAGGGTTTGTTTTTATAGTAACTGTCTTAGTCACGGTTTGTGTTCCTGTACAAAACATCATGACCAAGAAGCAAGTTGGGGAGGAAAGGGTTTATTCAGCTTACACTTCCACATTGCTGTTCATTACCAAGGGAAGTCAGGACAGGAACTCACATAAGGCAGAAACTTGGATGGAGGAGCTGATGTAGAGGCCATGGATGGCGCTGCTTACTGAATTGCTTGCTCTGCCTTGCTCAGCTTGCTCTCTTATAGATCCCAGGGATGGCACCCACTCACAGTGGGCTGGGACCTCCCCTCCCTCCTTGATCACTAATTGAGAAAATGTCTTACAGCTGGATCTCACCGAGGCATTTCCTCACGGAAGCTCTTCCTCTGTGAAAACTCCAAGTTGTGTCAAGTTGACACACAAAACCAGCCAGTACAGTAACCAAAAGTCAAGTCATTTCTTTCTGTGAAGGAAACACTTAGCAGCATACACCCAGTGGGTGTACTGGAATTGAGGGCACACTGCCGTCCTCTCAGGGCTTGTGGTCTGACAGCAATGAGAACTCTGTGATCTGCATGGAGTAGCACCCCACAACCTCTTTCACTTCCAGTCTGCGCCAGTGTCTCATGTGATCTTGGGCTATTTAGACATTGTGTGCTTTTCCACGCCGCAACATAACAGGACAATTTGCTAAGCACCTAGAAACCTGAGGGTGATTTTTTTTTTTTTTTTTTTAGATATCTCTGACTTGAGGTTTTGTGTGGTGCTGGGAATAGAACCCAAAACCTTGCATATGTGAGTCAAACTCTGTGTGAATGCCCCTCCAGCCACATACCTCTCACTAAAGCTCTCCATAACTCATGTTTGTAACATGACATTAGGTGTCCTGCAAACAGTGATCACAATGGGGACATGAGGGACCCTTGTCCTGTGTTCTGCCAAAGCACTTTCAGGTTCAGCTATCCCATGACAGCTGAATATGAGACACTAGCGATCAGTTCCATTCACTGGACCACTCCCCCTATCTAAATAAAGTTGTATCTACTAAAAGAAAAACCTGCCTCTCCTCTGTTTGCCTCATGCCCGGCTCAGTTCCTGGTATACAACCCTTAGACATACTAGGGGAAGTGAGAGCAGGCTGTTTTCTTCCCCCAAAACAACTCTATAAACCTCATCACAGCTTCCAGGATGCCCCCACCTTTCTAGTTTGGAGACCGAGTGTACTCATTTCAGACCAAAGGACTGAGCATGCAGACCACCCTCTGAGGCAGCCCTGGTCTATGCTAGCCCATGGCCAGTTTATTTTCTGATCAGTAAAGAAATCAGTAGATGCTCACTCCCCAGGTCTGGCCCTCCCCAGTCCTGGTGATGATGATGAATAGGGTCCAGCATCCCTGTGCTTTGGGAGTGAGGCTTCACAGTTTTTCCTATGGCAGGCCCAAGGAGTCCAGCCTAGCCCGACGTGTTCTGATTGAGGCATGGTATAAAGAATGAGACCCAGGTTCCCAGCCTCAGCCTCCCCCGAGTATGAGAGCTGGTATCAGTGTGAGAGAGCTTAATCAGCACCAAAGACCCTCCCTCATGAGAGCTACCATTCTGCCCAAGAGGGGTGTGTGTGTGTGTGTGTGTGTGTGTGTGTGTGTGTGTGTAGCCAGTGTCTTTCCCAACCATTTTCCACCTTATTTTTTTGAGACACAGTCTCTCACTGAACCTGTATATTAACAATTGTCTTGGCTGGCCGGCTGGCCAAGTTGCTCCTAGAATGTATCTCTGTGCTCACTCCAACTCCAAGTCCAGGCTGCTGCACCCAGCATTTACGTAGGTTTCTACCTAGTGTTTATATGGGTGTGGGGTGCCAAACTCAGGTACTAATGCTTGTGTGGAAGGCTTGTTACCGAATAAGACATCTTCCTAGCCCTACCCAGAGGCTATTAAGTGAATCTGAAGTGGTCCACCAAAATCAAGATGTGCTTCTTGGCAACAGAGCTGTACGCTGACCACATTACCTCCGTTGCACTCAGGCTCAGAGCTACCCAGGAAGGAAGCCAGCTGCTCGGTGACTCAAAAAGGTGAGTCCCTACCTTTGCTACAAGCCCACAGAGTCTGCAGTATGCACTAAAACCTTTCTAGGCACTGAGTCAGAACCGCCCATGCATTTCCTCATCGTGTTCTGTTTGGGACCTAGGGACCTTTGGGTCTAGCTCTGAGCCCCTCCCATCCTGTTGGAGCTGTGGGAGCCTGAACCCTGTGTGTGACTGACTCGTGGGAGCAAATGGGAGGTCCTCAAGGGAACATTGTCCTGCAGGTAACTCCATAGAGCCATCCTGATGCTGAAACAGATGTGAAACTACACTCTGGAAGTGTCTTGGTTATTATTAAATTTTTTTTGGCAGGGAAAAAATCTGAACTGGGTATCACATGCCTATAATCTGAGCACTTAGAGGACAAGGCAGGAGTTCAGTGTCATCCTCGGGTACATAGCAAGTTTGAGTCCAGCTTGGGCTAAATAAGACCCTGCCTCAAAAAAGAAAATGGAGCAAGAAGGGAAGGGAAGGGAAGGGAAGGGAAGGGAAGGGAAGGGAAGGGAAGGGAAGGGAAGGGAAGGGAAGGGAAGGGAAGGGAAGGGAAGGGAAGGGAAGAAGGGAAGGGAAGGGAAGAAGGGAAGGGAAGGGAAGGGAAGGGAAGGGAAGGGAAGGGAAGGGAAGGGAAGGGAAGGGAAGGGAAGGGAAGGGAAGGGAAGGGAAGGGAAGAATTGATTCCAGGCTTGAGTTTGGTGTGACACAATGACACACCATTAGTTTTGCCCAAGATTTATCATGAGGGGAACTTAAGTTACCCTTAACCTTTTTGTACTTTATATATTTGCACTGAGTGTCCCACAGATGACAGACAATTTAAAGTGATTAAGACAGAGTCAAATGAGTCCCTCTGGCAGATAGGAGAAGAGAAGGTTTCTGACCCAGAGTTCAGAGCTCCCTTGTGGAAGGCTGGGGAGGAGATGCCTTAAAGGGCTGCAGAGAGACAAGCCATGGAGGCTGACCCTGAGTGGTTTATTTTAGACATATTTAAGCACAGCACTTTTTGGTGAAAACTCCTCTCCTTGAGGAACACAGCAAGCTAAATACAGATCAGGTATGATGACACTGAAACTCAGTAAAGTCCATAAACATGGCTTCTACAGATTGACTGTGGAGGAGGGCAACTTATAAGGGTCTGGGGAAGGGTCTGGTGCTAGAAAAGTCTCTGGCCACAGAAATAGTGCAAAGATCACCAAGCTAGACATGTTTGCCCCTGCCTTCTGAGTGAATAACAAGTATTACCTTCCTTTAAGGAATGTTTGTGCTGAACACTCCAGGTTCCCCTAGTGCCCACCATGTAGCACAAAATCAACAACTATCTAAGTGTGCCTGGAGTGGCTTGTGGAAGCTTGAGGAGGAAAGAGACAGCCTCATCGTTCCAATGCTTTTCTCTATAAAATATTTGTTATTACCATGAAGCGTGGCAGACACTGAACCTTTATCAAGTGATCATGTTCAACACAAGCCATGGTGCCTCACCTAAAAGAACAAGCAATCGCCCCACCATGATGTTTCCTGAAGAGGTGAAGACCGTGGGTAAAATAATCAAGAAACATTCCTGCTTTGTGGTCTTCACAGCTGGACAGATCACAGGTCAGAGAGAGACAGAAAATCAGAGTGGGGTGGGGGTGGAGATGGAGTTACGTTTTGTCTCTGAGTCTGGTAGGAAGTGTCTTCCAATGGGGATCCAATGAGGCAGGTGTTGACACACCTGACAGTCACTGGGATCAGATTGTGAGGGGGTGAACACTCTCAGAACCTGCCATGATGCAGATGAGTTCAACCGTGAGCTTTCAGGCTAGGACGTACTAGTTTCCCAAAGAGAGCTTGTATGTCCCATCTATTTGGACTTGTAAGACACGCTGGTGAGAAAGAAAACAGGGAAAGATGTCCATCAAAAAGGAGGAACAGAAAGCAGACTTATAGGAAACCATCACATAGAGAAGAAGAAATGAAACCGACATGTTTAGGGATTCAAGAGTGTGCCAGGAGAATCATTATTTTATTTTGTTATTGTTGTCCTTATAACCTTGGATATTTGGAGCCTCGATCAACCTCCCACTGGTTAGTATTTACTAGGTTTCCATTCTATTTGAATTTATAGGGTTGTTTTTTTTTCTTCCTGGAGCATACCAAAGACTGGCTCAGAAGACCTTTTATCTGAATGGCTTAAGGTAAGCGTGGTTCAAAAACTTAATTCTGAAAAAGAATGGGATTTCATCTGGGGACAGAAATGGCGGCATCCAGCTCAAGGAGTTTAAGTCTTTAATCCATGCCTTTTGTTAGCAGACAGAAGAAAGAGTGGATGGACGGTAAAACCTTTCTATTCTGATCATTAGAACTGTTTTTTGTTAGGAAGTCACTGTTGTTTCAGAAACAAAAGTCCCAACCATTTGATCTGACCAATTGAAGACTCAGGGCCAGACGCTGTGGTGAAAGCCTGCTAGCTCAGAGAGGCAGAGAAAGCACTCAGCTGACCTTCTTACTCCACTGACGTCCCAGAAGAAATAAAGCTTTTCCTCCTCCACGCTGTCTTAAACACCCTTCAACGCAGTGTTTACTTATGTTCACTCCCTGTCGGCTGGGACTTGCTCCGCCTCTTGACCTAGGGTTACCTTTATTTAGCTCTTGGATTAAAAATGTATGCTAGGGCTGAGCTACACCACAAAAAAAGTTCCTTCTGGTGGAAACTTTGGTTCTTTCTGGCGATACTTTGTTCCTTCTAAATCTATGAATTTCTCTAGCAAGCAGGAAGGAATCGGACTCTCAACTGCTGCTCATTCCAGCAAATCAAAGCAAATGTTCATTGTAGACCCTTGTTATATGCATTTTTAGTATACATATTAGAACAATAAAAAGGACCGACGCTACTCCAGGATGAAACAGTGTTTACAGATCTCCGGCATTTTGTCTTGGTTACAGGTTGCCTAGAAACAGCTCCTGGCATTGGACAGCAAGATCCTTACTGGGCAGGTATTCAGGGATCAGGGAGGAGATCAGGGAAGTGTGTGACTCTTTAAGAGTGCCATTCAGCAAGGCTCACTAGCTAGTCCAGGGAACCCAGCCAAGTTTTGGAACCACAAAAGGAGAGAGAAGGGGGATTTATGCCAGTGCCCATCAAGCACCCAGAGGGGATACTCTGTGGTCTCTAGCACAGCCCACCATAGCACTTGGCAGCAGGCTCCTGTGCCATAGTCCTGGAGATGGGAGACAGGATGACTGAGGTCAGAAGCTGGCTGCCTGGATGAGCATCTCAATGGCATAGGGGGAGTGAAGGGACCATTTTCAGCATCTGTTTGAAAATTCAGGGAAACGAAGAAGGCAATAGAAAGAACCTTTTTTTCTCTAGGTTCCCCCTCTTGTCACTGGTCAGTGCAGGACACCTGGTGGGAACCATCTTTATTCTTCCACCAAGCGGGTACCATGACTGAATTCTCTGCTATGGGTCTCTGCGACACCTTTTAGCATCCTTACCGACAGCAAACCTTCTCAGAAACTGTTAAAATAAGCTTTTAATCTATAAACGTACGACCATGAAAAAAACACTTTTATATCTCCCCAGAAGGAGAATCTATGCACTACACAAATTCAAACTTTTCAGGGATGGGGATTCCAGGGCAAATGATCTGGTTTTTTTTATGTTTGCCGTTTTCTTAATAATAAAATGTGAATTGCACTGTCATATCTCCACTCTGTTGTAAAGCATGGTTGGGGCAGGTCGCCCTCCCGTTTACCCTCAAAGGCTCTACCTCCATCCAAGTACCGCAGTACGACACTGTTGGTTTGAATTTTCTGACGCACAGATGTTTAAAGAACACGTTCAAACAGCAGGCACTATTACACTGTCCTCATCCGTGCTGTAGATTTCCCACACCATCAGCTAACACCAGAGACGTGGAAGCTCATTCTTTGGAAAGTTGGTTATGTCAAATGATGGCTTGCTGGGGCACACAGGTAAAGGCTGTCTTGCTAAAGGAAACACATAAACAACTGTTTTCCTGAAGCAGACACAGGGGAAAGGATGTTTGGATGCAGCACACATGTGAAAGGACCCTTGATGAAGGAGTATAAATATGACCCCACGGACAGTGGGAGACAGCACTGAGCGTTGGTTTGGTTTGCTCCGCTTCGCCGTTCTTCACTACAGATGCACATGTATTGGTTCGCCTTACATAGCATTGTTGAGCTCAACTTGTGATAACACTGCCATGGAGAGAAGAAACTCCCCAAGAACTGCTTGTGAGGTTCCTGCGGCCGCTTGCTGCTTCAACAGCCTTGCCTCAGGCTGGTTGGCCAGCCCAGAGATTTCTTCAGGATTGAACTATATATAGTTGTTGGTTTGTGCCTGGTGTCTGCCTGCCTAGAGGTTGCTGAATCGTATTTGGTGTTTGCTCCAGGACTGAACTAACTGCTGCCCAAGATCAAGCTCGCTCCCAAAGAACTATTGCTGAACAGGTCCAGTCCCCTCTTATCCTAATGACCGCTGCTGGGTGGCAGTGAGCTAGAGAAGAGGTTGAACCCTTATTAAATATAAGTTGCAAAAAGTTTATGCCTACACACCAGCGTGCGAAAGCGTTCCTGGGACAAAGAATTGAGGATGTACAATGTTCCCTTAAAGGCACAGCAGGTGTCGGGAGGGATGTGACGTCTGATGGTAGTCTGTGCAGGTGGTGAAGACACCATATTGCTTGGACTGTGAACAATGACCTTGGGAGGTGTGTGCATGGAGCTGTATGTACCAGAAGTAGTTAGGGTTGCTCAATTCTTAGCGGCTGAAGCTGCCTTTCTCCTCCTCTGTCCAGAGCCCACCTACATCGAAGGACAGAGGCCCCTCTCGGTTCTTTGATGAGGAGTAAGGGACATTCACACACTTGGAGCTGCTGGCCCCATGCCAGCAGCTTGGGCAGGCAGGGCAGGATGTCACTACGGTTCTGTAGTTGCCGACAAGTTTCTGTTCCTCTGGTCCTCGGTCAACGTGTTGGGAGGAGGCAGGTCAGGGGCTTTTGCCTGTTGGGAGGCTAAACCTTCATCCTCATGCCGTACGAAACTGCCACACAAATGCTATGGTTTTACTAGTCGTGTCCCCCAAACTCAGGTATTGAAGTCCTCACCCCCAAGGCTTAGGAAGTTACTCACATGAGGTGTGACTAAATCAAAAAAGTAGGGCCTCACGAATGGGGTAAGTTCCTATTAAAGGGGGGCCCAGAAAGTTCCTTATAACCTTATATTGTGTAAGGACAGGACGCAGCAACATGCCACCATCTTTGTTTTCGATTTATGAGTATGAGTGTTTTATGAGCACGTGTATCTGTGCACTGTGTACGTCCCTGGTGCCTGTGGAGGCCAGAAGAGGACGTACTGATCTCTTGGAACTGGAGTTACAAGCAAACGTGAGCCCCTATGTGGGTGCTGAGAATAGAACCCAGGTCGTCTGGAAGACCTGTGGAACTGTTCTCAACCACTGAGCCACCTCTCCAGCTACCTCCTCCTCTTTGTTTTTCTTCCTTTAACATTTATTTATTGGGCACACCCATACCAGGGCATATGTTGGCTGTCAGAAAATCGCATCTGAGTATCAGACTGTCATGTCTGTCGAGCAACTGCCTTCGTTGGCTGTGCTGCCACCTCAGAGCTACCACTGCCTTTCTAACAAGGACACCAGTCCCAGAGGGTCAGGACCAATAATGTCAACTTTGTCTAATCGTCTAAAGAGACAGTCTCTGTCAGGTGTCCGGCAAGCTAACGAGGTTGAAATTATCTCCCGTAGCAGTGCCGCAGTGAACCCCTCAAGGTTCTACTCACGGTCCCCACAGTTCTGTTTGTGGAGAGCAAGTCCTGCAGCCCACAGCTATCCTGTGTGTGAGTAGGCTGGGGTGCCTCCGTGAGCCCCTGAGATAGAAGCCGGCATGTCTGGCTGGTGAAACCACTGCCATTTTCTAGCCGGCTCTGCAGCAGCTGCTTGCGCCGAGTTGGTGCACTGTGAGACTGGCGACTCCCGCTTTGCTGGGCTCCCTCTTCTCATACTGAGTTGGGTTTCTCGGTAAGTGAGAGACGGTCAAGCTGACAGAACTCTGGATGAAAACAGCAGGGAGAAAACCAACAGAGAAACAGAAGTCATAAGCTACGTCTCTTCGCGTCTGAACCCAGATCTAAGTGGCTGCGTCTGGGATTTCCCAAGCCACTATACCACATGGGGCTCAGGTATGACAAACTGGGCGGAAATGTTAACCAACGTCCATACTGAGATGTCTGTGTTGTTGAGCCCAAGACCACCTTATCCTTTCTTTTACATCGAGTCACTGGCCTTTGTGGGGCAGATGGGACGGACTGGCCACCCCTAGAGCAGGTACTTCGGTCTGACTGCTCGGGGCTTCCTGAAGGGTGCTACTGAACGCTAGGGTTCCTATGGCCCACAAGGTCACTCTTCTCCATCATCCCTGAGCAGTCCTTGCCCTGAGGTCCTTCCCTGACGGTGGGCCATGTCACCTTAGCTGACTCCGTGCCCGTGTTCTACCTTAGATGCTCTTGGATTGCTAAAGTTGCTTCCGGTTCTGCCGGAACAGTGCTACTTGTGTGATACGCCATAGCCGTCCCACCATGTCCATCGCCCCCAGGAACTTCCCTGAAACTGTGAGCTGGGGTTGAGCTAGAGGAAAACACGCTAGATGTAAGAGTCATACCGTGGGTGACTTACTGATGCTTCCAAAGCAGCTTGAGCAGGCCGCTTTTAATGAATGAGGAAGTGGTGTTGGGTGTGGCAACCCTGAGACCCCATGGTTATGTGGTAACAAGGTGTGTTTAATGGGGTTCAGGTTCACAGTTGTTGATCGTCAGTGGACAGGCTATAAATATCAGCAAAAGCTCGACCCCATCATCTGTAGACCTGGACTGTGATTTCCTGACCAGGGCCTTTGAGAGGCCCTGAAAACAGGAGGTTCATGGAGCCCCAGGTAGCTTGCCATTGAGCCTCAGAGACAAACTGTGCAAGCTTGAACTTAGACAACTATGGAAAGTCTTATTTATTTTGTGTCAGCCACTCAAGGCTGGCCTCTTATCAGGCTCTCCCTAAGCCAATGTGAATGAGACCATCAGATATAAACCAATGGGAATGAGACCTTTGGATATTAGCCAATGGGAATGAGACTATCGGATATAAGCCAATGGGAATGAGACCATCGGATATAAGCCAATGGGAATGAGACCATCGGATATAAGCCAATGGGAATGAGGCCATCAGATATAAGCCAATGGGAATGAGACCATCGGATATAAGCCAATGGGAATGAGACCATCAGATATAAGCCAATGGGAATGAGGCCATCAGATATAAGCCAATGGGAATGAGGCCATCAGATATAAGCCAATGGGAATGAGGCCATCAGATATAAGCCAATGGGAATGAGACCATCGGATATAAACCAATGGAAATAAGGGCATCAGATATGCCATGTCGAAGTCAGAGGTGGATAAGCTCAGTCTTCTTCATGATTATGAATCAATTCCAGATGTGGGATCTGGGATCATCTAGAACTCAGGCCAACCTGAGGCTGTATCATTTATTCCCTCCTCTGAGCCACGTGGATCAGAAGGCAAGAGTGACTTCTGTAGTCCTATAAGCAGTGAGGAGCCAGGGCTGTCTGCGTGATGCCAGGGACATCCCACCTCGGCCAGTTCAGTTCGTTTCCATGTACCCAGATGATGAAGTATCCCAGATGATAGAAACTCAAGCAAGCCGGCACAATGAGAACCGAAAGTCTCCCCCAGCTGCATGTGAATTCAAGGTGCTTCAAAAGCAGCGCGAACCCACAGTTCCTTTCTAGGGAAGGGCAGTCTCCTGCATCTGTGTAGAGATGGGAAGTGTCCAGGGCCCCGTTCCTGCTACTGCCTTGCTTCTGTCCCAGCTTTCTAACATCACTCTAGGCTCCAAGGCCAGAGTTCTCTTTCAGATCCCCCATCCTGAAAACCACTTCCTTCTCCTCCATCAGAGACCCTCTCACATATGGTACTGTATATAACACAGTCCATTAGCTAGCTACATCACAGCCAAGGCCGCCATACTGGGTTGATTTCACTTGATTTCACCATGCTAGTCATCCTTTGATCAGCATGTAAATCCTTCAAGGTCAAGGACTTTGTTTGGTTCCTCTCTCTCTCTCTCTCTCTCTCTCTCTCTCTCTCTCTCTCTCTCTCCATCTGCCTCTCTCTCTGCTCTCTCTCCTATTCCTGAAACACTGCTGCACAGCCTGGGCCCGGAATGAATGTCTGGTGATGGTTCGGTCCCCAGCTCCAAAAAAAAAAAAAAAAAAAAAAAAAAAAAAAAAGATGGTTAAAAAGATTATCTGTCGGGAGTAAATGGAAAGTGGCCTTGCTTTGTGCCACACAATCATTGGTGGCCTTTTACGATGTTGCTGAGACAAGGACAGGAGAGGCATGGGTGCCAGAGCCCTGGGTTGTCACTCACCTTGCTTA
This sequence comes from Rattus norvegicus, assembly GCF_021556685.1. Taxonomy (NCBI): domain Eukaryota; kingdom Metazoa; phylum Chordata; class Mammalia; order Rodentia; family Muridae; genus Rattus; species Rattus norvegicus. The sequence continues at coordinate 54,734,397 of NC_141534.1, read as the reverse complement.
CCAGAAATCACTGGTGTTTTCCACCAAGGGCCAAACAAAGACTGTCCTGGGGGCGCTGAGGTTTTCATACTTCCTTCCTCCAGTAGCAAAAATGTGGGTAGCTGACTAAAGTCCACTAGGTGGACAGGACCCCCTTTCAAAGAACATTGCAATTATCTAGATGATATGTAATTTCCAAGAATCAAGAAGTATTCCACAGACTAATAATTCTGAGACAAAAAAATTTGCATGTCACAGTGAAATCATTGACCTAGTTACATAAGGTGCCTTCCTGCCTCCACCTTGGCTAGCTTCACATGGTCTGCAGTGTATTGAAGACAGAACACTTGTGGTAAGACACCCACCCCCGGGAGGGCGAAGAACAAGCCACACACTGCTTTGAAGAGTCCAGCCCCAAGCAGAACTGCAAGGGCAGACACTGTTCTGGCCACCTGCAGTTTGAAGTCATCACTTTCAATCCCCCTGTGACTAGGGTCAGGGTCTTCACACCTGCGAGAGGAAGCAAAGATCTAAGCAATCTGAATTTTAAGAGAGAAACTGCAGCTGTTGGTTTGTGGGCCGGAACATTATTGGTAAGTTTTGTTTCATCTTGGACTCTGGGAAACACTAGGTTTCTGCTGTTGTTGTAAATGGTAGGCTTTGAAGGCAGAAGAATATTGTGGTGGTCACATTACCACGTCCTGGGTGCTTATGAACTTGGGTTCCTTCAGTCCTGTTGAGATGAAAGACAGGTGCTCGCTTGGGTGCCGTGAGTACTCTATGGGGCTTAGAACGTCAAATGTTACTCCAACCATGTCTAGGGTTGGGAAGGAGCCATGCCCTTGGATGCTGCAGGAAAGGAGTCTGAGTCTCAGTTGTTCAGGTGTTAGGGTCTCTGCCCTTTCTACCCCACAAGGAGATAGAATAGGATGTATTTTTGTTTGGTTAGATTTTTAGACAAGGTCTCAGATATCCCAGGCTGGCCTTGACCTTGCAATGTAGCCAAGGATAACCCTGATCCTCCGCCACTATCTCCTAAATGCTGAGGTTACCAGCATGTACCCCGTACCAGGTTTTCTGAGCTGCTGGGAACTGAGCCACTAGGCAAGAGCTCTACCTTGCCTTTGCCTCTCTCTCCTCTCCTCTCCTCTCCTCTCCTCTCCTCTCCTCTCCTCTCCTCTCCTCTCCTCTCCTCTTCTCTCCCCTGCCTCCTTCCTTCCATTCTTCCTTCCTTCCTTCCTTCCTTCCTTTCTTTCTTTCCTTCTTTCTTCATTTTTCAAGGCAGGGTTTCTTCGTATAGCTCTGGCTGTCCAGGAGTTAGTTCTGCCTCTGCCTCCCAAGCGCTGGAATTGAAGGTGTGAACCACCGCTGCCTGGCCTGACTTCAGTTTCTTACCGTCGACTACTGAGCTCTGGATGACTTATTGGGAGCTTGCTGTACTGCCCTCAGCCTGGATGCTTCTCCAGGGGAGATGCTCAGGTCTGCCTTCATCTATACTGACTCTTAGTTTACGCACAGTTCTGATAAACAGGGCTGTCCGATTTCTCAGCCTGGAACTTCTTCTAGAAGCAAGAAGTCCATGGGAATGCCAACCAATGAGGCAAGAGAGACTCTGAGTTCCTGGGAAAGGCTGACAGAAACTGCTGACACAGGCACGCCTAGAATACAGCACTTGAGTCACCACAGCCCTACTGTAAGGCAGTCAGCACTTGGCCAAAAAGCATGGGAACACTTGCAATTCGAGAGACCCCTCTGGAGAAGCACTGTCTGTAACAAGGACAGGAAGTGCAGATTCCACAAACCCAAACTCTGGGGTCCTTGTTACCCAGGGCTGTACTGGGCAGCAGGGTGAGCCGCCGCAGGGTGGTCCCCGAAAGTGGATGAAGCTCAGTAGAGGAAATGGACCCAGAAGAGGAGGGAAAGGTTGAGGCAGAGGGGCAAAGCCAGGACAGAGGAGAGGCCTGTGTCTCAGGCTGACGACAGAGAAAGCAGCTGGTGAGCCTGGAGCCCACCAAATAGAATGCACAAATCCACCGAACACTTCTGTGCAACTCTCAGGAGAAGTCAGGATGGCATGATTGGTCAGAAGACATTCTTCCGATAACGTCGACTTCCAAGTGAAAGTGACAAACTTGTGGGTTTCTTGGTGCTCTGGGTTAGTGTCATTTAAAGACGGTGTTGTGCTGTGGCCATGACAGCATCGGATGTCCCTGCTGAGGCCTCCCGAGCCCTGGCTTACCTGGAGACCTCCTACCTAATAATATCTTCTAAGTCAGTCCCAGAAAGAGGAAATGAGCAGAAAAAGAGAGATCGTAGCCAAAATAGATACCGCAAGCTCCTGCCCTCAGCCCGGGCGCTTCTCCCAGGGGACATGCACCTTCATCTATACTGACTTATTTTAGGCACAGTTCTGATAAATAGGACTGTCCAATGTCTCATCTTGGAACTTCAAGAAGTAAAGAGTTCATGGGAATGCCAAGTAATGAGGCAAGAGAGACCCTGAGTTACTGGCAAAGGCCGACAGAAACCTGCTAACACAGGCACGCCAACTCCACACACTCACACAGGGCCACTGCGTCAGACTCACAGTCCTGGGAGCTTGAAGCTTCTTCAAAGCTGCAGAAAAGATGCTCACCCGTCCTTGGCCTGTGAGCGAAGGCCAAGGAAGGCAAGACAAGGCTAGAAGGAACTGAGTCGGGTGTTACGTTACACAAGGTTTTCCCTTGTGGGGGGGGGGCTTCACGGCCAGGTGTAAGATGCTCAAATGGGTAGCCTTCACTGACAGTGAGGTAGGAACAGATGTCTGCAGGGACCAGCAGTCATCACTGGTGCTGCCAAATACAATGCAGCAAGCTCCCAGCGAGTGGTTCAGAGCTCAGTGGTCGATGGTAAGAAACTGAGTTCAGGCCAGGTAGTGGTGGTTCGCGCCTTTAATCCCAGCACTTGAAAAGTAGAGGCAGAGTTAGCTCCAGGACGGACAGAGCTACACAAAGAAACCCTGTCTTGAAAAGCAAAGACAGACAGACAGACAGAAAGAGGAAGGGTGGGATGGAGGGAGGGAGGAAGAGAGAGGGAAAGGGAGAGATTGAATTCAGAATCTAAGGAAGGGCGGGGCAGAGGCCCTGGGTTTGGTCTCCAGCACTGTACGAAACTGGATTTGATAGCACACACCTGTAATGCTAGCACTCCAGAAGCGAAGACCAGAGGATCAGAAGAAGGGTCACCCTCAGCTACACAGCCGGCTAGAGATTAGGTTAGACCACAAGGGACCCTGTCTCAAAGCAAACGAAATGTAAAGAACACTCCACGGCCAAGGAATGAATCTCACCAACCGTACATTTCCTCTTACTTGTTAAAAATGTTTCTATATGACAAGCAGTAAAAACCCTACAGATGACCAAGCAGAGAGGGGAAACCAAGAAGAAAAATGAAAGGCAGGTAGAAGAAGAAATTTCTACATTAAAAGCAAAGGAGAAATCTAGGGGTGGTGTTCTAAGACATTCATGGGTAGGACAGAATAGCCATCCAGGACCAGGGTAGGGCTGGGCAAACTCACCACAGCAAACAGCCACACTGCTAAAAATGGCTCCCCACAGCCCTGGGGACAAGGGGACCTAGTATTTAGTGTGGGCTGCCCCTGTGGCCACTTCTGTATTTCCTTTCAGCTCCTTCCCTTCCATGGGGCACAGAAACAGGACTCACATTTGCTCTGCTCCCTGCGTCTGACTCTGAGGCCCTAGGCCAGGAGCTCTGTCTTTAGGAGTTAGTAGGACATTTGATAACTGCGACCTTGTGCTTCGGTAGGGCCTACCACTTAGCCCAACAGGGCTAGAGGGAGTAAGGATGGAAGGGCAGGCGTGGGCCGTTCCTGCCTCTCTCCAGGCCTCCTAGCCCAGCACGTACATTTTGGTGTCATCACCACAGAAATGCATCCATGGGCGCATCTGGGTAGCCAGCCCTCGCTGGAGCGAGTGTCTCAGTCCACAGGGTCTGTGATGCTTGGCAGCAGCCAGGGCAGCTGCTATGATATTTTTGCCCTTCGATGCTGAAGTGGGGGGCCACCCATCTCTGTAAGTCAGGGTGGCTTTTCCCGGCAAGCAGAATGGAGTTGAAGGCCCTAAATCTGGGTCAGTGAGCCCTGCAGCAAACCACTGGAAGACCCAGACCCTTTGCTCAGCTAACTTTTCTAAGTGAGGAGGTTTCCTAAGTGAGTACTGTTTCCAGCAGTGGGTGTTGGTGTACAAAAACCTAGGCGTTTCACAGTTCTGACAACTGGCTCACTGTGTGACTGACTAGTCTCATCCAGGGACATCCAGGAAGTAGAGATGTAGACACCAAGCTGCTCTTAAGGACCTAGACTACCCCAAACTCTCTCATCATGGTCCTGCGCTTACTCCTGGCGGATGTCCATCTGGGTGTGGCTTATCAGTTTCTACATTTACTTGTAGACTTAAGTGAGAATTAAGCTGTATGTTTGACACTCCAGTCAGAGTAGTTTAATTTCAGGACGTCGAAAAACTGTTTTCAAAGGCTTTGGTATTTTTACATGATCAAATCAAAATGTCCTATTCAATAAAGAGCAACCAACTATTGGTTTGATGGAGATCATGCTTGGGAAACGGTGACCAGATAGGGCCCACCCAGTGCCAGGTCCCACCCAGTGCAGGACAACAGCCATAAGCATGGTGTCTCTCTAAGTTTTCAGAACAGCTCCACAAAAGGGAAGCTCCTGTGATCAGAAGAAAGGATGCCAAACCTGCTCTGTCTCTCAAGGAACACCTGCACTGCAGCACCACAGACAGCCCCGCCCCAAGGCAGCCCCTCCCACAGACAGCCCCTCTCCCACAGATAGCCCCTCCCCCAAGACAGCCCCGCCCCAAGGCAGCCCCTCCCCCACAGACAGCCCCTCTCCCACAGATAGCCCCTCCCACACAGACAGCCCCTCTCCCACAGATAGCCCCTCCCACACAGACAGCCCCGCCCCAAGGCAGCCCCTCCCACAGACAGCCTCTCCCACACAGTCCCTCCCCCACAGACAGCCCCTCCCCCACAGACAGCCCCTCCCCCACAGACAGCCCCTCTCCCACAGATAGCCCCTCCCACACAGACAGACCCTCCCACACAGACAGACCCTCCCACACAGCTCCAGCACTGTAATTTTCAGGACTATTTTACCATCCCTCTGAACACAGGTCCACAGGGCCTTCCTCTCCAGCTGTTGAGTGGGTGGCAGTTGACAGGAGAAAGAGGTGCCTTCCGTTTCTGAGTGTCAGGTGATGTGTCTTTTCTCATCTGAAGGCACTGGCCCATGCTTTGCCAAGGTGCGGTGGGGAGCTGGATTATCCTCCGCATACAGGACAGTTGCACTCCTCCATGGTCACTACCCCCTGCCATGGAGTCTGACTTCCTTCTCCTGCTCCCTCACCCCACTAAGTGTATCCTCACCTGCAGAGGAGCAGACTGCCTGAGTCCCAGTCCTCAACACTAACATCACTGTGAGGCGGAAGGGACCGCCTTTCCAGCTTGGCTTTAACACTGAGCTGTACATATCCCAGGAAGTTCCAGGAAACCCAGAGGGTTAGTCACTCGAGGCCAGCTTCCAGAAAGGGAACCAGAGGGGAGGTGATCAGGAATTGCTGCGCCATTCTTACTGGTTAAGGTTGCATCCTATTGGATGACAGATATCCATCAGGGGATAGTAAGGCCTTTAGCTGTCCCCATGGACTCTATGTTCATTCTCCATGGTCTCTTCAGCTTCTCTCCCCACTGTCTCTCTATCTATCACCATTCCCATGGTCTCCTTGCCTTTGTTCCCTGCAATCTCCTCCCCAGTCTGTGTGCCCCTATCCCCCAGGGTCTCATGAGCTCTGCACACACACACACACACACACACACACACACACACACACCATGAGCTCTGCATCTCTGTTCCCTGTGTCTCTGTGTGTCTTTCTTTCCTGGATGGTCTCTACATCTCTGTCCTCTGCAGCTGAGACTGAAGCCAGAACGGGTTGGGAGACCGTATGAAAAGTGAGAGGCCATACAAAGCATGAGATGGCATTGCAGGGTGACACTGAAGAGTGAGTGTACAAATGTCTTGTGGCAGTCTCCTGTTGGGAGTCCCTGCTGGCCTTTCCATTCACTCCTTCCCTGAAGTAGAGCTTCCTCACGCACACTCATAGCAAGCCGAGATTCTCCGGCTGCTGGGCCAGAGGTATTAGACACACAGTTGCCTTTCATGAACAGCTCCACCTTTAACCGCTTTTCTCTCCTGCCTTCCCCATCCCCCACCCCCACCCCAGGAACCTGGACTTCTGGTTCCTTTCCCTTGCTTTGATTTGCCCTTTGACCTTAGTTGGTACCTCTTTGGCCCTCATGCTCTCTCTGTCTCTCTGTCTCTGTCTCTTTCTGTCTCTCTTTCTCTTTGTCTCTGTCTCTCTGTCTCTCTGTCTCTCTGTCTCTCTGTCTCTCTGTCTCTCTCTCTCTCTCTCTCTCACCCCTCTCTTCCCGTAGCCCCTCATGGGACTCAGTTATAACTGCAAAGCTGTGTCATATCACCCGAGTCCCTCTGAGTCTTTACTGATGCCAGCCTTATTTTACCCATGCTGGGGCAGACCTAAGACACAACCAGTGTCTGGCTTTGGGAGCCTAGTTGGGTCAGGAGTGCCCAAGAGTCTGCAGGCCCACATTCTTTGATGTCCTCCACCTGAGAACCTTAGATGACACTCAATTCCTGTCCTGCTTACCGGAAGATGGAAGCTTAAACACATTTCCTAGCGACCCATCAATCCACCCAGCTGTCTCTGGACTTTGTGCCAAATGAAACGTTCACGTTGACAGCATCCCATAGGGACTGGAAAGTGCTGCTGTACATTGCACTGTTGCCAACAGAGGGACTTACTGTCTATGCACCTTAGAGTATCTGCGCAGAGGTGCTGTGGCATTTCCCATCTGTGGGTGGAGCTTGTCGTGGGGCATTCCCAGATAAAAACAAACACACTTGACAGTTCTCAGGGTGATGTATAGTGTGGGTTTTTCTTTGCGATGTGGAAGAACTACTGAGCCAGAGAACACACAAAACACCGTAGAGCTCGAGAGACAGCTCTACACCATCTACAGAAGCCAGGGAACAGAGGCCATTTGAACAGAGGCCATCTGGTGTGGGTTGAGAGCCCTAGAAAGCTGGGTGAGGGTGGGGGAAGTAGGAGCTGGGGGAGGGGCAGCATTCTGTGGTTCACTTTACTCTCTTGGAGAAGGGAGGTCAGAAAAGTCCCCCTTTTCAGGGAAAGAGATAGGCTTCCGTGGTGATTTTACCACATTACTTTGGCCCCCCAAATGAAGGATTTCTGTTTAATATTCTTTCTTTTTGGTCCTTAGCAAAGTTACATCTGTTTTATTGATTTTTATTTCTTTCAGCCAAGCCTATTCAGCCAGGTATAGGGTGCACACCTTTGATCCTGTCAGGAGGCAGACACGGGCAGATCTCTGCTCTACACAGTGAATTCCAGGACAGTCAAGGCTACAGGGTGAGATCCTGTCTCACCTCCATGACAAACAAGGTCATGAAAAGAATGGGGAGGACTGGGAGGAAAGACAGGCCAGGTTCACACATCCCCAAGAATCCTAGGAGCCTGGCTTCTTCCTCCGTGCAGCCCCGTGAATTCCCTGAGGGGTAATGAGACCTGCTTCTACTCCAGAAAGAAGCAGATGTCCCAGGGGTGCCGTAGCTGGGGGAAGAATGAGGGCAGAGGGAGGGGCTTTTAGCTTTCCTTCCTATGGGGGGAGGGATGTATAATAGTTCAAGGTATGGAAGGACACAGGCACAGCACAGGCCTCCTACAGGCAAGAGGCCCAGGCCACTTGGAGTACTCCCTGGCTTTGCCAGAGGACAGGAAATCAGAAAAGAGGGTGTCTGTCCAAAGAACAGGGGACAGCTGTGTTCACAAGGTCTGCAGACCCTTCACCTCCCATGGAGAGCCAAGAGCAGGCAAGCAGACTTCCTGCAGGCAAAGGCAAGGCTTCCATGAAGTCTTCAGTGGAAAAGCTTGGCAGTGCTGGCAGTGAGCAGGACCCTGGGTGGGCAAAGATCCCATGGTGACAGCCAGTTCCTTGGAGGAGTGGAGCAGGGCAGAGCAAGGTTCTAGTTTTCCTCTCACGTTCAATCCGAGTTCAGGGCTCTGTGGTGCAGAAAGGTATAAAATGAAGTGTATCCAGACTGAGCCAGTCGGACCATGTGTGGCGAGGCCACGTGGTCAGCCTCTCTAGGAAGTGAGAGTAGGGGTCAGCCAGCCCTGCTCAGAACTGACCGCTGTGTCTCCCCTGTGCTATGTTCAGCGTTTCCTGGGACTTGCTTCCTGGCCACTGAGGTGTGAACAACTTCACAGTTCTGTGAGTCTGTGCTTCTCTTGTATTTAAACTACTGGAGACACGAAGAAAAAATCTCTTTACCCTGTGGAGCTGGAGAGATGGCTCAGTGGTTAAAAGCACTTGTTCTTGCAGAGGACCCCTGGGATTTGATCCCCGGTGCCCACATGGCAGCTCACCTCTGTCCATATCTTCAGTTCCAAGGGGTCTGCAGATGCCCTCTTCTGACCTCTTTGAGCGCCAGATGCACATGCGGTATGTAGACACACATGCAAGCAGAGTACTCACATACACATAAAAACAAGCTTTTTAAAAGAAGGGCTATGTGGCTCAAGGATAACTGTACCCGGGGCCTCCCTTGAGGCATGGATGGCCTTGGAGCTCCCAGCCAGGAGTGTCCTCCCTCCAGCAATTGTCACTCTGCACATAACCTTGGAGAGGGTTCTTATGAATCCTGTAAATTTCAGGAATTTCCTCAACTGTAAACTTTGTCTACTTTTGAATCTTTTGATCCTCCCTCTCCCCTCCAGGAGGGAGTGCCTCAATTCAGAGGATCTAGCTCCATGGCAAACACACCTGAAAGTGAGTTTCCTAAGGTGAGCCCTCACCTGTTGCTTCCCAAGATCTGGCTAAGGACAGGGCAGTCATGGGAACCCTCACCAGGCATTTCGTGCAGACAGGAGGCTCTGCTTTAGGGATCCCGATTTTCAATCTCACTGCACGACTGTCCCTCCATCTCTCTGTGCAAACCCTTCTACCACTCTCTTCAGTGCTTGAGGTAGGCGCCACTGTGGGAGCTGGCTGTAGCGTGAAGCACCATCTTTCTTGTGGCTGCAGGACTGCTGGGGGCACAGCAGGACACAACCCAGGCTCTAAACCCTATCTTCAGCCTCTGAACATTGCAAATGCTTACACTGCCTCCAGGCGGCTCCAGCATTCTCAGTTCCAGGAGACTTTGATAGGGACTCCAACACCTCAGGTGGAAAACAGCACAAAGGCTCTCTTCCTTGTGAAACCACAAAACCAAATTCTTCTCTCCTCTTTTTCCGCACTGGTTTGACAACTCCTGGTCAGGTGATGATGATGGTGATGGTAACGGTGATGGTATTTAATAATTCTTTTCCAACTTACAGGCTGTACATGGTTAACCATTTGCATTCAGGCAGATAGGCGTTGCTTTTAAATAGGAAGTGGTGAGTTGGTGACTTTCTTCTGGCAATTCTAGCATCTCACTACCCGTCTCTCAATGAGCACCGCTGGTTGTGCCTGTCAACAGAATAGTCCTCTCACACTTAGGACTGGAGCCTGGACAAGCACTAAGGCGGGGGTACCTGGCCAGCCCACTTCGGAGCTCAGCGTTTCCTTGGGTGAGCATGCAACCCTTCCCAACGTTTTGCAGACATGTCTTAGCTTCTCAGACATTCTCACCAATGGCAAGGATGCTTTCCTACGGGATGTGGGCACACCAAGCTTCTGTCCCTATGGTTCTGTTGGGTGGTTTTAGGAGAGGAGTATGTTTCCCAGAAACTGGCTCTTTCCGTATGGCTTGCTGGGAAGTTTACTCTCACTGCCTCACACCAGAGCTTTGGAGATGGTGTGGTTACTGCTGGTTTCTTTAGGAAGTATCTGAGAGACATCAGCCTGGAGAGGAAGGGTGTGTAGGTGTGTGGCATGTGATATGTGTGGTGTGTGCGTGTGTATGTGGTGTGTGTGTGTGTGTGGTGTATATATGTGTGTATACATGGTGTGTGTATGGTGTATGTTTGGTGTGTGGTGTATATGTGTATGATGTGTGTGGTGTGTGTGTGTATGTGGTTTGTGTATGGTGTGTGTGTATGTGGTATGTGTTTTGTGTGTGTGGTGTATATATGTGAGTACATGGTGTGTGTATGGTGTATGATTTATGTATGTTCAGTGTATGTTTGGTGTGTGGTATGTGTGGTGTGTGTATATGCATATGTCGTGTATGTGTGTATATATGGTATGTATATGTATATGTGTATGTGGTATGGTATGATGTGTGTGTGGTATATGCACGTGTGTGCATGTATGTGAGTGTGTGTCTGTGTCTGTGTGTTACTAGGAATGGAATCTAGGGTATTATGCATGCCAGACATGTATTCCACCAGTGAGCTATATTCCTAGATATAGTTTTGCTTTATTTTGAGACAGGGTCTCACTAGGGTGTATAGCCTGACTTCAAATTCACATTGTAGCCCAGGCTATTCTCCTGCCTTACCCTCCTGAGGACCTAGGATCACAGCAAAGCGCCACCAGGAACAGCTTATTGTTTTTGTCATGCTGGGAGTGAAGCACAGGCCTCAGGAAGATTAGACAACAGCCCTACCCTAGCTGCACTTTGTCCCAGCAATGTAATGTTTTCCTTATGACTTGTTATTTATTTTTTGTTATGTGTGTATGTGGGCGGGGACATGACCGCATTTGTGTGTGTCCATAGAAGCCAAAGGCAGCAAATCCCACAGGAGATGGAATTACAGGTTGTCAAGATCTGCCAAACCTGTGCTGGGAATGGACTCTAGTCCTCTGGAAGAGCAATACTTGCTCTTAGTAATGAAGTCATCTCTCTAGGCCCCTAAGAATGCAATTCTTTATTTAACTCAGTACACAGAGAGATTTGAGACCAAACCCTAAGACACAGAGGCAGTGGGAGCTTTAGGCAATGCAAGTCTGTGTATCATGGGGCACTGTGGAGACCACAACCCCCTAAATATAAAACAGATACAAAACCTACATTCCAGCTATTCTTGAAGTAGTTAAAGATTTAAATCCTGCAAATAAATAAAGGAATTATTAGCTGTGCATATAACATCAGTCTGTACTCCCAGAATTCAGGAGACAAAGACAAAGAATTGTGGGTATAACTCCATCTTGTGTCAAACAGTGAGACTTTACCTCAAAAGACAAAGCAAACAAAATGTAGAGTATGAAAGTAGCTGCCAGATAAGGAAGCAAATCATTGGAAAATACCTTCTGGGTTCCTCCTAACCAGCTCGAAAGCAGAAGAAAGCAGTGTAGAGTGTGAGCTGCACTGAGGTGTAGAGAACAGAGAAGCCAGCATGCTGGTGATTCCAGTGAACTTTCAATGCACACACCAAATACCCAGCATTGTAGTAAGAAAACTTATGACAGAACGAAGCTCTTGTAGGAATTGCATGGCAAAGTGACCCAGATCGTAGGTGACGGGGTGATGGGGGTAGGGGTGGGGGTTGGGGTTAAACATAGCTCATAGTCTCAGATGGGCCATGACCTATCTACTGTGACACTAACATACTACTGGCTTGAAAGAGTAAGGTTGCAGCAGTAACAGACAGAAAGCAGTGATCTCGATGCCCCACATATGACTTGAATTTGGTTTGCAGTCTGTGCACAGCTGAACACACACACACACACACACACACACACACACACACACCTTGTCTATGCATACTCTTTGGCACACTTCTGCATAGGCACTCATTCATACAGTCCTAGGTCAGTATAGTACATGTGTGCATATATATTCATATGTACAGACATGCACCTATCCATACACATCAGTAGAAATGCTCATGTATAGACATCACATACAGGCCTATAGACACATGCATGAAGATTCATGCATGCATGCACAAATATCCATGCCTACATACCTGTACACATGAACATCAATGCATCTACACATATGCACATATACACATAAACAGACATGCACACACATACAGATCTGGGCACATGCAACACACTCTTTCCCTCCACCCCCTTCTCCCCATCCCTCTCCCTTCCTCTCCCTCTCCCTCTTCCTCACCCTCTTTCTGGACTGCCTTTTTCTGTCCCATCTCAAAGCCAGTTGTAACCATTCTCCCAGGATTATCATTCCATTCTCTGGTGCCAGCTGAGGCTCTAATGGACCTGACAGTGGGATGCAAGTCACCTTTAGAAAGTTTCTTTGCAGAGAATCCATGATGAAAACAGTTCTAGGGAACCATATTACAGTCTGTTAAAGATTAGTTTTACACTGTGTTGAAAGTACTACTGGTGTTCAATTTTCCCTCGAGTAGCAGTTTCTTTTTCTATGAGGTTAAAATTTTACCTCTGCGGTGTTAAAACCCAGAGCAGAAGCAGGGTTGGCCCAGGCCATAAGCACAAATTCCACTCTGGCACCCTGACACTGTTTCTTCCGTCAGAAAGGGGAAGAGGTGTTCCTGTGTGGTTTCAAACCTTAAATGCGAAAGCCATGAGCTAACCTAGTCATTTGGGTGCTGGGAGGAGAGAGAGAAGGCAGAGAGAAGAAAGAGGGAGGAGAGAAAAGAGAGAGCAGAGAGAAGGTGAACAGAAAGAGGGGAGAAGGTGCCTCTGAAAGAGCTGAAAAGCCATTCAAAGCCGTGCTGTCCCCAGGGCTGCTTTCTGATTCTAGAGCCAATCCATAGAAGCTGGTCAAGGGAGTGAACAAAGCTTGAGGAGAAGTTGATTTTTTCCAGTTCAGAGAAACAGGTTCCACTTGGGTGTAACAGGGGTCGGTATGCCAAAGAGAGGTAGTCAGTGTGACTTGTGAAGCTCTCCTTTCCAAATCAGGTGCAACTGAAAGAGATGGAAAGCCACTGCAGTCCATAGCCCAGGGACAGGCTCTAAGGAGCCTCTGTGTCTGCCTTTTGAGGTCAGTATTTTCTAAGATTCCTCCAGAGAACACTGACTGAAAAGGTCCCATAGGCAGTAGGTTGGTCAGCGGTGAGGGAACAGAGACACAGCTCCATAGTGTCACCCTCGGCAGTCCAAGGAATGCCTGTAACCTTTTAGGGACCTCCACAGATGCCAAATCAAGTTTTATGAGTTTGACGCAGAAAAGAACTTCAGGCATAGCTAATCTGACACAGATATGGAGATTTTATTAAAGTTATCTTAGGAAGTAAGATACATGGGAGGCCTGGGTGGGAGATTCTCTATGGATCACAGAGAGTAAGACAGCCAAGGATGCATGCTTAAGTATCTGGACATTAGTCATATGTGCCATTTGGTGTCCCTCAATGTACCTCCTAAAATACTGTTGAGACACCTCCCCCTACCTCTTCTTTTGATATGTGAGATTATGGGGTGACGCTGACGATGTCTTGGATGGAGTTATCGTATGAAGTTAAGCCAGGGCTGCACAGAGTTGAGCACGTGTCCTTCTCATGTGAATGGATTTCTGGTGGAGATGCCTAGAAAATTAATGCCTTGCAGCTTGAAAGGGAAAAAAATAACATGCAGAGGATGCACGGTCCTCACACGAGAGCAGGCTTTCCAGTAACCTACAGGCATGAGTGGGCACTTAGCAAAGGAACCAGAGCAGGGCCAACCCCCTCTAATCCCACCCCTACCCCACACAGATGATGGGGAATGAACGGAGTTCATGAAATGAAAAGGAACCCATGTTATCCCCACTCCTCACCAGATAGATGCCCCTGTAACTACCTTCCGTCTCCAAGAGACCTCGCTCAGATCACCCATAAACTCCAGACATGCAATAAGAAGTCTAGGCTCATGGGTACTCTGCTGATAAGCATCTGTAGATAGGACCCCTGGGTCTCTCGGGACCTTTAGCTCTAACTCATGCTCACCCATCTCCTACAGGCTCTGTTCTCTCGGGCTCTTGGTCCAAGAGTTCCAGCCCATCCTGTGTTCAACTTACCCCCTCAAACTGGGGGTCACCATGTCTCAAGGGGCCTGTGTTGCTGCGGTTGAACTGTCTGAAATTATTCGTGTCACTCACATTATCTCTAATCCCAGGTAGAGTCCTGCTTTTGCATGGAGTAGAAGCCCCTCTTTCAAGTCACCATCTCTTGAGCCATGACGGATGCCCTCTCTAGCTGACCCTCCACTTCTGACGCTGAACAACACGTTATCAGGCTTGCTCAATCACCAAGGATCCCACACTCCTCCCTCAACCTCTAATCACGGTGTAAATCTGGCCAGAGAGCCAGGTGCAGATCTGGTACCGACCTCATTCTGAGCCTGGTGGTTTCAGTGGTTTTTTGCCTAAAAGCTAAACAAACATTTATTTTGCTGAGCTAGGAGTCTCCTATCACTGCTACCAAGTTGGCAGTTCATGGTGGCCGAGCTCCCTTTCAGTTCTGTAGCCAGGGATTTGATACCAACCTCAGTTGTGGGGCAGATGGGCATATTCTCTTCTGGGCTTCTAATGCAGGATCTGCGCCTCTGACCCATTCTGTTGTGGGCAGGCCTCAGTTCCTGTGGCAGGACCCGGACTCCTATTTTCACAACAGCTGTGGGAGAGGGAGGGCCCTTGCTAGCCTCTCCAGGAAACCCGCTTGGCTTGTGGCTTTACTTCTGCCTTCAACATAAGCAGCACAGATGCTTCCTACCCCAAGCTTCCCTCTCTTCCGTCTCAGGCGAGAGAATCTTGAGGGCCAAGTACCCTCAGTTCTATCTGTCCCATTCGGATATTCACGCAGGCTTTGCCAGGTAAACTGATGTGCTCACAGGTTCCAGAGACTGAGGAGTAGACTCTTCCGATCTGTGAGCACAGCGTTACTGGTGAGTCCGAGCACTGCCTCTGAGGAGCTGGTGTTAAGTGTGGAGGCTGAGTGGCCGAAGTGCAGGGAGACAATGTAGTGCAACCAATTTAAGCACATGCCTGCCTAGCTTACAAGTGAATGAGAGTCAGACTATGGTTATTTTTCTTGGCTTTGACAATTACTGGGGAGTAATCCCTAATCTACCTTTTTTTAACTGCTGGCCTGGCTACGTCCCCAGCAGTGTACTCCAGATACTTGCTGTTTCTCCTGGCCGTGTACTCATGGTTCCTCTCCTCTCATGGTGCCTTCTCCCCTCCCTCTCCCTCTCCTCCCCTCCCCCTGTCCTCTCCCCCTCCCCCTCCTCTTCCTCCTCCTCCTCCTTCCTGTCACACCCAACCAGGTAACTCAAAAACCCACCCACCTCTAATCCCTCCATTAATTGACTGTAACCATGTTTATTTAACCAATAGCTTTAAATTAAGGAACGAGGTTTACACAACAAAAATTCGGTGGTCCATCCCACTACCCAGCTGGTGGCCCATCCACTTGCACTTCCGGTATAGAATGTAGCATTAAAATACACAGCAGCAGAACAAACCTCATCAGGACATAGAAGATGTGGCTGTGCCCGTCAGCTGTGCCTGCTGGGATGGGCTCAGCAGGCTTGGTGGGCTTCCTATCAAATAAACGCTAATGTCCTGCTCTTTCAGAGCTGTTAGCTGTTTAAATGTCATGCGGGAGGGCAGCAGAGATGGCTTAGTTGCAGAGTCTTCTCTGCTTCTTCCACAACTGAATCGTGCACTTTAGATCCAACAAAGGCACTGTTTGATTCGGCCCACATTAGTTGTACGTTGATTTCGGTGTCCGCCTTATTATGTTTTTAGATTCTTGACGTTTTCAGACACAGTGAATGCGCTTCCTCTCTTTGTTCTTACACTTGATGTGGGGGATGAGAAGCTCTCGGCTGATGGCTTCGATGTCAGCCAGGGTCTGCCCCTGGGAACAGGTTCCACGGGGATCCTCACCACACTCACAGAGCGGCGGCCCATCCCACTGCCCAGCTGGTGGCCCATCCATCTCTTTGTGCCATCACAACAGACTATGCTTCCTTCTCTTGATAGCTTTCAAATCTCAGATTTAGTCATAGATTTGCAAAGTCTGTCACACTTCCCTTTATCTGTCGTCTTGTGACCACGACTACCCAAGGCTTGGGACCAGCTTGATGGTTACAAGTCAGCAGACATGTGGTGTGGTGACCATCAAGCCTGGCGCCTGAGACTCTGTCATGATAGGCTTGCATGAGTCCTGACTCCATGCTCAGTGGTGACTCTTACCTTTTCTGTGTCTTCAGATAAATTGTAAGGCTTTTATCCTACTTTTTCACATGTGTGGAGCAGGTACATATGTGTAGTCACGTGTGTGGGCACATGTGTGTGCAGGCCCAAGCCTGATGTCATGAATCTTCTTCAGCTGCTATTCCATCTTCTCCTTAAGGCAGAGTCTCTCAAACTTGGAGCCGGTTAGTCTCACTAGCCAGTCGCTCTGGGGCTTCGCTCTCTCCCCTGGAGGCTGAAGTTACAGTAAGTAGGTCCCATACCTACCTGGCATTTATAAGGGATTTGGAGATCCAAACTCTCGTCCTCTTGCTTCATGGTGAAGTCATCTCTTTTTTTTTTTTTTTTTTTTTTTTTTTTTCAGAGCTGGGGACTGAACCCAGGGCCTTGCGCTTGCTAGGCAAGCGCTCTACCACTGAGCTAAATCCCCAACCCCGAAGCCATCTCTTAAGCCTTGACTTTTGAATCTTTTGACAGCAATTGAGCCTTCCCTGACATCTCACAGAGTGGGCAGCCTAAGAAAAATGTTCTCTGGGTGTCTGTGAGACGATTTTTAAAGAGAAGACCAGAAGAAAATGCAATCTGAGAAACTTTCCCTTCATGTTTTGAAGATATAATAAACTTCGAGGAGACTTGGTGATGAGGAAGAATCTTTGGGGTGTTAAAGCACTTTGATATTTTCACTGGCACACACTGTAGGGGCCACACTGTGTCCCAGGAAGGACCCCAGTACCTGGAGAGGGGAAGGCCAAGAAGAGGCAGGCAGAGTGTGGTAAACAATGACACTTTACTCAAGGTGGCTGACAGCGGGCAAAGTGCTGTGACTTTTAACGGTACTCTCATTGAAAAAACCCCAAGGTTTCTCTCCAAAAGATAACATGGGGCAGTTTTTCATAGATTCTTTTAATAACAATTTGTTCTTTAGACTCTTTCTATACATACTTGTTTGAGAACTGCTGGCTTAGGAACATTTAAAAACCAAGGACAACCACAGCACATGTTGCGAATCGGATGTCATACGTATAGTTTGCATGTGGTAAGACCCCGTGAGTGGATGTGTGAAAGAGGACGCTCTAAGCCTGAGAAACAACCCAGAGAGGTATTGCTGTGGGCAGCCTGACTACTGTTGTTTATAGGTTCACAGAAGAATAGGCTGAAGGATCTGGGCTTCCAGCAGCTCTCTTCTTGCTATCTTTTTTTTTTTCCTTTTCTTTTTTTCAGAGCTGGGGACCAAACCCAGGGCCTTGTGCTTGCTAGGCAAGTGCTCTACCACTGAGCTAAATCCCCAACCCCTCTTCTTCCTATCTTGACAGTCTGTTTTGCTCTCAATTCTCTAAAGGACAGAAAGAAACATTGAGTTAAGAATTCACCAACATCTTTTCATCCTCAAACACCAAGTCTTCTAACAGAAAAGGGAGTACCGTCTTCAGCGAACGCAGTACTGCTCAGATCAAGGTATGGGGGTGGATTGTGATCTGGACTCTACATGCTGTGGTGGCCCAGATACCAATCCGCAACCAGTGCAATTTCCTAGCAACAGCATGCACCATTCTTGTGGTAACCGTAGTGGTTGGTTTGACAGACTGATTCATTTCCAGGTACTGTGAGAGTCTGGCATTCAAGTAAACATGACAGTTATCTTTCTCTCCAAGAGTGCTGATTGCCAATCCAGCAGTGCTGAGATCAGCGTTATTCGGCCTTCCAGGGTGCTGGCCCAGTACACTCACAGCGTTGAGCCGAGATGGGGGCGAACTTACAAATCCTGGGTCTGTTGGACTTGTTTTGCCTTTCTAATCAGTGAAAACAAGTTAAGACACCCTCTCTTGAATATAATGTGCATCTGAACAATTGTCTGCCTCTGTTACTGATGCCCTTGGGCCTGGCTTGGGAACCAGCCATAGATTCTTTTAATAACAATTTGTTCTTTAGACTCTTTCTATACATACTTGTTTGAGAACTGCTGGCTTAGGAACATTTAAACACCAAGGACAACCACAGCACATGTTGCGAATCGGATGTCATATGTATAGTTTGCATGTGGTAAGACCCCGTGATCCTCCTGACCATGAGGAACTGCCATGGCCGTCACTGGCCATCCCTTCAGCAGGAGCTGTCAGGAGCTAGCTGTACAGGCCTGAGTTACACTGTGGTTGCGATTGCCTGGTACCTTCCTGACTGCCTTCAGGCTCATCTTTACTCTATGTCGTGGGTCAGTGCCTAGCCTCAGGAGACTTTTTAAAGCTTCCATTCTCCAACTGGTTATACTTGAATTCAGAAACTGTGACTTATCATAGTGCAGGTAAATATTTTTCTTACATGCAGAGGCTAGCTAGGCATGATACACAGTGTGGTTGGCTGACCCTCGTAGTCTTTCATTCCAACAGTTTTCCCCACCAATGCAAAGTACATGGGGAGAAATCACCATGTTCCATCTCTACCCAAACCCTTCCAACTAAGGAGCCAACCTGACCACTCTCCTGCTTTGGTCTCACTAACTCTCCCCAACAGTACTGCCCCATAACCACCTCTGCACTACCCTGAACCACCAAGCCTCCTACAGTGCTTCCTATCACCTGGAGCCCCTACCCTCCCAAAATCTATACCAATCCCCCCCTTCCGGGCCACCTTCATCCTATTGGCCCACACACTTTCTGTAGCTGTCCTTTGAGCTTCTCTACCACTACCTGTCGGTGAAAGGACATTTGTGTAAAAGAACACCCGATTGTTTTCAAAGTACCGTTACTTGGGCATAATGACACACAGTTGTTGAAGCAGACCGTTCTACTGTGTGGGAACACATGAGTCACTCAGGTTCCCCTCGATCTTTAGGTTCTTCCCAGTTTAAAGCTATTACAAGGACCTTCTCTAAAAAGTCAAGTTAGTTAGCATTTTCACCGCTTGCCTGGGTGAATGCTAGGAGCCAGTCAGTGGTTCGTGCAGCCAATGCACACAGCCAGTGTTACATAAGATGAACACTCTTTGGTCCATATGTTTGTGTGACCTCGTGTGCCCCTGAATCCAGTCAGGATGATATCTGCAGCTGCACCATGTCTTTGCAGACACCCTTGCCTTCTATGGCCATCTTTGTGAGCATCCATTCAGTGGTATGTCAGGGGGTTGTGACTTGGTATTCCCCAATAATGAATATAGCCAACGTCTTGTGTGTAGATTGACCATCCCATATTGTCTCTAGTGTCTTTCATGTGTGGAGTAGTTGGGATTCTTCATAAAGATGTGACCAGATATTGGCTTGCAAATGCTATTTTCCAATTCAACTATTTCAAGTATTTTGCAAAGAGCAGATTAAGTACAAAGTATTATCATTACTTTACAATATGTGCTCTCCCCACTTTTTAAAATAATTTATTTTTATGTCATGTGCATTGGTGTTTTGCCTGCATGTAAGTCTGTGTGAGGATGTCTGATCCTCTGGAACTGGGGTTACAGACAGTTGTGAGCTGCTATGTGGATGCTGGGAATTGAACTCAGTTCCTCTGGAAGAGTAACCAGTGCTCTTAACCACTGAGCCATCTCTTCAGACCCCGCTTTTCAAAATTTATGTGAGAAGATTCTTCTGTTCCTCAGGTCACAAAGGTTTTCTTATATTTTCCTCTAGATGTCGTCTGTCTCTGCTCTTGCATTTAGCTACAACCAGTTTGAGTTTACTTTTCTTGTGGTGGGAGGGGTGGGGTGAGACACAGCTTCTTCACATAATATCCAGCTATACCAGTACTGTTATTTCAAGGTAGTTTTTCCACCACGGACTTACCTTGGTACTTCGTTCAAAACCAGCTGACTGTTTATATATAGCTCATGTATGGGCTTTGTGTTTGTCCCATGGATTCTGGCTCCTGCCTTCTCCTTCGTCAACATCCCCTGACCCTAACACTGAGACAGCCTAAGTTTTATAAGGAGGCCGTGTGAATCCTCCAAGTCTTGAATTGTTTTCTCTCTTGAATTCGCCATAGAATCAGAATCAGTTTGCCAGCTGCTCTATGTAAACACCTCCAGAGCTTTGACAGTTTGTGTTGCGCTTACACACTCACTTGTGAAGAAATGCATTGGAATAGAGAGCCATTCAGTCTAATGCTAGACATCTCTCTCTTAAATCTGTGCACTCTTCTCTCAGCTATTAAAATTTTCAACATATAAATCTTGTTCGTGAATATTCTGGGGTTCTTTTTAATCCCTTCCTCCATCCTTCCCTCCCTCTTCCTGCCTTCCCCTCCTTTCTCTCCTGTCCTCCCTCCCTCTCCTTCCCCTTCCTGCTTTCCTTCCCTTTTGCCCTCCTTTCCTCCCTCCTGACCTCTCTCCTTTCCTCCCTCCCACCTATTCTCTCTCCATCCTTTCTGCTCTCTTCTTCTCCCTCTGGATCTTAATTTATCTTTTGCTATTTGTCTTGGTTTGTCAAGACAGTCTCACTGTATTCCAGCCTGGTTCTGAACTCACTATCCTCCTGCCTTAGCCTCCTGAGTGCTAAGGTTACAGTCATGCATCACCACATTGGCTTCCAGCTTTCAGTTTCTAAATCTTCTTGCTAGGGCAGGATCCTAATGGCTTGATCCACAAGGCCTGTGTCTACTCAGGATGTCCATCCTAGTAAGCTTATGCCACATGCATGCAGATTCCTTCAGAGGCCAGAAGAGGGCACCATGTCTCCTAGAACTGGAGTTATTACTAAGAGCCCCTGACAGGGTACTATGTGGTTGGGTGCTGGGAATCAAACCCAGGTCCTCCAGAAGAGCAGCAGGTGTTCTTAACCACTGAGCCATCTCTCTAGTCTTCAAATCACGAGCTTCTATTCACATCTAGATAACTATAGTTTTTGTTCTGTGACAGTTTCTTGTATACAATTAACTGGAATTTTGGGTGAAGACTTTTATGCAGATCAATTTTTTTTCCTGTTATGACTTTTCCTAAGCCAAAGATTATAGACTGGCAATTCACAGTCTATAGCTAACCAATTCCGGTCAGGCTCATTCATTTGCGTGTTCTTTATGGCTGTTTCTGAACCACCAAAGCTGGCCCGAGTCACTGAGACAGAGCCCACAGTGTTTTCTCTCAGGCTTTTCCCAGTAAGGACCGGAAAAGCCTGTCAAGTGGATGTTTTCACATCAAGCAACGTCCATTGCGGTGTGTTCTGATGGGGTAGAATGTTCCAGAACACAGCATGACTGCACACCTTGACTTTCCTCCTCCCTAGCTTCACCTCTGCTCTCCTAACATCTGTGCTAGCGAGCTTGTGGCTGAACTGCCCGCTTCACTTTCCACATCAGAGCTGGCTCTCCCGCCCACTCAGAGAACCATTCCTACCTGCAGCGAGCATCTACTTTATTTTGGCAGGGACCATGAGCTTGGCTATGTATGGTTGCTTGGAAATGTGCCGTCACGATTTCTATTGCCTTCCAGGAAACGATGAATTTCACCGAGGCCAACTACGGAATGGAAGATTATACTGGCTCAGATTACTCTATGTTTCCAGAGACCGAGCCATGCTCTCTGCAAGAGGTCAGAGACTTCACCAAGGTGTTCGTGCCAATCGCCTACTCCTTAATCTGTGTCTTTGGCCTCCTTGGCAATATTATGGTGGTGATAACCTTTGCCTTCTACAAGAAAGCCAGGTCCATGACTGACGTCTACCTATTGAACATGGCCATCACAGACATACTCTTTGTCCTCACCCTACCATTCTGGGCAGTTACTCATGCCACTGACACTTGGATCTTTGGCAACACGATGTGTAAACTGATGAAAGGCACGTATGCGGTCAACTTTAACTGTGGGATGCTGCTCCTGGCCTGTATCAGCATGGACCGGTACATTGCCATCGTCCAGGCGACCAAATCTTTCCGGGTACGCTCCAGAACACTGACGCACAGTAAGGTCATCTGTCTGACGGTGTGGTTCGTTTCCATCATCATCTCAAGCCCCACATTCTTCTTCAACAAGCAATACAAGCTGCAGGGCCGTGATGTCTGCGAGCCTCAGTACAAGCTCGTCTCGGAGCCCATCACGTGGAAACTGCTGGGCATGGGACTCGAGCTGCTCTTTGGCTTCTTCATCCCTTTGCTGTTTATGGTGTTCTGTTACCTGTTCATCATCAAGACCTTGGTGCAGGCCCAGAATTCCAAGAGGCACAGAGCCATCCGAGTCGTGATTGCTGTGGTTCTCGTGTTCCTGGCTTGTCAGATCCCTCACAACATGGTCCTCCTCGTGACTGCAGCCAACACGGGCAAAATGGGCCGCAGCTGCAGCGCCGAGAAAGCCCTCGCCTACGCCAGGAATGTGGCTGAGGTCCTGGCTTTCCTGCACTGCTGTCTCAACCCCGTGTTGTATGCCTTCATTGGACAGAAATTCAGAAGCTACTTCATGAAGATCATGAAGGATGTGTGGTGTATGAGGAGGAAGAGCAAGGTGCCTACCTTCTTCTGTGCCCGGGTTTACTCAGAAAGCTACATCTCCAGGCAGACCAGTGAGACTGTAGAAAATGACAACGCATCGTCCTTTACCATGTAACACGAGAGCACAAAGCAGCATGCCCCGAAAGCCTTTGTGAAACTTGCTATTACATGTGAAAAAATAAAAAAGAGAGAGAAAAAGAGAGAAAAAAAAAAGAAAGTAAAAGAAACCATATCCAAATATATACAGTAACTATGGAAATGCAGCAAAGACTTCCTGCAAGATCAGAACCGGTCCGTGGCGCTGTCAGTCAAGTTCTCCCAGGTGTGGTTGACAAGAAACATTGTAGCTCCCCGGGGTTGGCATTTCACAAAATAAGACGTGGGAACTGCTGGATTACTGCCAAGTGTTTATGAACGGAAACATACTCCAAAAGGTTCATGAAGGGGATCACAGACCCAGTGACCCCTAGTGCCCCTAGTACAAAACAAGGATGTTCCTTGGGAAATCAACAAAAGTCCCCCCCCAACCCCGTCCCCACCCCCCACCCCGTAACTCATATCAGGCAGATGGCAAGTCAAAGATCCCGTACCCAGTTCCCTTTTATCTTCTTAGCAAGCACTAGGCTGTGGAGGAGGAAGGGGGGGGGGGGGACAAACATCCACAAACTGGAGCATCAACCTGGGGGGGGGCACGAACCAAGGAGGAAGTGGGGTGCCTGGGCTTGCTACTGGCACGTGAGCTTGCTTCTACAAATGGAAGCGTTCTCTGTGGTTCCCCTTTCCCCTCTGAGGTGGGCGGAGTCTGGGGAAGCAAGCGAGTATACTGCTCAGGGCTGGGCTCTGGGTTTAGCAGACTCTCGCACAGTTTACCATTCATCCCATGGGATGGGAGGTTGTGGGGAGTAAACCTGGCTTGTCTGTAGTTGAAAGTGCTTTTCTTCCGGTTCTGAGATGGAAGTGAAGATCCTGGTCACCGAGAGCTTCAAGTTACTCCAAGCTTCAAGAACAGTAGGAAGCATGCTGGCCTCCGAGACCGAGTGGAATTTTTTTTTTTAGTTATGTAAATTGGAAATCGAACCTAGGGTTTCACATAATGTTTTGCAATTGTGCTACCACTGTGCCATACTCCAGTGCCTTTTTGCATCTTTCGTTTAGAGAGAGATAGGGACCCGCTAAGGTGTCCAGGCAGGTCTTGAACTTGGCCATCCCAGAGCCTCAGCTCTTCAAATAGCTAGGATTACAGGCCTGTGCCACCATGCTGGCTCTCAGACTGGTCTTAAGGCAACTCTTCCCGAAGTCATAGTGAGTCATAAAACCAGGTTTCATGGTACTCTAGTTCTTAAAGGGATGTGTGAGCAGATGGCCAATATGACTGGAGATGCGGAAACACAAATCTCATTACAAAAATGGCTGCTGTGAGTGCCAGGATACTGACGTGATCTATTCTGATGCACGGTTTGGAAGCTGGATGGTTAGTGAACTGTCGGAACGCCTTCGTTGCCATCTACAGTGAGTGAGTAAGTGAGTGAGTGTATGCACGTGTGTGAGCGTGCGTGTGTGCGTAGCTAGACTGGCAGGTCAGAGGAGCCTGGTCTACTTACTGTTGCTAGCACTGGGATTCAAAGGATGCACCACCACCAGCGGTTTTTCTTTCTCTGTTGTTACGTAGATTCTAGGCATCGAGCTGGTCTTTGTGCTCGCAAGCCAAGTGCTTTGCTGCCTCAGCCATCTCCCCAGCCAGCATTGGAAACATAAGTCTTTAGCGTACTCCCGCCTTTTCCCACATTAAAATATAAACTTATGTACAAGCCTTAATAACTCCGAGTCTTTTTATTTGTCTTGCTTTAAAAACCATTAAGAAAACGGGGAACAGACTGTGCCCCCCAACCCCAGTTTTCATGGTGTCCTGGTTTAATTTCTGTTGCTGCAGTAAAACACCCAGAGGGACCAACAGCAACTTTGGGAAGAAGAGATCGTTTCAGTTTGCAGTCTTAGGTCCCCGCCCGTTATTGTGGCAGGGAAGTCAGGAAAGGAGAACCAGAGCCTCAGCCAGGAGCAGAGGGAGAGGGATGCACAAAGCCCTGCCGCTGACTGCTTTCTTACTTTTCTTACACAGCTCTGCCCATTCATGAAATGCTGCCACCCACATTCAGGACGGGTCTTCACACCTAACTAACCGCACACACACACACACACACACACACACACACACACACACACCCTCAGGCCAACCCCATCTAGGTAACTCCTCACTAATGCTCTGCCTGGGTGATCCTAGGTTCTGTTGGGACAACAGTTCAAACTGACAGACACACATGGTGTCCTTGAAGCAATATTTGTATTTTTCTCAATGGAAAGTGCTTTGTTTCAAGGCTGAAATGACTATGAAATCATTTTAGTTTTAGGTATTAATTATTTTGTTTCTCATTAGATAACTAGAAAAGGAAGTGGATCACCCTTGGGTGACAGAGTCCACCATCCTTAAATCCTCTGATGACCTCCTGGGCATGGATCCCTCTGTCAGTTGCCCACAGCATTCAGCCCTCATTTTGTTGTTGTTGTTTGTTTGTTTTACTTCAAGTCTAAGTGTTCACGAAGGTGAGAAGGACAGATTTCCTTGCTGAGGCATCTCAGAGGAAAGCAGAGGGAGCTGCTGGGTATTGTGGGAGCTGAGGAACCAGGGCCCAAACCACACCCTGGTCCTGCTCTTCCAACAGCTAACTCAGCACCGTTATCCTCTTATCTACCTGCCCCCTTCATGACTAGAAACCACGATCTAAGATAAGAAAGAAAGAAAGACAGAAAGACAGAGACAGAGAGAGAAAAACAGAGACAGAGAGAGAAAAGCAGAGACAGAGAGAAAATGAGACAAAGACAGAGAGAGAGAGAAGAAGAAGAAGGAGGAGGAGGATGAGGAGGAGAAGGAGGAGGAGGAGGAGGAGGAGGAGGAGAAGAAGAAGAAGAAGAAGAAGAAGAAGAAGAAGAAGAAGAGGAAGAGGAAGAGGAAGAGGAAGAGGAGGAAGAGGAGGAAGAGGAGGAAGAGGAGGAAGAGGAGGAAGAGGAGGAAGAGGAAGAGAAGGAGGAGGAAGGAGGAGGAGGAGGAGAAGAAGAAGAAGAAGAAGAAGAAGATGAAGATGAAGAAGAAGAAGATGAAGAAGAAGATGAAGAAGAAGAAGAAGAAGAAGAAGAAGAAGAAGAAGAGGAGGAGGAGGAGGAGGAAGAGGAGGAGGAGAAGAAGAAGAAGAAGAAGAAGAAGAAGAAGAAGAAGAAGAAGAAGAAGATGAAGAAGAAGAAGATGAAGAAGAAGATGAAGAAGAAGAAGAAGAAGAAGAAGAAGAAGAAGAAGAAGAAGAAGAAGAAGAAGAAGAAGAGGAGGAGGAGGAGGAGGAGGAGGAGGAGGAGGAGGAGGAGGAGGAAGAGGAGGAGGAGGAAGGAGGAGGAGGAGGAGAAGAAGAAGAAGAAGAAGAAGAAGAAGAAGAAGAAGAAGAAGAAGAAGAAGAAGAAGAAGAAGAAGAAGAAGAAGAAAGGAGCATACTAGCACCTGCCCGTAGTCCCAGCAACTTGTAAACCTGAGGCAGGAGAATCACCAGTAGTTCCAAGTTAACCTATGCTACACAGTAAGACTCTATATCAAAACATAACAGCAAACGATAAAACTAAAAAATACTCATCGCTCTTCTGCTCTGACCCTAAGACCGTCACGGACTGTGATGAGGTCAGCAATGTGTTCTCTAGTGCCCCCTGGAAGGCTGCATAGACCCACTGCCATGGAGGGGTCTGTACAGCCACATCACCAGGGATTGGTGCTGTACTGCGGGGCCCTATACTCCACAAACCAGCACCCCAACTCTTCATCTCCCCCCTTCTCCTATTGCAGGGCTGGGTACAAACCTGGGCCTCGTGTGCACAGGAGACACTCTGCATCTGCAACCTCTGACTCCCCAGGAAGGGACTAGCCACAGTGAGGTACCCTGAGCTTCTTTGACGTCCACCCGCAGACTCAGTCTCTGACTGAATTCCAGACTTGTTCTTTACTGTCAGCGAGTCTCTTAGGAAAGTCACACGGAGAGTGGCAGCCTCTGTCTGTGGCACTTGAGTGTCTGTGTGCTGAGTCTGCATTTTTCTCACCTCCAGCATCTCCTTCTCCTCACAAGCAGCCATCCCCACACACTTAATGTTCCCCATCTTCCTCCATCTGCTGCTAAGGTGGGCCATCCTCAGCACTCTGCCAGTCCTCAATACCTTCATGCCATGGGGACCAGGGACGCCTACCAGATTCTCCTGTGGGCTGCCAGTGGTCACACTTGTCCATGGGAGTGTTTCCTCTTTCAGTCAGAGACCACTCGGTAGTCAGTTTTCATTGCCCCGAGGAAGGCTGTTTCAGAACTTACAGCATTGGCTTCATGTCTGTTAGGGTCCTTTGGGTAAGAGAGAGCACTACAAAGTACAGTGGCTGAGGTACTCAGGCCTGCAAGCAGCAGAAAGCCTAAAACAGGAGCGCTGGATAGTTTCCATCTCTCTGTTGGGAAGGACAACAGCAAGGCTGGGGTGGTACTGCCCTCTGGGGTTCCGGGTGACCTCTGTCTCAGACACCACCCCATCTCTGGTAGGACACATCCTCAGGGTCCCATCCCAGATATCACAGCATTCTGGGAAATTGGCTGAGTAAAGGGATGGAGACAGAGGAAAGGGCACGGAGTAATTAATGTTAACAGCAGATCCCTTGAGTTTTCCTGCAGAACAGGGGCAAATTCTGCCTCTCCCATAGACAGCCAGCTCTCACCCTCCGTCAGTGGCTGCAAGCGGGTAACCTGCGGTCTTTGCTCTGGCACCCGTGTGCTCTGTATGGTGAGAGAAAGGCAGGGCAGCTGTGGAACCGTGCACATTCTGTGCCAGACAGCGCTGGCGCTGGCGGAGCGCTGGGGAGAGGCACCTTGCATAGAGGGAGGTTAAGTGTGTGAGAATGGCTGCTTGTGAGGAGAGTGAGAAGGGATTGAGAAAATGAGGACTCCATGCAGACATTCCACCCGGAACACACGGGTGGCCTGCTGAATGGTCAGACTGAGACAGAGAGCAGCAGGGGCATTGAACAGGGGCTCTTGTCCTGCCTCTCCTGTTAGCTCACAGGCCCACTTAACTCAAGCTCCCCTCGCTCAAAACTCAAGGCACACAAATGAGTGAGTAAACCCTGCTGCTCTATGCTCCGTTGAAGTCTCTCCACCTCCCTTCTGGCCTCCCTCCCTACTGCCCAAACACGAGTCAGTCCAGAGTCATATCAGCCCTTACTAGTGGCTTCCTGACAGCAAGCATGTAGGCTTGGTCTTGTGGTATAGATCGTATCTTCTGCAACAGAACATTCTTTAAAAGCAGGCGACCTGCTTTGTTCCCTGATGGTGATGGGTCTCCTAACGCCCTTTAGGATCTGAACCTGTAATTCTCCTTGATAACCCAAAACTAAAGGGATTTGAAGGCTCTCTGACTTGAGGACCGCCTTCATGCTATTCACAGTGTCTGTTTCTCCTAACAGTCTTCAACATCACAGCCTCCTGTGGCATGAGCCTAAAACTCCCCCAATAAAAGAAACCTCCCAAAAGGCAATTCATCTCAGCTTCCCTTTTCCACAAACTTTATTGTCTCAGGTTTGCAAAAATGACTCAGTCATGTGATCACAGTCACACCAACTCATGAGATGGTGGAGAATTAGCTCCCACAGGACTATAGGGTAGGGCATCCAAGAGGATGATGGGAAAAGCTTCGGAGGTCTACTGGGACCTGGAGTCAGGACAAGGAGCAGTTTGGAGATTTGAGCTGCTCTGTGACGTCTTCCTGCAGCTGCCCCATCAATGCACAGGAGTACCCTCTCCTCAACATCGCCCAGACGGCCCTGACTCAGGCTGAGAATGTACCTCATCAACCGTCACACGTGTGTCTTCTCTGCCTCTCAACAGTTAACTGAGAGAAGCAACAGACAGATGGAAAGACATCATCAACGCGGGTGCTAATGACACACAACACAGTTAACCAGAGGACAGAGACGGAGAGGAAACAGGTGACATCATCGAGTCGGAAACTTACAGGCACTCGCAGAAACCGCCTGCGAGGTTGAGGCTTGGCTGGTGCTCCCACTTGAGGTCTTTCTCTCTGCTTCTTGTCCCCTCTGCAAGCATTTTCTTTTAAAGATTTATTTATTTTATGGATGCGAGTCCACTGTTGCTATCTTCAGACACACCAGAAAAGAGCACTGGACCCCATTACAGATGGTTGTGAGCCACCATGTGGTTGTGGGGGAATTCAACTCAGGACCTCTGCAAGAGGTGTCACTGCTCTTAACCGCTGAGTTATCTCTCCAGCCCCCTGTGGGCATTTTTAAAAGCCTGTTTTATTTTAGTGACTGAACCACGTGAGGCCACAGCCGGGCCACTACGCACAAACATGAGGGAAGTTTTATGTCTTGGTCTCTTCCTCCTTGGACAGAGTCTGAATGATCTCTTCCTTCTTGGCCTGGAGGCGCTCCTCCTGGTGCTTTCGTGCTTCCTTGGTCTTAGACCTGTGAGCCTCAGCCTGGTCAGCCAGTCGCTTCTGTGGGCCTCGTCTGCCTTCAGTTTGTGGGTCTGCTCTGTGAGAATCTGCTTGTTTTTGAATAGATTCCCTTTGACCTTCAGGTATAGGCTGAGATACATATGGCGGTCAATCAGTCTCCTTAGATTCCCGGTATCTCCTGAGAAGCCGGCGGAGGATCCTCATCCTCCTCATCCGGTCCCCCTTCTCCGGCATCCGAGCATTGCGGTACCCTTCCGCTTCCCTATGCCCATATGCCCACCCTTCCATCCAGTCAAGGTGTTTTTCTGGCAGTGAGCCTGTGAATGGCCAATCACAGTCTTCCGAATGATCAGCCCATCTTTGATCAGCTTCTTGATCTGCTGACGGAAGTTGGCATTGGCAATTTCCTTGGTCTCATTGGGGTCCAACCAGATCTTCGTTTTAGCACAGCAGAGGACACTAGAAGCAAGCCTCCTCTGTAGCCTGAGCATACCCAGGGCTGCAGACCTGCAATGAAAGAAAAGACACCTCGGTAATTTCTGTGCTCACCTGTGGCCTTTACGGTTTCCTGGGAGATCTGTTTTCATACCTCAAACCCCACTCTAAGAAGAAATGCCTTCCCCAAATCCTGTTCCTGAAAAGCTAGCAGGAAGCACTCTGTGCCTTAATGACAAAGTGCTTCCTTTTCCTTTTCCTTTCTGAGCCATGCTGTGTCATGGCAATCAGAGCCATGCTGTGTCTTGTGGCCGATGCCCTCAGGGACTGCCCAGCTGAAGCCTGCATGAGACTCATTTGCTAAAGCAACAAAGTAACCTTTATTGATTGATACTTCAAACCCTTAAACCAACTACCAGGTGTGGGATGTGACTTGCTTAAAAAGCAAAAGTAAAATTAATTCCCCAGATCCTGTGTGTAGGGAGCCATATTGGATTTGGGCCTAGCCGCTTTTTGACTGCATGGCTCAAAGTGGCTAGGTGACTCTGGGCCGTTTGGCCACAGATATTCACCCCTAAGATGACTGCCATAAGTCTTAAGGTTGTTGGACAGAGGACTCTCCCATGAATTTACGGCACAGGAAGATAAGATTCAAGGGATGCCTCAGCTCGAGCAGATACCAGTTATCTCCTGAGTCAACACCTGGTGTCTACCACCTGACCTCATCGTCTACCGCCTGACCTCTTTGCCTCCAGCTATCACTGCCTATACCCTCATCTTCCCCTCCTCTGTGTTTCACAAAGGACACTCCCCCTACCTGAAAGCCTTAAAAGCTGTAATGTTCATCCCAATAAACAAGACCTTGACAACAGAACTTTTGCTTGGTCTCCTTCTTCTCTTCACCCCCATTTGGCCCACAGGTAGAAAACCTCTTCAGGACCCTGAATAACTGGGTCCCCGCTGCCGGGGACACTGTGTTTTTATACATGTCGTCAGCTTATAGAAACGTGACCAGCAATACACAGAAGAATTAAAATGTCCGTTTGTAGCCTCTCTGCAGCTACAGGTTCCCAGAGAAATGGCAACTGTCAGTTTGTGTCAGGGTAACTTCATTTGACCTGATTAAGGATGACAGAATCCAGCAGGGGTGTAGCTCAGTTGAGTGTTGACCTAGAAGGCGCTAGGCCCTGGGTTCAACCTCTAGCACTACATGAGCCCAAACAAGTACAGGGCCATGTGCTTATAATCCTAGCACTCAGAACATGGAGGCAGGAGGATTTGGAGTTTAACATCATCCTTTGGCCTTGAATGTAGTGAATTCAAAGCCAGCTTGGGATCCAGGTGTTAGCATATTTATTTCTTTAGCTATTTTATTGAGTCCTATTATTGGTCCACCTTCTAAACCTTATTCCACCTTAATCCCTTCCAACCCCTGGACACTAGGTAGGAGAAAAAGAAGGTTAGAGGAGAGAGGGGGCATAGACCTCTTTAGACTACTTCCTGCTGGTTAGGGGCATTGAGTTCCTCAGGGCTGGTCCAATCGTCATCATCAGGATATCTCCCACTTCTCTCCTGTGGGGCTGCCTGCCCACCTCACCGCTGGCAATGCTGGGGCAAAGCTGGCACGCTGCAGAATGCAGTCCAAGATAGGGGGTCCCAGACAGTGTTTCCCCGAGTGAGAAACAGCGGGGGCTGGGAAGGATGCTGTGGTTCTCAATCTCCAGATGCTGCTGGGGACCAGAGGAGTTGAGAACAGTGGTCTGAGGCTCTGCCCTCCCCCTTCCTGCCAGGCAGGAAATGGGTGGCTGATTCCCGGACAGGGCAGTATCCAGGTCCAGTTTGGTCTGGAGTGAGTTCTGAGAATACTGAGGGGCTGAAAGAGAGAAGCCTTCTCTGGGAGATACAGGTGCAGTTCTTTACAATGAACTGTCCCTGCCCTACCCCAGGCAATCCTTGATGAAGGAGATGGTCCTTGCTTGTCTGAACTGCTTTATTTTTATGTGGGATATGAATGCTATGTATGTGACCGAGGGACTAAGTACCTTTTATGGGAAGGGAGGCTCGGGAAGGGAGGCTCATTGCCTGAACACTTGGGGCTCTCTAGATACCTCATTAGCATGGAGAGCTCTAGGTTTTTGTGCAACATGATTGTCATGGTCATCCCAGTGGTGTGTCATGGCTGTATGTTCCAGGACAGGCAGCACATGTCCCAGGTCCCCTGGGAGCTGGTTCTAGTGCTTGCTGTTCTCAACTATGAGATTTCCTGGGGTTTTTGAACCTGTTTCAGCCATACCTGTTCTTCTGTCTGGTGGCACAGTCCACTTGCCCACACCCTTCTCTCTGCTCATGACCCCTTGACAAACTCCAACAGCAGGGAGCAGGAACAGGGGGAGCAGAAGCTGCCTCAGAGCTTACCCCAGGCCCTCTCGGGGCTCTGGCTCTTATACCCTCTGAAGAGTCCCCAGAATTCAAAATGTCAGCTATCTGCAGGTGGCAAAAATCACACTTCTCCCAGAGCACAAGACAACCATACTCAGTGTCTGTGGACAAACTGAAGCAGCCCCACACCAGGAATTAAAACAAAAATATATTCACATAACATAACTGGGTTTTTAGGGAAACCAAAATTCTCACTACGCCCAGGCTTAAACAAATAGCAAAAAGAACAACAGGTCTTGTCTTTCAGAGATTGGTTGATTAACCTGTACTTATGCATCCGGGGCTGGACTCAGAGAGGAAAACGATGCTGCCATTGCTCTTGGAGAGTTTATTGGCTTGAAAACCTGATGAAAAAGGAACCAGAGTGAGCCTGCTTCCGCAGCCAACACCCCAGCCTTGACAGTGGCCGGCAGACCACCAGACTGGCTAAAATATGCAGCCCCAGGTCCTGCTAACGCCCTGTCAACAAAGGGCTCACGATCCCAGCTCAAGTCAGGGTACTCACAGAAGGTTAGAAGGCTACTAAAACCTCTTTATATCCCAGAGGTACAATAGGGACATGGCTGCCAAGGTTCAAAGACATATGTGTGCCTTGCTGAGTTCCCCCCCCCTCTCCCCACACCTCCTCCACGGAGAAAACCTTGACTTTCTGGGCTCTTGCTGCTCTCTCATTTAGCACACATTTCTCTTAACATGGGTGGTCTGTGCTAATTTAACACCCGGATGAGTCTCGGGCTGTGTGCACTGTTCTGGACTGCTGGACTCGTGATCCTGTACATCTATGAATCCAAGCTGTTGCATTTCCTAAGCTGGCCTTCAGGTGGTGTCCTTCCCATTGTTTTCTCTTCTCAGCACAGTCATGTGATGTAGGCATTTTATAGCACGGTAAACCCTGCAGGAAAAAGTCTGTGTCCTCAATGGTCTCGAGGACTCACTGTCTTCCATGCTCTTTACTGCTTGCTGGTTTGACCTCCCCCAGGCAGCCTGGCTCCGGACAGGAGGGGTTGGTTATAGGGACAAAAGTCCACTTTCAACAACTTTTAATAGCTTATGATAGTTTACCAATACAATGTACATTACAACAGCAAGATTGACCGAGTGACAGGGTAGCTGGTGGTCTTTGTCCTTGGTCATCATAGGAACCCGCATGTTCATGTTTCCTACAGAAACTCACAGGAGTTTTACTCACAGGAGTATAGGATTCCACCTCAGACAACACAGTACACGATGCTTGTACCTGTGCTGTTTAACTTCATAAAATCCTGGAATACAGAGGCATCCAACAAGATCTATAATGGTACAGCTATAACTCCACCGTGTGTGTGTGTGTCCTTGTCTGTCTGGCTCTCTGTCTGACTCTCTGTCTGTGCCTGTCTGTCCGTCTGTCCGTCCGTCCCTCCCTCCCTCTCTCCCTTCATCATTATTTCAGTAGGAGGAACCTGGAAACTTCCGGGTTGTGGGAATGGTGATTGGAATTCAATCTGAGCACCAGAGCCCACATGTGTACAGAAGAGACATGGAGTGGGTGTCTCCCATTGACCTCCTGTCCCTGACCATTAGCTACACAAGTTCTAAGTGGGGCTTTGATGTTTTCAGGAGCATAAAGTGACCTTCTTGGACTTTGTCTGGTGGATCTTTCTGGAACTTGACCATGCCTCTGTGTGTTTGCAATTTAAATCTGCCACTTGAGGGCGCTAAGTCCACGTCCACAGAGCAGCGCTTGCCTGCTCAGACCTGCTGGTATTTTATATAGCCTTCAGGAGCCTTTAATAGCTCTCTCAGAAGAAGGGCACTGTGCCAGACAGAGCCCCCAGGGACACTGCCAGCCAGCGTTTGCTTCTGGTTCCTTCTACAGCCTGGACAGGCTACTGCTGGCCCTCAGATCTGAACAGAACATGGACTTTGTACTCTGATGGTCCGTACTGGGAGAAGCTAAGAATCATAGATCGCTTGATAGACCTGCACAGGTGAAAAATGTTGAGATGATCAGTGTGTGGCGGTAGCATCGTTGGAACCCAAGGCGTTAACGCTGCTTGTGCCTTGGTTGGGAGGGATTAGATGCCTTCTTTAACAGGCAAGCTGCTGTATAAGGACTTCAGGGAAGCTTGAGAGGAGAGTTGTTTTATTCTGTTTCTTGTTTTTTGTTGAAACAGGATCTCCTTCACTGAGTAACACAGGCTAGCCTTGAACTTCTGCCGCAGCCTCCTGAGAACTGGATTAGAGACATTTTCCAAGCCCTGTAATAAATATGTTTGCTTTTAAGCCAAAGGAGCATTTGTGTGTGTGTGTGTGTGTGTGTGTGTGTGTGTGTGTCTGTGTCTGTGCGCACGCGCGTGCCTGCGCCCAAAGTCAGCCAGTTCTTCTTCAGCCTTGTTTTTGAGGCAGGATCTATCTTGTTTCTGCTGCAATTCAGCTTATGTGACTCTGGCACCTTCTCCTGTCTCCACCTTTCACCTTGGTAGGCAGGCCAGGATTTCAAATGGGTGCTGCCACATACAGATTTTCACGTGGGTTCCTGGGATCACAGCAGGTCCCCAGGCTTGACTGCTGAGCCATCTCCCCTCCCTTGGTCTCAACACCCACCAAGGGCTGGTCATTTGTGAGGGCGTTGGATCACCTGGAACTGGTATTACAGGCAAGTGTGAGCCACCATGTGGTTGCTGGGAATTGAACCCAGGACCTCTGGAAGAGCAGCCAGTGCTCTTAACCGCTGAGCCAGCTCTCCAGTCCCTGAACACCACTTTTTTTTTTTTTTTTTTTTGGAGAGATTGAAAAGATTTTGGTTTCTGCTAGCCTTTTTGGAACTCAACCACCAAGACACAGTAGTGTCTGTCAGTCCTGAGATACCCTTCTCCCCTTTGTTTGTTTGCTTCCCCCCGCCCCCCCCCCCCCCCCCGGAGCTGGGGACCGAACCCAGGGTCTTGCGCTTCCTAAGCAAGCGCTCTGCCACTGAGCCAAATCCCCAACCCCTTGTTTGCTTGCTTTTTAAATAAAAAACAATTAAGTCAAGATCACTCAAATTGACAGCCACAATCCATCCTTGAACAGGTCTCCTCCTCCCTTCTTGGGTACCCTTGGTCTGTGACAAGAATGGCCCCTTACTCAATAGCAGGGGCACTCTGTTGTGGGTCAAGACACCTTGATTTGCCTTAAGGTGTCCTGGTAACTCCTGACCTGGGTCACTGGGTCGTGCCTCTGCCCTACCGCCCCTGCCTGTGTGTGTTGCCAGCAGCCTTACCTGGGTCTCCTCAAACTTACTCCATAACCAACTCAGCATTCCACTGAAACGGCTCTGCCCAGCCCTCAACGGCTCTCATCCTGGACAAGGTCCAGGCTCCTGGTCTACCTGTGACCTTGTCCAGTCCTCACTAAGGCTGTCCACTGCGACTCTGTGCTTCAGTGCTCATGTTTGGCAGCCCACACAGTCCGCGTGTGCCACCTGTGGATGTTGACATCGAAATTTCTTAAATGCGATTCCAATTTTATTTTCATGGCTACCCAGACCCATTCCAATGCTTATTCACCTCAGGCCTGTGGCCACTGTTGTAGACAGCATGGATGGTGAGAGTTCAGTCCCCGCCCCCAGGGTGGCAGGTGGCTCATGCGCTGCCCAATCTTCTGGTTCAGGGTTTACAGGGCAGGGACGGCTCCAGCAGTTCTCAGAAGAGGAACAATGAAAGAGTACAAGTGGCTTGTAAAACTTTCAGAAGGCAGGAAATCTGGCCCGGGGCCGTGTGGCTGTAAAGAACTAGTGTTACCTGAGGCTCAGCCTATAGGACTCTGCACTCTGTGAACCGCTCAGTTCCCATCCGCATGGCCTCACTGGTCGTATCTGCTTCAGTACTCTGACAGAACCGTGGTCTCTATCCAGTGCGAGCAGATGACATCCCCACATGTGGCTACTGCCCACTTCAGTCCGGGCCTCTCAGAACAGTAAAGGTACCCACACCTGCATGCACAAGTACACATACACACATACAAATAAATATAAATATTAAATAAATACATATCTAAGGATTGTTTTTAGAGGAAGTTTGGACACAGAGACAGCTTATACAGATACGTTTATACAGTTTATGCTGTGTAGAGTAGCAAAGACAAGGAAGGAGCTTTGGAGGACCCAGCCCTGCTGCTCTTAATGGTTTGACTCTGAAATGTCCTTCACGGCTTCCTGCTTTGTTCCCAGTTGGCAATGCCGTCTGGTTAAAGCAGGTGACATGAGGCAGGACTTTGGTGACACCTATTCTGGGATCTGGCCTGTCTCGCTCTTTCCGGGTCTGATGTGACATGAGTCATCTCGCTCCATTCTCCTGTCTCTGTGGTCGAGCCCCTCAGGCTGAACCATGAGCTAAATTGAGCTGTCCCTCCTTGTTTCTCTTAGGTATTGAAAGACCCTCAGAGAGAATCTTCCTCTCAGGAGGGAGAGCCTCAAGCCCAATGACCAGTCCGAGTCCACAGGCTGCAATCTGCAAGAGGGTTTATTTTGGGGTACACAGGTACCTGCGGGCGTCCCAGTCAGCTCGAGAGGACTGGCGCGCCTAGCAGAACCAGGGACGGGTTTTTATAGGGTATTGGGGAGCAGAAGCAGATGCATGGTTGGTGGATTCAAGTGAGGCACAGATGTATGGTTACACCCAATTGGCTATTCAAATGCGGTTGCCACACAGCAAGAGAATATGTGCAGGTTGGGGTGTCCGGAATGTCAGGGGCTAGGGGCTTATCTCTTGTTAGGCGGCCCATAAAGCAATACTAATAATTTAGACTGGTTTCTGTATTTTGTTTTCTTTTATGGTCTGTTTCGTCTAAATGATGGGTCAGCTTGTCCCACAAAGCCTGGACACATCTGAACTTTCCCAGGCTTATTTTAGTTCTGAGTCTGTGTATCTAAAAACTTACTTCTTACTTCTATAGTTGAGGGCCTTGGGCTTGTACAATTCCCTTTCTGGGAGGGGGTCTTTCAGTATCATGAATGAGTTGAGAGAAGTAAGTAATATTCCAGCTGACATCTTGACTGTAGACTTCTAGCCTCCCCGACTGTGAGAAATGTGTCTGTCTATTTAAGCCATCCACTCGTGGGAGTTTGTTGTAACAGTCCTAGAAATCTCTCATACGGCTCCATACATGGTCCTCATCCCCTAAATAAGTCCCAGGGCCCACTGGTATTCCCAGTTGAACAGTGTCGTGTCCTGTGTCCTTTTCCCATCTGTCACTCGACCTGTTTGGGAGTTGTGTTAGCATCCTGTGACTATGACAAAATAACAGAAACCGACATATTAAAGACAGGAAATGTCAGGCAGTGGTGGCACATGCCTTTAGCCCCAGCAGAGGCAGGAAGATCTCTGAGTTCGAGGCCAGCCTGGTCTACAGAGCACATTCCAGGACAGCCAGGGCTACACCCTTTCTCAAAAAACCAAACCAAAACCAAACTACCAAACAAAAAACAAACAAACAAACACCCCCAAACCAGGAAAGGCTTTGTTGTAGAGGATTCAGTCTATAGCTGACTGGTCCCACTGCTCTGAGCATAGCACACGACAGTGGGTTTGTGTGGTTCAGAAATCTCACAGTTAGAACTTGAGAAAAAGAAGGGCTGTGAATCTCATAACCCTTTTTCAGAGCATGCTTCCAATAACCTCCCATCTCCACCCCACTTCCTAAACCCTCCATAGCCTCCCCAGAGCTCCAAAGTAAGCACTAAAAGCCTTTATTATGTGTCAGTCTTTGGGGGAAATTCCAGATCCCTAAGATAGCAGAAACGTTCCTTGTGATTTTCCATTTCCTGTGCGTGGCATTGTAGATGTCTCTGATGGTAAGTTACTACCAGGCAAGGCAGGTCAGGGAGAGTCCTCTACCCTTTTCCACTGTGGAGGAGCCCAGTGGGGAGCACCTTGGGATGCTCACTATGCAGAGCTGGCTACAGACCCAGCTTCCTTGTCAGAGCATGCTCCCACCTCCTGAGGCCTCAGGGAAAAGGCCTGTAGGCAGCTTCCCCAGGGCGCAGGCTGTTTCTCACATCAGGAAGCTCTACTTGGAGACTTGGCCAGCTGGAAGCCAAGATATCCACACCCCAGTCATAAGGCACCCCCGCTGGGCACATGCAAACCCAAGTGCACTTGCTGCATTTTGTGAACTGTCAGGCTGGGTCTAAAAGCACAACCACTGTGTTTCCAGAGTCATCCGGGACCTGGGGAAAATCCAGAAGCTAGTTCTCAAAAACAGAAAGGGGAGAGAGTAGGGAGCCATGGAAGGAATCTACGTAATGTACAATATAAATCTGTAGAAAAATGGCCTTTATGTAATAGCGCTGTGTATAAGGGGCATACACCATGAGTTTTTACTTGCTGAAGGGTGTTTTATGAAGCCTTTGGGGCTGATTGACCCAAAGAGAGACTTGTAGCAGCGCTGTCCTGTAGGTACCAGAGCTCCTGCCAGCTTGCTCTGTGCTTGCTTGTCCTGAATCCCTGACTGGAGCCCTCGTAGCATGTCCCTCCCTGTGGTGAGATGCCTGTCCCTGTGGCCCCATGGCTCCGCCAGCTACTTAACACCACTTCCCATGACTCTGAGCACTGTTCCTCAAGGTTTGAGCCTCACGTTCTCAAAGAAGCATGCTGATTGTCCTGTCTACCTCCCATGAGTCTCTTTTACGTCATTCCTCATCCCCAGTGTGCAGCAGACCCTGGGATGGATGCACCCCTCCCCCTTCAGCTTCTCTGTTTCTGTTGGGGTGTGAGCACTGAAGAACCTTTATCTATGTGTTGGCTGCAATGCCACCTGGCACCAGTCTTTGATGTCTGATGACACTTGTAGGCAGAGGGAGGATTAAATGTGAATGGGGGAGATAAAAAATCAGACAAGGGGGGCTGGGGATTTAGCTCAGTGGTAGAGTGCTTACCTAGGAAGCGTAAGGCCCTGGGTTCGGTCCCCAGCTCCGAAAAAAAGAACCAAAAAAAAAAAAAAATCAGACAAGGATCTGCCATATACGGGTCTGATCTGAAGTTAATGTGTTAGGAAAGACTCCCCTGCCTTCTGCTCCTGTCTCAGTCCCCGCAGAGTCCCCGAGAAACCTAACATGGACACCTGGCATCAGTCGTGTGGAGGGAAAACATGTGTGCTTGGGCTGGTATCTCAGGCTAAAGCGGCGGCTCTAAGCCTTGTGGGGATGAACTCCTGTCCCAGGTGCTTTTGGGAGGAGGGCTGTGACATGCGGTCACATGGCTCTCTCAGAGCTAAGGGGTCCAGGGGACGGACGGGGAGGGCACGGGCAGCACTCTTCACTAGTGGGATGTTGGAATGTGGCTGCCGTCTCTCAGCTCCCCTTCGGACAGCTGATGAGCACACAGCAAATATTAGCTTGCAGATAAGCCGCCCTGGTCATCAGGGCTGCCTTCCAGGCGGAAGTGCCTTTGAAGTTGAGTAAGCTAAGCTAACCCAGTCAGACTTCGACCTGTTTTTGGGGAGCAGGTGAGACCGCCACACTCCCAAGTATGTGGCTCACTGTGGATGGTGCTGCGCTCCTCCGGGTTCAGCCTCCAGACACAGGGTCAGGTGGTCAGGTCCTCCTACATCACACTGAGTCCGGCTGGAAATGTCGGCATCCTTGATTTTGTTACCCTTAGAAAACTGACCCACAGAGGCTGAGTCCTCAGAACCGAAGGCGGCTCTGTGGCTTCCTGCTAAAGGGGCACGGTGCCATCTTGAACAATGCAAAAGGCTTCAACCAAGGCAAATCTGAGCAGGGGGAGGAAGATACAATTACCGTGATAAGAAGAAATTCCTAGAGAATTCCAGGTGTGGTGGAACGTGCCTACATTTGGGAACAGGAGACAGGAGGATCATAGCTGAAGCCAGACTGTGCCAAGACCAGCATGCTCTGCCGGGTGCCCTGCAGAGCAGAGGCTGAAGCCTCTGATTAAGGGGCCAGCACTGCAGGAGAGGGAGCCTAGCCTCTATGCCTCTGGAGTTTGGTAACTTTCTTGAATATGGCTTGGAGCATCAACATCCCAAACGTGCCTAAACTACGCCACTTAAATCTGAATTGGATAATGGAGACTTGAGGCCAGCACACTCCAGGTGTACGCTGGCTCTCTGGCATGGACAGAAACCTTGCTGAAGACAGCCTAACAGAGCACAGACACTGGGACCTTCCAGCACATCAGCTACAGGTGGACAGACTGATTCTGTCCCAACAGAGGTGCCCTGCTGCGTTGACACCCTGGACTTCCCTGAAACCCCACAGTGAGGATACACGCTAAAGGAGTAATGTCTCTGGGGGCCAGTGCTGACTGTCAGCTGTGCCGGGAGCCCTGGGGGAAATGTGGCCATTGTACTGGTTAATGAGCTTGATATGGGTCGCCCAAGAAGGCCACCGTTGGGCTGGGAATTTAAGCCAATAGATAGTCTTTATTAACCAGCAACAACACTGGGTGTTCGGTACCCCAGTGTAGCACCAAGCCTTTCTCAGGGTGAGCTTTTAAACACAAAACCATGTTCTGGGTTGACATCCCTCGGCTACCAAGAACAGTTTCCGGAAGCAGACCTACAGAAGCCAAAGAGCAAGGTAGACACGTTCCCAGAATCATGGGCTTTGATGGATTAGGTCTTTGTGTTCATTTCGGCAGGTGGTGCTACCGTATGCTGAGTTCTATGGCCTGAAGGTTGCTTCCACCATGGAGTCAGAAGTGCTAAGACCTGGGCCTGTCCCAGAGCTTTATAAGGATTTATTCTGAGTCTAATTCTAGAATTTCTGCAATGAAATGTTTGACAAATACAAGAAATCAAAGGTGACAATGGCAGCGACGTTTGCCTACCAAATCCCCGAACACAGGAAAGACTGAACAGGAGTACAGGGTGTCCCGAGAAAGCTCATTTAGGACCGAGTTAGCTATGAGGATGCCTTTGCCACTAAGACTGCTGGGACACAAGTCAGTAAGAGCAGCTTCACATACCCCAGCATGAGCACAGGCTTTAACTGTGGTAGACAGCACTGTGTGCATTAGACACTCAAACTGGTCCCCAGACTGAAGAGCTGGTCTTCAGCTGTGTAATAGTCCGTGGATTTCATGTTGATGCAGCTGAGCTGCTGTGAGAGCGGATGGATGTGACGGTGCAGGCCTGTGATCCCAGGACTGGGGAAGCAGGCACAGGGGATCATGAGTTCCAGGCCAGCTTGGGCTATGTGGTGAGAAGTGAAACCCTGTGGGGAGGGAGAGGAGGAGGGAGAGGGAGAGGAGGAGGGAGAGGGAGAGGAGGAGAGAGAAGGAGGGGAGGAGAGAGAGGGAAGGGAGGAGGGAGAAATAGAGGAGGAGGACAGGGAGAGGGAAAGGAGGAGGACAGGGAGAGGAGGAGGACATGGAGAGAGAAAGGAGGAGGACATGGAGAGGGAAAGGAGGAGGACAGGGAGAGGAGAAGGAGGACAGAGAGAGGAGGAGGACAGGGAGAGGAGGAGGAGGAGGACAGGGAGAGGAGGAGGAGGAGGACAGGGAGAGGAGGAGGAGGACAGGGAGAGGAGGAGGACAGGGAGAGGAGGAGGGGGAGGACAGGGAGAGGAGGGGACAGAAGGTAAGGATTGACATGAAGTGCTGTGACTTTAAAACTCTCATGTTTGCTTCAAAGCGTATCAATTCTCCTAAAGAAGACTGTCGATGTGACTGCACCGGATGCTTTTATGGCTAGGTTCCGTTCTGAAAGACTTCTCAGATCAAGTTTTGTCAGTTAAGATTTAGCATCTGGATTGAGTCATGTATGTAAACTATAGGACAAAAGGAAAATAAAGTTCAATTCAGCTCCCTGGTGCCCTGAGCACCCACACCTTCCTGTGCTCACTGGCTTACTCTGGAGGAAGGCCTCCATGCCCTCTGCTATTATTTGACGGGTTGCCTCACTCTTGAGCTCCTTGTGCATTTTAGATATGGATCCCTTAACAGATAGGTGACCTGAAAACATTGTCTCCCCTCCTACAGTCTTGTTATTCTTCCCTTTGAGGCCCAGGAATTCACAGAATTTTATGTCAGTGCTTCAATATTCTTTTCAATATTCACGTTCTCCTATGTGTGGCCACTGGGAACCCCTAAAAGATGGCGTCCTGCTTGCTCTGTTGCTACTGGTAGAATTCCAGTCAGTATGCTGAGCAG
Organism: Rattus norvegicus; assembly: GCF_021556685.1. Classification (NCBI taxonomy): domain Eukaryota; kingdom Metazoa; phylum Chordata; class Mammalia; order Rodentia; family Muridae; genus Rattus; species Rattus norvegicus. Next base: position 54,692,263 of record NC_141534.1, on the reverse strand, counting down.
ACTGGGGGAATGTCTGGCACTCTGACAACCACAGACCCTGCTCCTGCTGGCTGTGGCCAGGGGGCTCTGCCCCCTCATGGAAGCTCTGTGAGCAGAGACATGTCACTTGCTGTTTATCTGGCTTCCCTGGAACTTGGTTGTCACCTGCATGGAAACAGGGGATTGTGCAAGAGACGCAATCATGCAGAGCAGGACAAACAGCAAGAGTAGCCACAGCCCCGACCTTCCCCAAGGTCAGGAATCACCAGGGACACCATCCATAGCCCTTTGCCCTATGAGAGGACAGCTAATGCATGCAGCATCTGAGGGCTGTGACCCAGCTTATTAACCAGAGGAGGATAGCAGGTACAGTGGCCTGAGGTTCCTTAGAGAGGAGGGAAGGGGCAGGGGGATAGTGTGCTGTATATGACAGCACCAAGCCCTTGTTCCTTTTCTGTCTGTCCAGTTGGTACTGGGAACCAAACTGGGTTCCAATTCACCATAAGCACATGCTCTATCATTGGTTTTCTATTCGTCGTGGATGTTATCCCTATGTTGGTTTTTGTTTGTTTGTTTGTTTGTTTCTTCAGCTGACAGCAAGAGGGTTTATTGTACACGAGTTACACTTGGCCACAAGAGAGAACAGAACTAGTCTAGAATGCCAAAGGTCCAGGGCAGAGGGCCAGCGGGACTTTTTGGTTGTGAGGAAGGTAGTGATCTCGGCGAGGTGACGTTCTGGGTCTATTGAGACTTATTACCGACAGCAGCATACAGTCCAACTACTCGTTCCAGCGTTCCAGGCTTCAGCATCCCTTACTTCTGCTCCCACAGGCTTCGTGGGTGCACAGGATGGTTTACTTGAACCTCTCTGCCTCATCTTTCTTCTCTTGCGCTTCAGCCTGCGCATTCTCTCCTTCCGCCACTTCGCTCTCGTGGCACAGGAGTCTCAAGGAAGATGGCGCTAAGACCGAGAGCCCTATGTATTTTCTTAAGAATTCAATAACCCATAGGGCCTAACATAAGAGTTACTGTGCCCATTTCGTAGATTAGGAAAACGAGGCCCCATAGGATTTATTGGCTTCCACTTGCGGGCAACTCTGAGCGTTCCGGGTTGCCCCCATTCAGGAAGCTCAAATGGTCGAGACAGGATCACTAACCCCAACCTATAAGAAGTTCTCTGCAGACTGGCTCTGGGGTTAGGGGAGTTTGGATGCAGACTGTTCTCAGCCCCTCAGATCACCGAGTCTCCTGGAGAAACTTCACTAACAAACATTCTGATGCAAGCAGGCTTCCTACATACATGATCGGGAAGCTCCCCTTTCTGCCTGAGCTCCTGAGGACACTGGCTGTGTCTGGGTGGGAACTAAAGTGGACTACGGGGCTTGGATGAGAGGCCTGCACTGTGCCATGATCTAGTCCCCCTGAGTTCTCAATGGGGGATTTTTAGCATTTACTGACTAGTACATAAGTTCCTCCATAGTGACCGTGGACTGGGAGTGCTTGGGGGTCTTTTGTCTCTCTGCCATTCATTCACAAAGCTGCCTGCCTGAGAAAGCCTTCTTTCGTGACTTGTCTGTGGGGTAAGAACCAGAACCTGGGACAGAGACAGAGAAGGAAGGCAAGTGTGTGTGCAATAATTCACCAGGGCACAAGCAACTTACCGCCCCCCATTTTAAGTGGCCTTATTTTCTAGTCTGGGATCCTTCAGGCCACACTGTGCTCTCAAGTGTTCTCATGGGCGAAGCAGATGGTTTGCAGCAGATATGGAAGAGCTGAAGGAAGCAGAAACAACACAGGTACACTGGTCATTTCACAGTTACTTCCCTTTGGGGACATGAACACTGGGCATAGCAACGACAAAGGCCCTGAGCGCTCTCCCAGCACTATGCGAAGTACACTTTTTTGAGACAGGATCCATTGTGTAACCCTGGCTGGTCCAAAGCTAACTATATAGACCAGGTTGACCTTGATTTTAAAGCTCTGTCTGACTCTGCCTTCCCACTGCTGGGATGCACCATGATCCCTGGATAAAAACATTTTTAACAACATAGGGAAATGTTTTCAGGCTCTGACACATAGAGCTGATGAATGCATGAGGTGACAGATTTACCAGTGATCCTGATCTGGTCCTTAAACACCAGATATATACTGAGGTTTTGAGGTTCGGGGTGCAGCTTATGACAGAGTATATATTTAGCATGCACAGGGTCCTGGGTTCAAGCCCAGCAGCTGTCAGTCTAAGAGCCCTTGCAGGGGAATCTCCTCACTCGTCCTATAAAAGTTTAGTTTTACTTAAGAAGCCATGGCACTTGGTTACAGCCATGTTCTGAGTTGTCATGATGTGGGGAAACCTCACATGCATGATGCTGGTAAGTACATAGGCGCTCTTCATAATGTCACTGGTGACGGAGGACTAACTGGGGTGACTCAGTAGTAGAGTGTTTGCTATGCATGGACAAAATCCTAGGTTTAATCCGCAGCACTACATAAACTAGGCATGTACTTGGGAGATAAAGACAGTAGATTCAGAAGCTCTGGGTCGTCCTAGGTTACATGACTGGATGTCAGCCTAAGACCCTGTCTCAAAAGTACTACTACTAACCAAGGACCTTTGCCTCCTAGTCTGCATAGACCTGACCCCATCATACCAAGGGGTAGGTGTTATCATAGGTTTGCAATAGTGTATGTCCATATACTTTCACAGCTTAGAGAAAATGCATGTGGTTCTATCAAAGCCTGTCAACTACTCATTCTCTCTCTTTTTTTTTTTTTTTGGTTTTTTTTTTTTTTTCGGAGCTGGGGACCGAACCCAGGGCCTTGCGCTTCCTAGGCAAGCGCTCTACCACTGAGCTAAATTCCCAGCCCCAACAATACTCATTCTCAAAGGTGTTTTCTGTCTGTAATGTCACTAAGCACTTGTCTTCTATTCTCTAATGTGAATTGGTTGCAACTGCGTGGGTCAGGAAGGCCCCAGAGGTCCATGTGTTGAGAGCTCTGACCCCAACTTTCTGCTATGGAGTTAGTAGAATCTTTAAGGGGTAAGACCCAGTTAGAAGGAAGTTAGGTCAGTGCTGGTGTTTTGAGAATTGCTTTCCTGGGGAGACATAAACTAGGTCTACCTCTTCTTATAAGGCCCTAAAGACAATATAAGTATAATTCCACTGAAGTTCAACCTGGGAACCAATGAGTTTGTTGGACTTAGGAAGCATGGGTGAGTGTAGGAAACAGTATCAGAGGATGACAGCTTCCCCACAGTGACACAGATGGGGGTCCTCCTTCACTTGCCTTTCTCCAGCCTGTATAGTCCACCCCATTCTGAGACCTGGAGAAGTCCAGTTAAGGCAGAACTGCATACAAATGGCTGCAAGAAGACCGGAAGGAGCAGTTGGAGTCTCCACTGCGAGGCTCCAGTGACTTTCTTTATCCCATCCTCCCCTAAGGCAATGTAAACAGTCAGTCAGCAGGCCCACTCTCAATGTTGTCTTGCAAGCAGACATAACTGATGAAGCACCAGGACAGGTTGTGAAGAAAATGGTTTATTCTGCTTACATTTCCACGTGACTGTTCATCACTGAAGGAAACCAGACAGGAACTCAATCAAACAGGTCAGGAGCTGTTGAGGTTGGGTCTTTTGCAATGTACTATAATGCTAAATATTGGCCCCCAAGGCCTGGTTGCCCCCAAGGATGAGAGAATTCCCATGTAGATCCAAGTGATCTTGGCCCCCAAGTTATCCCTAATTGGTGAATAAAGATGCCTCTACCCTATAGCTGGGCAGAATTGAGATAGGCAGGGCTTGGGGTTCCTGGGCTTGGGTCTGAGGAGAACCATGAGGAGAAGGAGAGGAGGAAGACACCATGAGTTAGGTGAATCATAAAAGAAGGACTGGCCAATAGAAGTTGAGCAGCCCAGACAAAACATGGTGAATTATAATCCCAGGTTATTAATGAGATTATAGATTCTAATAGCATAGAGAGTAGATATCTGCCTAGCTCCAGTGCTGATTAAGGCTTAATATAATAATAAGAGTTGTGTGGAATCATTCCAGGAACTGAATGATCAAAGGCAGGGTAGAAGCAGGATTGAGATGAAATAATTTCTACAAGGAGCCTGGGGGCAGGAGCTGATGCAGAGGCCATGGATGGGTGCTGCTTACTGGCTTGCTCAGCCTGCTTTCTTACAAAACCCAGGACAACAAGCCTAGGGATGGCACCACCCACAATGGTCCACCACCAATAACCAATAAGTGCCCTGCAGGCGTGCCTACAGCCCAATCTTAAGGAGGCATTTTCTTAGTTGAGGCTCCCTTCTCAGACTTTAGCTTGTGTCAAGTTGACATAAAGTGACCTAGCACACTATGATCCCAGCCATATGTTTTTGTGTGAGCTTACACGGTCCTCAAGACCAATCAGAAAGTTGGTTGTGCCCATGAAAATTCGTGCCACTATGACATGCCATACCTTGTGTGGCATTTTCATGGTGCAGCATGCAGTGTCCGCAACTGAGTAGAGCTTTGGACCATAAATCTCCTCAGTGGTCAGGACACCTTCTAGCACTGTGAAAGCTAGTCAGCAGATAGGGAGCATTTCTAGTTCAGTTCCAGCTTTATAGATCCAAGTCTTACAACCAAAGTGTGTGGTGTCTCCAGCAATTGGACTTTACTATCTAACTCTAGCAAGCAACCAGCAGCAGTGGCAATAGCCTTGATCAGTTGTGGAACATCTAGGGCCTCCTAGGGTCAATAGCTCACAGGGAGGTAACCCACATGGCTCTGGGAGCATCTCTCTCCACCCACAACCAGTACCTTCCCTCATGCTTCCCAACAACCAGGGTATTGACATGTATAGGCATAGGCTACAGCAGAACTTTCTTGGTTGCTGTGGGTATCATAACTCAGACATTAAGCTACCTAGAATTTTACAGTTGTGCCCGACCTGGTGTGAACTAACTTCCCATCCTTGCAGCTTAGTCTCTCAAATGTGTTTATAAATCTAGAAAACACTCAGAAGCATTATTCTATTCATACAATGAAACATATATATTTTATTTATTTAGAGATAGATGGATGGATACATACATATATACATACATACATACTCGCTATGAAGCTCTAGCTGTCCTGGAACTCACTATGTAGACCAGGCTAGCCTCAAGCTCAGAGATCTGCCTCCTGAGTTCTAGGATTAGAGGGGTTCTCCACCATGCCCGGATTGTAAAGAAAACTTTTTTCAGAAGATGGACAGGAGGATTGTCATGAGTTCCAGGCCAGCCAGGGCTATACAGTAAGAAAAAAATTACTTTTCTCCATCTCATATCCCTTCTGTTACACTTAGGGGTAGCCACTGCAATGTTGTCCCAATATCTTTGCACACACAGACATCCCTATGCACAAATGAATAGTATACTTTACACAACAGTCCACCACATTTTCCCTGCAAATAAATACTATAATTACTTAACACCAAAACATAAATAACTCCTGTTTTCTTGGTTACTCGATATCTAAACCAGACTGGCGTCAGAATTCATAGAGGTCTGCCTGCCTCTGCCTCCCACCTGTTAGGATTAAAAGTGTGCACTTCCGAGCCTGGCTTATTACTAGTTTACAGCTAGTTGAGACAGGATGTCATGGAGCCCAGGCCATTCTTGAACTCCTGGTCCTCCTTTCTCCATATCTCACTGCTGAGTTACACATCACCACACAAGCTGAAGCCCCTTGAGGATTGTTTCCATATTAAAACAAGCTTCACAAACTAGTCTATCCTGGGACAGCTCTCGAAAGGAAATTGCTGGGGCAAAGGGAATGCCCATTATTAATATTTAAGCATTCCCGTGAGTGCTTGGTTTACCTTCCTATATCCATTTCTGCCAGTGCTTTCCAGAGTCCATATTCCCCAGAAGCATTCTTTTTTTTTTTTTTTTTTTTTCTTTTTTTCGGAGCTGGGGACCGACCCAGGGCCTTGTGCTTGCTAGGCAAGCGCTCTACCACTGAGCTGAATCCCCAAACCCCCCCCACCCCCACCCCAAGCATTCTTAATTAGTCAAGTTTCCTTGTTTGGGGACATAATCCCACATTGTGCTTTTGTTCTTTTTTAATTTTGTTTGAGACAGGGTTTCTCTAAGTAGCCAGGGATACAGAACTAGATCTATAGACCAGGCTGGCCTCAAACTCAAATCCTCCTGCCTCTGCTTCTGCAGTGCTGGGATCAAAGTCAAGTGCCACCAAGTCCAGCTTCAAGTTCGGATTTCCTAAGAGTCCCCTTCTACTCTCTCAGAAGGTTGTTAGAATAAACCGGCAAAAATGAAATCTGAGAAAAGCTGCAAATATTTGTTCTACGCAAAAGGGGGAAACCCACAGATTACCATTCGCTTAATAGCGTTCATCCCAACCCCCACCCTAAGGACTCAGTGGTGACCTTGAACTTCCCACCACCCCACCCGGTTTATGGCAGTGCTTGGGATGGAACCTAGCCAGAGCTTCCGGAGCAAACCTGGCAAGAACTCTTCAGTCCCTGCGGTACAGCCCTAAAAGGGGGAGGGGGGAGGCTGTCTTTTTCAGTCTGCTTTTGGTAAACAAAGACTTTTGCAGGGGGACAGGTTAACGAGCAGGTATGGGAGGCCTACTCAGGTGTGGCTAAGAGCGGCTTTCCTCCCGAGTGAGGATTGAAGGCAGTTGTGTTCTTCTGGCGATCTGATTTAAAAACCAAGGAATTCGACTGCTTTTCCTTTCCTCAGGGTTGGTGGTGGTGACAGGAAATGTAGCCAGGCCCTTCTCATTTCCTCCAGCTCAACTCGCTCTGCATTCTGGCCCCCGCCATGTCTGGGGCGTGGCTCTGAGTCTGTGCCGGTGTCCCAGCAAACGCTCCTGCAGTATGCAGGCTCGGGGGACTTACGTAACCTCTGCTTTCCACATCGTGGGCAGTCACACTTCTGGAGACTGAGGTTCCCAGCTATTTTTAACTGCCTCCCTCCTCTGCACTCGGTGAATTCTTCCCAAGTCGGTAGCCACCGGTTTGCAGAATCTCACTGCCACTGTGCAGTCGCCCGTGGGGCAAAGGGACCGGCGCGGAGTGACCGGAGCCCGACCTGCACGCTGCGCCCCTCAGAAACCCCGCATGCCTGCCTGCCCAGGGCCCCCAGGCAGAGGAGTGTCACCCTTGCAGCCCCTAGCAACTGCCAGCCGTCCTGGCCGCCCGGGCCTTTTACGACGGCAGCCCCGCGGCGCGCGCCGCCCCGAGGGCAGGCGGGGGGGTGTGTCGGTAGCGCCAGCCAATCATGGCCGCGCGCTGCGGCCTAGCGCGTCCTCATTGGCGGAGCGCCGAGCGGCCGTAAGGCTTCTCTGGTTGTCGTGAGGCAGGCGCGGGGGTGAGAGCGCAGAGGGCCTCAGCTGGCCGGGTCGACCCTGGTGTCATCCGTTTAGGAAGCGGCTTCACCGCCAACAGCACGGCCATGGCTGGAGCTCTGGTGCGCAAAGCAGCGGACTATGTCCGGAGCAAGGACTTCCGGGACTATCTCATGAGGTGAGCGTCCGGGTAGGTTGTGGGGGAGACGCCCGCCGTGGGACAACCCTGCGGCGAGGTGCCAAGGAGAGCCGTGCACCGGCGGAACGCGCTCCTACCCGTGTCCGAAGGGACGGCGCTTCCACCCATGACTTAGGCTACTGAAGGGACGGTGCTCCCACCCGTGCCAGAGGGGACAGCAGGTGACTGAGGGTACAGTGCTCTTAGGGAAGGCGACCTAGGGAATGGCAGGTGACAGGGTACAGAGCTTCTGCCCCGCGAACTGAAAGACGGGGTGTGACTGTGTGGACCCCGCCCCAATCCGTGTCAGAGGGGACGACAGGTGACCGAGGGGACAACGCTTCTGGGCAGGACGACGTAGGGAATGGCAGGTGACAGGGAACGGAGTTCCAGTCCTTGACAGACGCAGAAGGACGCGGTGTTGACTGCAGGGACGCCGCTGCGGCTCGTGACCCGGCGAATACCGCTCCTGGGCAGGCAGACAGGCAGGGTGCCCTTGTATGGGTTGACGTGGGGACACTGGGTGCTACCATCCCCCCTCCTCGTCTCCCCATCGTCACGGGCCGGAGACTTGGCGGAAGCGGTGCTGGAATGTGCCGGGAGCCGGGTAATGGGAGCTAGAATTCGCAGCACCGAGGTCATTTATTTATTTATTTATTCCGTTTGATGGGTGCGTGGAGGAGGGGGACGAGACGACCACTGTTGATCAGTCACAACCACTCAGTGCGTCTGAGAGCGGGCTTTTACTTGCAAGGTGTGTGTCCCGAGGAGCTTGACATTGAGAGATTAAAAAAGCCCTTTCCAGAGTTTTTCAGTTATAATCTTCCAGTGCCTCGTTCTATTATAAGTATCTCACAAAACTAAAAAATATCACAGTATTTCCAAACATAGTTTTTATTTTCTTGGGATTTTTAAAGTTAGATAAGTGGAGGGCTGCTTTTTAGTTTCCTTTTCAGTAGTCAATACTGAGCCTGGCAGTGGTGGCAAATGCCTTTAATCCCAGCACAAGAGAGGCAGAAGCCGGAGGATCTCTTGAGTTCAAGGCCAGCTGGTCTACTGTAGTATTGTAGTTAATAGTATATATTTAGTGCATGGGGTTTCTATAACTGTCTTACCCATCAGTCTTCACCATCTTGGTAAGTATGTCTTTTCCTTTGAGAGGAACTTCTATTTTCCTGGGACCTACCTTCATGTTTGGACTCAGCTTGAACCTTCAACTTCTAGCACACCATGCTGCTGCACCTGGTTTTGATAAGACTCTCAAATCAAGAACTTTCTAGGTTTCTAATAGTTTTCTTAGTAGTTTTTTTTCTTTTTCTTTTTCTTTCTTGTATAATGTTGAGGCTCACACTCAGGTCCTGTGCCTTTCAAGGCCTACAAATTATATATACCCTTAGCCCTCGGTTTTGTTTTTGTTTTGTTTTTTTTTTATTTTATTTTATGTGTTTCACGTGTGCCTGAGTATATGTGCCTGTGAAGGCCAGAACAGTCATCGATTGCTTTTCTGCATATTTTCAACTAATAAATGCAATTTCAAGTTCAAATACAATGTAATTTACATTATCACATTCAAAGGCTGGAGAGTGATGAGTCCAGGGCCTTGTGCATGTTAAACATGCATTCTACCATTAAGCTACATACCTTGTCCCTAAATGAAATAGATGTAGATAAAAATCTAGCAAAATGATATGTAAGAGCTATTTAACGAAGGTATCAAGTGGAGAGGAACTACTCAATGTCCATGGATGGAAAGACTATTTATTTTCAGGATGTCCATTCTTCCTGACTTAGAGAATCAGTGCAGTACAAGTCAAGTCTGTGCTTCTAACACTGGAATAGACAAACAGGTCAGTGGCACAGAAGCAGACGTCATAAGTAAGCACACAGAAGTACAGTCAACCAAACATTAACCAAGGAGCAAAGACAAAACAATGTAACAAAGATAACCTTCAACAAATGTCACTGAGCAACTGGTCATCCAAGTTAAAACAAAACAGTTAGACACATCCTATGTCCTAAACAAAAAAATTACCCAACTTATAGGTTAAAACATGAAACGCAAACTATAGAATACAAATCTATAGGGAATTTAAATTACCTGGATTTGGCAATGACTCTTTAGATAGACTGCCACAGGCATGATCCATAAAAGAAAGAATGGGTGGGCCAGCCTTCATTAGGACTACAGTGCTCAGCTGGACACTCAGGTCATGCCTGTAAATGCCATACTCGGGATGTAGAGGTGAGACGACTGCGAATTCCAAATGAGCCTGGGCTACAGGAGGGGACCCGGTGTCAGGAAACAATTAAAATGTGAAATAGAAAACAAGTATTTGAAAAAGACTGATAAAGGACTGTTATCCAAAATATCTGGACTTCCTAAGACAACTATATTGAAAGGGGCTACATGTTTTAACAGACACCATGGAAAGGCGCACAGAAAGCAGCACATAAGCACACAAAAAGTTGCTGCTCAGTCCATGCTATCATGTAAATGCACATCAAAGCATTGAAATATGGCAATGCACTTACTGTAATAGCTGCCCAATCTTTCACCATTGACCGTGCAAGCCCTGGAGCTGTGTTGGAGCCACAAGATCTCTCCACCACTCCTGGGAATACAAATGGTACAGCTGCTCTGGAGGATGGCTCAGCCTTTCTTGAAAAACTTGACCTCCAATTGTACATCAGAAATCATACTCCTTGATATAAATGGAGAACTTAAGATTTATGTTCACACTGGGATCTACATTTGGCTGTTTATGGCAGCTTTATGCATAATTGCCCAAACTGAGCATCAAACAATTTGTCTTGTTGGGAGTGGGTGAGTGGTTAATGGTACATCCAGACAGTAGAATATTGTTTACTGCCCAAAGGAAATGAGCTGTGAAATAAAAAAGACATGTAGGAAATTTAAGCTCAGATTATTAAATGAAGTAAGTCAATTTGAAAATAGCAAATAATACATGAGTCTGTAATCAGGATTTAGGGTTGCTTTTGCTGAAAGCTCTTAGTCTGCAAATAGCTGTCCAGTGGGCAACTGAAAGCAGGATAAAAGGTTGCGTTCGCCTGGGGTGATAGTTGAATTTTGTGCTGGCTAGTTTTTATGTTAACTTAATAGAAGCTGGAGGAGGGAACCTGACTGAGAAAATGTCTCTGTAACACAGCTGGAGTAAGCCTGTAAGGCATTCTCTTAATTGGTAATTGATGTAGGGGGGCCAAGTCTATTGTGGCTAGAGCCACCTGTGGGCTGGTGGGTCTGGGCTCTAAAGGAAAGCAGGCTGAGCAAGCCAGAGGTAACAGGCTAGGAAGCAGCACCCCTCCATGACTGGCTTCTGCACCAGCTCCTCCCTATACTGAAGACCCCTGCTTTACTTGAATTTCCCTGACTGCCTTGGATCGATGGACCATTACCTGGATGTGTATTCATGTATTCATGGTGATTTATCACTTATCACAGTAATACGAATGCTAACTAAGACAAAATTGATCTTTAGAACATTAAAAAGAGCTGACGTGAAGCTGGGTAGAAGGCATACCTCCTTAAACCCAGTACTTGGGAGTACTACAGAGGCAGGTGAGTCTCTTCAAGTTCAGAGATAGCCTGGTGTATACAACAGCTATGAATTCCAGACTAGCCAAGGGTGCACAATGAGACAGCCTTAATTAAGGTTTCCGTTGAAGACACCGTGACCAAGGCAACTCTCAAAAAGGACAACATTTAATTGGGGCTGGCTTACTTACAGTTTCAGAGGTTCAGTCTGTCATCAGTGTGGTGGGAAGCATGGCAGCATAGTGCTGTGGGAGCTGAGAGTTTTACATCTTTATCTGAAGGCCACTGGGGAAAGACTGGCATCCTCAGGCAGCTCGTGGGAAGCTCTCAAAGCCCACCTCTACAGTGACACTTCCTCTCGCTGGTGCCACTCGCTGGACCAAGCATACTCAAACTACCATAGACATCCCGTCTCAGAAAGGGGGTTGGGGGGCTGGGGATTTAGCTCAGTGGTAGAGCGCTTACCTAGGAAGCACAAGGCCCTGGGTTCGGTCCCCAGCTCCGAAAAAAAAAAAACCAAAAAAAAAAAAAGGGGGGGGGGTTCCTGGATACGGTGGCACCCCTGTTACTGCAAGACTGGGGCAGGAGACAGGCAGATTTCTGGGGTTCGCTGGCCAGTGTGCCAGGTCCACTTTGCAAGCTCCGTGCCAATGCAAACAAGAAACCAAGATGGGGAGCACCTGAGGAATGATAGTTGAAGTTGTCTTCTGGCGTACATATATGTGCACATGTATATGCACACACAGAAATACATCTTTGCCTGGTATTGCATGCATCTTCTTTGCTACCTTAGACTTGAGGTCAGATTCCTGCCCAGCTCTGCAAGTAAACATGTTAATTATTTAAGGAGTGTTAGTCTAAAACTAGTAATACAAGGCTGGTTTATCCTAAAGTGACCTAATCTTTCTTCTTCCCCTCTGAAGTTTGAGAACACCAAGATCAGGAGAACTAAGATATTTTCAAAAATTCAGGAACAATGAGACTTGACAACAGTTCACCCAATGATGGAACTGAGGCTAACCCCCTCGAGTGGGAGAAATTAGTTCATGGCCAGAGCTGAACACCCTCCACCCACCACAGTAATTTTCCACGGCAAGACAATACAGAGGCAGACCTGAGAAAACGATCAACCAGAACACAACTGACCATCCGCTTGTTATGAATGCATCTTGTCTCTGCTTTTATTCCTTCACCAATAGAACCTTCAACCTATTGCCCACTCTTAAAATGATAGTCCCCTGTTCCTCTGTTCAGCTATATGGAATAAAGTGTTTCATGTCATATCTTTAGTTGACTCTCAGAGCTGTAAGTAGCTGAATCTGGCCTGTGGGAACCCTTACTCAGGCCTAATGACACAAACTAGGGTCAACTGGGGAGAGGGGACCTCATTTGAAGAATTCCTCCATCAGAGTGGTCTGTGGTCCATTTTCTTGATTACCGGTTGATACGGGAGGGCTCAGCCCACTGTGGGCAGTGCCACCCCTGGGCACATGGTCTTAGGTTGTGTGAGTAATGTGCAACCTATGGAAGGCAGCCAGTAACCAGTGTTCCCATGGTTCTGCTTCTGTTTCTGCCTCTAGGTTCCTGTCAGAGTTTTTGCTCTGACTTCCCTTCATGGTATATTGTAGGCCATGATATGGAATAAACTCCTCTCCAAGTTGTTTTTTTTTTTTTTTTTTTTTGGCTATGTTCTTTGTAACAGCAACAAAAAAACAAACAAGAATGGATTCAATTGCATGACATTCTGAGAAAGGCAAAATTTGAGTCAGGAAAGGGATTAGGAGTTAAGGGCAAAAAGAAAGTGCAGAATTTTTAGGGCAGAAGAACTACTGGTGACATTGTCTGAGAGAGCTTCCAAGTCCAGAGAACAGTTTCTCTACAATGACAGTTGGAGTTCACTGTGTCAACCCAAGAAAGCAATGCGGTTTTTTCATATTCAATTGAAGTAAATCAGATGATCAATAAAGGGAAACTCAAGCTTATTTTCCACATGATTATCATTACTGCTCTAAGATATAATTTGGAAACTAGACATGGTTGCCACTATTCCACAGAAGTCAAGTTGTAATGTGTATGTTGCTTATAAATTTATCTTTGTCTGGAGCATGTACTGTTATATAATGGCCGGAGGGACAAGTATGCTTTTCATATATACAGAACGCATAAAGTGTATGTACCTGAGGGATGGAACATTAGAATGTACTTTTTAAATTGTTTTATGTGAGTCTATAATGAGTGTATACTAAATGTGTGGGTGTCTGCAGAGTCCAGAAGAGTATTAGATCACCTGGAACTAGATTTACAGAACATTAGTTATTCTGGTTTCTAGAAGAATAGCTGAGTCATCTCTCTGGCCCTCATTTTTCAGATTTTTTTGTTGTTTTATTTTTTAAGTTTTTTTTTTAAAAATGTGTATGGTTGTGAGCCCGCAGAAGTAGATCTATGTGCACCTGTGTGCAGGTGCCCACATGAGACCACAAGAAGGCATAGCTCCTCTAGAACTGGAGTTAGAGTTGTCAGCCTGTATACAGGTACTGGGGACTAGGTCCTCTGTAAAAACAGCAGACGCTCTTAACTAAGCCATCTGTCCTCCAGCCCTACAAAACTTTTGTTTTAAAAATCTTTTTTTTTTAAAAGATGGTGATGGTGGTGGTGGTGGTGCTGGTGGTGGTGGTGGTGGTGCTGGTGGTGGTGGTGGTGGTGCTGCTGCTGCTGCTGCTGCTGCTGCTGGTGGTGGTGGTGGTGGTGCTGGTGGTGGTGCTGGTGGTGGTGGTGCTGGTGGTAGTGCATACCTTTAATCCCAGCACTCAGGAGGCAGAGACAGGCAAATATCTGAGTTGGAGGCCAGCCTGATCTATAAAGCAAGTTCTAGAACAGCGAGAAACCCAGTCTCTCAGAAAATAAAATAAGTTTTGTGTTTATTTTTTAAAGATAGAAAATTCAACATTTAGGAAAATACCACCATAGCTTCATGCATTCACTAATTTATTCAACAATTGCTTTGCACACCAGGTGCCACTTTAGGTATTTCAGTTGTCAGAAGAATACAGACCTTTGGTGAAACTAACTTTATATGTGACAGTGAAAGTTCATTTCTATAAAAGTTCAGCAGTGTTTCCAAGGCTGTGCTGGCCACACTGGCCTGCACTTGAACGGCGGCAAGTCCAAACTGAGATATTCATGAAGTGTAGACTCACACTAGACTTCAAACAATGAGCACAAAAAGTATGTATATAGCTCATTGTAATTTTGGTGGTGACACATATTCAGATTAAAGTGTACACACTAGGATAACTGAGAATTTGTATCCCTCACACACTCTCTCACCAGGTCTCACTATGTACTTCAAGCCTCAAACTTGCTTTGTATCCTTAAGTAATCTCTAATTGACAATCCTCCTGCCTGAACCTCCTGAGTGCTAGAGTTATAGATGTGCACCCCATACCCTGGTCTTGTTAAGATGACTTGCAGAAAACTTTAATTATATATACAGCCCAAGTGTTTATTCACATTGTATTTTTATTATGCTTCTAAATCTAAAGATGAAGCTTATTTTCATAGAATAAAATTTAATTTCTCCTGTTATTACATATGTTTCCTTTTAAAAAACTGTTTGTGTGGGGGTTAGTGTGTCATAGTACACTTGTGAACTATCATTTATTATATTCTCGGACAAAAACAAACTGTGTCTAGCATGCGACTAAAACTTAAGTGCATGTGAGTTTGAACTGAACTAGAATGATTTAGAAGTGCCTGATTCTTTTTCTTTTTGTTTTATTCCCTCCATGTCTCTTCTGTGTGAACCTTGACGACTCCACAAAATAGTACGGTAAGAAAACTGTAGCCATTCTGGGCATTTGTGGACTTTCTGCTTTCATAGAGTTAGAGATGACTCCCACGGTAGATGGTAAGCTGTAGGTGAAGCACTTTTCTGGGTCCCGCCTCTGTGGACCACAGCTCTCCTGTGTTTAGAAAGGAGCCTGCAATACTTCCTTAACAATAGTCACCTCAGAAACTGGCAGCCAATCAGAGAAGGAGCACACTGAGGTGGTTCTTTCCACAGCAGGGAACTTGTTCCCATGGCTTGCTTTCTGATACAGAAAGAAAAATTGCAAAGTAAAAACATTTTTTATGTAATTGATAAATACTAATGACAAAAATCCCTTATTTTTCTATAAATTGACTTTAATCTCTGACAGCCTAGACCAGACACTTACTTAGAACAGGGAAGAGAGAATTAAAATTTTGTACCAGATAGAAAATATACATTATAGGGCTGAAGAGATAGCTCAGAGGGTAGGAATGCTGGCTGCTCTTCCAGGGGTCCCAAGCTCAGTTCCCAGCAACCATATGGTGCTAGGATCTGATGCCCTCTTCTGTCATGCAGACGTACATGCAGATAGAGTACTCATGCATAAAATAAATAAATCTTAAAAAAGAAAGAAAGCAAATATACATTGTAAGCTTTCATTTTTGAAATAGTTTCTGCCTTATGTGTGTTTGTTGGTAACAGAGACTGACTGTGTAGACCAAGTTGACTTATTATTTATCGGCTTGTTTGTCCAGTTAGTCATTTGAGACACGGTTGGTCTTGGCTGGTCTGGACCTTTATATGTAGACCAGGCTAGCCTCAAACTGAAATTCCCCTTCCCTCTGCCTCCCAAAGCCAGGACTAAGTATGCACTACCATACCTGGTTCGTTGACTTGAGCTCACCATCTTTCTGCTGTAGATGCCAAGAGTGCTTGGATTTAGAGGCATATACCGTCGTACCTAGCACCCTTTGTGTTTTTAGGGAATGTGTTTAAATGTAGTTCAATGATAAAGTTCTCTGGGTGTTTCTTAGCTTTCAGAATTCAAATTATATCATCATATAATTGAAAACTTCTTATTCTTGAATTTGCCCTCATTTAAGTAGGAAACCTTCAGGCTTCTAGATGGCTTCAGATCTGTGCCATTGTCTGTCCCTACTTTGGCAGAAGGCAGGTTATACCTAGTGGTAGTCAGGGCTGGTAAGCCCCTCTTAGAATAACTGTACAGGCTTTGATCACAATCTGTGCATGGTAAAGTAGACATCAAGACCATCATACAGTGCAGAGTGGTGGAAAGAGATTAACGAGAGAGATAGAAATAGACCCAGTAGAGAAAGAAAGGAGGAAAGTTGGGCAGTCCTTGCTATGCCTGAGTCTCAGACCTTACATTTAAACATGCTAGCTTACCTTTCAGTGTAGTCTCGTATCATGCTAAATGTACTCCTAAATTGTTTTTCTTGTATTGCCCTTTTCCCCACTTCCTGCAGGATTTTTAAGATTGCAAATGTATTTCACAGCCTGTATCTGTCACAATCTATGGCAGCCAGAAGGCAAGTCTCACTGTTTAATGTGTTCAAACTCTATGCAACAATTTTAATTCTGTTGACAAAAACCATTGGTTTAATACATCTTTCCTCAGAAATGAAAATAAATTAGGCATGGCTGCTCTTAAATGGCTTAATTTTGTTTTAGAATGGAAAGTGATATACTTTTTTAAAAATATTACTTCAAAAGTATTTTCAAACAGTCTTCATGTGTGGGACTCTGGCTGTAGATTTTCAAGTTCATGTATAGGCTAAAAAAATATGTGTTTACTTGGACTATAGAGATGGTTCAGCAGTTAAAGGCAGGTGTTCTTCATAGGACCTAAGTTTGGTTCCCAGTGTCCATGGTGGATAGCCCACAACCACTTGTAACTAGTTTCCAGGGTGTCTGATGCCCTCTTCTGAACTCCAAGGGCACCCACACTTAGCTCTATAGATACCCCTCCCACACACACAAATACACACACAAAAATTTTAAAACATCTTTTAAGTCAGGATGGTGGTGTGTGCCTTTTATCCAGCAGAAACAGGGTTCTCTGTGAGTTGGTGCTAGCCTGGTCTACATAGTAAGTTCTAGGCTAGCCAGTGCTACATAGTAAGACCATGTCTCAAATAAACAAAATCAAGCCACATCATGATGGGGTAGCATGCCTTTGCTCCCAGCACTTAGGAGGTAGAGGCAGGTGGATCTGAGTTTGAGGCCAGCTGGTCTACAGAGTGAGTTGCAGGACAGCCTGGGCTACACAGAGAAGAAGCCCAGGCTCTTGAAAAAGAAAACAACAACAATAAAAAAATTAATCAATCTTTAAAAATGTATCCTTTAAAAAAATTAAAATGTATCATTTCTTTAGAAAAAAGTGCCAGGGCTGGAGAGATGGCTCAGAGGTTAAGAGCACTGGCTGCGCTTCCAGAGGTCCTGAGTTCAATTCCCAGCAACCACATGGTGGTCACAACCATCTGTAATGGGATCCAATGCCCTCTTCTGGCATGCTGGCATGTATTCAGATAGAGCATTCATATGTATAAATAAATCTTAATTTTAAAAAAGGAAAGAAAAGTTATCCAACTTAAGCTCTGTATTTTACTAATAACTTAATGAAAATTTGGGAAAACACATTTTGACAGATAGAAACATAAAGACAATAGTTATAACAAGGTTTAAATTATGTGGGAATAGATGATGTAAGAAGTTGGTATCATTTTTCAGTTCCCTAAGTGGGTAATGAGAGATTGCTGGCTTGTAATGTGGAAATTAGTAAGGAGCCTGAACAAACAGCTGGATCCTTCTTAGCTCTGGGCTCACCCTGAAAGAACTGGCTCACAGGGAAACCGAAAGTCGAAAGTCGGTTAGCTCAAGACTTGAGGGTGAGGATTCCTCTCACACATCTGTGTTGCTTAAAGTGGTGGGATGCAGCTGTTTTTGGTTTCTCTCTAACTTCCCCGCCCTTCTTCCCCTCTCCTTTACTGCAGCACTTCTGGGGCCCAGTTGCCAACTGGGGTCTCCCCATTGCTGCTATCAATGACATGAAGAAATCTCCAGAGATTATCAGTGGGCGGATGACTTTCGGTAAGAACGCGTTGAGGAAAAGGAGGGTGTTACACATGACATAGCCCCTGCGTACAACTCAGCACATGCTATGGCTGCTAAGGGGTGCAGAGGTGGAAAAGGTTCTTTTTCCCTGTGGCATTAGATGTATCGACTGTTGTTTCCCGGTAGCCTAGATAGTCATGTTCTGTGCTTTGTGTTTTTACAGCCCTCTGTTGCTATTCTCTGACATTCATGAGATTTGCCTACAAGGTACAACCCCGAAACTGGCTTCTGTTTGCGTGCCATGTGACAAACGAAGTCGCTCAGCTCATTCAGGGAGGACGACTTATCAACTACGAGTAAGCAGGTTTTAATGTATCGCTTTGAGGGATTGGTGAGAAATTCAATTTAAAAAAACATAAAAAATTAACATGAAGTAGAAACTTGTCTTCTAAAACCATGCAGAGCCTGGGGGGCGGGGGCTGACAAGAAACGTTGTTTCTCATTGAAATTGTCTCCAATTATTTCCAGGATGAGTAAGCGGCCATCTGCATAGCAGTGCAAGGACCAGCTCTTGAAAGGGACAGTGCTCCAGCCACTGTTGCGGCCACAGATCACGTCAGCATGAATAGTCGTGCTGAGGGGAAAACACGGAAGACTATCTTTAATGACCATGCCAACATTATTGAATAGCCAAGAATCCCCAAACCAACTCTCGGCTGCCTTATCAATGCTAAACTTTATTTGTCTTCATCAGGAGTAGTTCAAAATATGCAGCTAATTTAATAATTTTGAATGATGTTATCTATAGCAATCTGTAGTAATATGTATATTATCTATTGGGATTTGTGTAATAAAAAATCTAAGGGAACAAAACTTTATAACTACAAGCACTTAAGTCCTCAAAATTCTTGACTTTTTCTTTAATGACTATAGTATAACCCTCAGTTGGTCACATGTCTACACATAATTTCCAGTGATAACAAGTAGCGGTGTTTTCCATATGTAATTCAGATCTGAACTTAATGGCAATAAATGGTTTAAATATTTGCTATTTGAGTGTGACTGGATCTCTTGCTGTGTTGGTTAGGAAACTGCAGAAGTATTGTCTGAAAGAATAGTTTCAAGAGAAACCAGGGCTCCTAGAAACTGTTCCTATGACCTCAGAAGTGGAGAGCTGTAGAGGGCTGTTCCTTTGCAGAGTACTCCAGGCCTGGCTGTAACCGTGCACAAGCCTGAGGGGAGGGAGGGGGCGGCTCTACCTGCCAAGCTGCATCTGCAGCCACAGCTCAGACAGCCCCACTGGGAATGGTGCCAGTCCACCGCTGTCCTAGCTCAGACACCCGAAGAGCCAGCACTGGGAGCCATGGGTTATCTCATTGAGCTTAACAATTTCTTCTGCTTTGTTTATATAATTAAAGTGCAGTTACAGAATAACAAATGGATATTTGGATATGAGTACACTGTAGATAGATATCTTCAGAAACACCAGAAGAGGGCGTCGGATCCCATTACAGATGGTTGGGAGCCACCATGTGGTTGCTGGGAATTGAACTCAGGACCACTGGAAGAGTAGTCAGTGCTCTCAACCGCTGAGCCTCCTTCCCTCCACCCCCCTACAAAATGTATGGATTTGGGACTTGTTCTTTCAACCTTTGGGGCAAGTTGTGACTTAAGACTAGGCAGCTTGCCAAAGCTAATCATGGAGAAGAGTCCTACTGAAAACACAGAGCTACATAAACACAGCAACAGAAGAGCAGACGAGAGCCAGAAGTCCAGTGAAAACAGATTTATTTGCCAGTGAGGAGCTCAGTGCATAAAGACACTTGCTGTCAAGCCTGGAGACCTTCCCCACACCCACAAGGTAAGGAGAACTGACTCCTGCCAATTGTTCTCCACATCCAAACTCAAGCCTCAGTGTGTCTGAGTGCACACACACACAAATGGGTAAAATAAATATAGGATTTAATTTTTAAAACGATCAGAGAGTATATCTCAAGGCTTAGAATCCAGATCCAACCTTTTCAGGACAGCTTGTGGCCTCAGCCTTGTGGTGTGTGTCAGAAACTAGAGGGTGACATTAAAGGAATGGTGTTGCATGTAGTTTTAAAAATCATGCTACCACTTTGCCTGGGACCAGCCTCTCTACCCACCTCAGCTCAGGGGCAGGGGATGTCTCACCACCAACTCCCACCTGAGACCCTTGAATTCATGGACACAGACCCACAGATAGGTCGATTACTTTACAACTTGCCTACTAGGCACAATTGTTGGGTGCAAATATCTCCTGCCTGGAAACGCGTGCCTTACCGATTTTTTCTCACCATCCCTCCACCATAAACTTAGTGGCTTGTTCCAATTAGCCCCTGCCAAACGTCTTTGGCTACCCACCTGTAGTGGAGGCCTACAGGCCGCAGGCCTTAGCTCTCCCAGTGACTGCAGCATCCTCCTTCCTCCAAAATCATGGCAGAAAGGCCCCTTCTCTCCTTCCCTATTTCCCCTTTTCCTATTGGGATCCGGAAGTCCCACCTGTACCTTCCGTCCAGCAATCGGCTTCTGACCTTTATTGACAAATCAAGAATCAATTAAGGAACTAGACTATAGTATCAGACCCTCCCCTTACAGAATGGCTGTGGAATAAACTGCAAACTGAGCGAGGCTGACTGACAACCGGACTGAGCACCCAAAAGTGTGTAAACAAACTTAAAATCATGTTACTTTATCCCGTCTCTAAAATTAAGGGCTACAAGTATTTTTCATTTCCAATAACAAAATGAGTATTGTGACTAACTTACAAGCGGATACTGATTCCAGTTGTCAAATCTCAAGCGGCATGCCTGCCTTGTGAGTACTGGGACAGAGGTGACAATTGTGAAACCACCTTGTACAATTGGGTACCCCCCACACAGTGGGAGTCCTGCCCTGTGGGGGGGCTGGAGGGACTGTGGCCCAGGCTCCTGTGGAGGAAACTGGAGGGGAAATCAATGGTCTTTTGTTTCATAATTCTCTGACCTCAGCAGGCTCTTTGTTCACACTCCTCATGGTTTCTTCTGCCCCTTGTCACACTGTACTCTGGGTAGTGGTCATTCAGGTGCTCAAGTTGAGCACAGTTACCCTCCTTTGACTGTTTCTGCCTGAGATTTCTTGGGCGTTGTCTAGCTCAGCGTGTGGAGCTTACCAAGGAACAGTGAATGACCGCGTGGACACAAGCTGGTATAAGACCTGGGGACATTGACACTGCATCAGATTACTAAAGTCACATGCATAGAAGACACACACCGAGACTGCAGCATCTCAGGTGAGGGCGGAGGAGCTGCAATAGGCCTGGCAAGTTAGCGGCCTTGGGGTCTATGGAGAGGAGCCATTGAGGTTAGAAGTCAGACCTGCCTTTACCCTAAGGGCCGTTGGAGGAGAGGATTCACTGCCTGTCTTCTTAGGCCGCCTGTAACAATAATGGACTGAGTGTTCCCTGACTCTCATTATGAAACCTAGACAATTCACAATCACCTTACCTCAAACAGTTTAGCCAATGTTCCATGGCCTACGGGCGGGCACCAAACCTCACTGGTTTCCTGCTCATTCATTCCCCAGTGCTCTGAGAGGATCACCCATCTGACTCATGGTAGCTTTTGGCCGCCACTGAAAATTCTCCCCTAAGTCGCCAGTTCCATTAGGGGAGGGCTTCTCAACCCGTAGGTCATGGCCTCTTTGGGGTCAGATCCCACATATCAAATAATTTAGCTTACAATTCACAACAGTAGCAGTAGCACCTGTCTGGCTGGAGTTTAACAAGAATCTGTCCTTCCAGACAATCCTGAATATCTCTTCAGGCTAGGCATGGCACCTGGGACTCACTGTTCCCTGTCTTTACATGGACTCCTGTATATCAGGCCCTGAGCAGACCTCCAAGGCCATGGACAAAAGTAGCAATGGAGATGGAGAGAGGAAAGAAAAGAGGGATAGAGGAACAGAGGCAGGAATGAATGAGTTGACTTGTCTGGCTTTGTAACCGTGTGTGTGTGCGTGTGTGTGCGTGTGTGTGTGCGTGTGTGTGCGCGCACACGCGTGTGTGCCTGTGTGCAGGAATGCATGTGTGCCTCCGTATAGTTCCATCTGTATACTGGACTTCCCTTTTTGGGACTTGAGCACACGTTGTCACATATCAGCAGAAACTCTTCCAACATCCTCTGCCTTGACTGTTTTCAAGACACTGGGGTTCTCAGCATTATTGGGGTTCCCAGGGCTCTGCTTAGGCTAGATGGGGCTCGACCTTTGATTAATTACTTTGAGCTTGCCATAAAATCTATCAGTAAAGCTTGCAGCTATTGCAGGAAAATTATGCCACTGTGTGGTCTCGCAAAATTTGAACTTGGAGGTGACCAACAATAGATCGTTTACTCTGATAGTTGTGGTAGGGGACATAAAAGAAAGTCTTCAAAAACTGTGTCGTTCAAGGATGTCCTTCCTGCCTATATGAGAGCTTGGGACAAACTCAGCTCTTAGAGTAAGGTAGTTCAGGTAGACTAGAGCAAGAGGGACGAGCAGAGGACTTCATTCTTGCCTTCAGCCAGCTCTGACTGTGACTAACAAGTGGCCTCATGTTCTTAATGCTTTAAGGGGACAGGGCAGGTGTGCTTCTTACCTCCTGTCTCCATTAGTGTTTACAATGAGACCTGGGGGTAGTGGGAAGGAGGCTGTGTGTCCTGTCCTCAGCCGCCTCCCACCCACATCCATGAAGAAAAAGCTCTGTCTACAAACAGCTGGTCAATCTGAGGGTCTTCAGCGTAGGCTCCCAGCCACTGTACAATTTGGAGAAAGTCATTAGCAAAGCCCTTGTGCCTTTAGCTTGTTCAGAGGAATAATGTGGGCTGCAAGATGATTTCAGTGGACTTTGCCATTACAGTGCTTTGCTTGTTCATTCGCACAAAAAATATTTGTGGGATGCCTACATCACATGACTGTGCTGAGAAGAGAAAACAATGGGAAGGACACCACCTGAAGGCCAGCTTAGGAAATGCAACAGCTTGGGTTCATAGATTTACAGGATCACGAGTCCAGCAGTCCAGAACAGTGCACAAAGCCCGAGACTCATCTCGGTGTTAAATTAGCACAGACCACCCATGTTAAGAGAAATGTGACCTTCATGTGCCACTAGGTCAGGTGGTTTCCTTTTAGCTTTAAACGTGTGTGCATGTGTTAATGTGAGCACATGATTGTGAGAAGTGTCTCTTAGTGTTCATCACCACCTATATCATGCTAGTTATCCTGTGAGTTTCCAAAGATTCTCCTCTCTCCCCGGACCATCTCGTGCCTTGGCTTATGTAGGTGCTGTCATAGCCTTTTCTTGCCTGTGCTTTGGCAATGAGTGCTAAATGAGAGAGCAGCAAAAACCCAGAAAGTCAAGGTTTTCTCAGTGGAGGAGGCATGTGGAAAGGAAGAGAAACTCAGCAAGGCACACACATGTCTTTGAACCTTGGCAGCCATGTCCCTATTGTACCTCTGGGATATAAAGAGGTTTTAGTAGCCTTCTAACCTTCTGTGAGTACCCTGACTTGAGCTGGGATCGTGAGCCCTTTGTTGACAGGGCGTTAGCAGGACCTGGGGCTGCATATTTTAGCCAGTCTGGTGGTCTGCCGGCCACTGTCAAGGCTGGGGTGTTGGCTGCGGAAGCAGGCTCACTCTGGTTCCTTTTTCATCAGGTTTTCAAGTCAATAAACTCTCCAAGAGCAATGGCAGCATCGTTTTCCTCTCTGAGTCCAGCCCCGGATGCATAAGTACACGTTAATTGACCAAACTCTGAAAGACAAGACCTGTTGTTCTTTTTGCTATTTGTTTGAGTCTGGGTATAGTGAGAACTTCGGTTTCCTTAAAAAACCTAATTGTGGGGGCTGGAGAGATGGCTCAGTGGTTAAGAGCACCGACTGCTCTTCCAGATGTCCTGAGTTCAAATCCCAGCAACCACATGGTGGCTCACAACCATCTGTAATGGGATCCGATGCCCTCCTCTGGTGTGTCTGAAGACAGCTATAGTGTACTCATATACAAAATAAATAAATAAATCTTAAAAAAAACTAAAACCTAATTGTGTTATGTGAATATATTTTTGTTTTAATTCCTGGTGTGGGGCTGCTTCAGTTTGTCCACAGACACTGAGTATGGTTGTCTTGTGCTCTGGGAGGAGTGTGATTTTTGCCACCTGCAGATAGCTGACATTTTGAATTCTGGAGATTCTTCAGAGGGTATAAGAGCCAGAGCCCCGAGAGGGCCTGGGGTAAGCTCTGAGGCAGCTTCTGCTCCCCCTGTTCCTGCTCCCTGCTGTTGGAGTTTGTCAAGGGGTCATGAGCAGAGGGAAGGGTGTGGGCAAGTGGACTGTGCCACCAGACAGAAGAACAGGTATGGCTGAAACAGGTTCAAAAACCCCAGGAAATCTCATAGTTGAGAACAGCAAGCACTAGAACCAGCTCCCAGGGGACCTGGGACATGTGCTGCTTGTCCTGGAACATACAACCATGACACACCACTGGGACGACCATGACAATCATGTTGCACAAAAACCTAGAGCTCTCCATGCTAATGAGGTATCTAGAGAGCCCCAAGTGTTCAGGCAATGAGCCTCCCTTCCCGAGCCTCCCTTCCCATAAAAGGTACTTAGTCCCTCGGTCACATACATAGCATTCATATCCCACATAAAAATAAAGCAGTTCAGACAAGCAAGGACCATCTCCTTCATCAAGGATTGCCTGGGGTAGGGCAGGGACAGTTCATTGTAAAGAACTGCACCTGAATCTCCCAGAGAAGGCTTCTCTCTTTCAGCCCCTCAGTATTCTCAGAACTCACTCCAGACCAAACTGGACCTGGATACTGCCCTGTCTGGGAATCAGCCACCCATTTCCTGCCTGGCAGGAAGGGGGAGGGCAGAGCCTCAGACCACTGTTCTCAACTCCTCTGGTCCCCAGCAGCATCTGGAGATTGAGAACCACAGCATCCTTCCCAGCCCCCGCTGTTTCTCACTCGGGGAAACACTGTCTGGGACCCCCTACCTTGGACTGCATTCTGCCTTCCCTGAGCAGCGTGCCAGCTTTGCCCCAGCATTGCCAGCAGTGAGGCGGGCAGGCAGCCCCACAGGAGAGAAGTGGGAGATATCCTGATGATAACGATTGGACCAGCCCTGAGGAACTCAATGCCCCTAACCAGCAGGAAGTAGTCTAAAGAGGTCTATGCCCCCTCTCTCCTCTAACCTTCTTTCTCTCCTACCTAGTGTCCAGGGGTTGGAAGGGATTAAGGTGGAATAAGGTTTAGAAGGTGGACCAATAATAGGACTCAATAAAATAGCTAAAGAAATAAATATGCTAACACCTGGACCCCAAGCTGGCTTTGAATTCACTACATTCAAGGCCAAAGGATGATGTTAAACTCCAAATCCTCCTGCCTCCATGTTCTGAGTGCTAGGATTATAAGCACATGGCCCTGTACTTGTTTGGGCTCATGTAGTGCTAGAGGTTGAACCCAGGGCCTAGCGCCTTCTAGGTCAACACTCAACTGAGCTACACCCCTGCCGGATTCTGTCATCCTTAATCAGGTCAAATGAAGTTACCCTGACACAAACTGACAGTTGCTATTTCTCTGTGAACCTGTAGCTGCAGAGAGGCTACAAACGGACATTTTAATTCTTCTGTGTATTGCTGGTCACGTTTCTATAAGCTGATGACATGTATAAAAATCACGGATCTGGGGAATTAATTTTACTTTTGCTTTTTAAGCAAGTCACATCCCACACCTGGTAGTTGGTTTAAGGGTTTGAAGCATCAATCAATAAAGGTTACTTTGTTGCTTTAGCAAATGAGTCTCATGCAGGCTTCAGCTGGACAGTCCCTGAGGGCATCGGCCACAAGACACAGGATGGCTCTGATTGCCTTGATACAGCATGGCTGAG
Source organism: Rattus norvegicus (assembly GCF_021556685.1). Lineage (NCBI taxonomy): Eukaryota > Metazoa > Chordata > Mammalia > Rodentia > Muridae > Rattus > Rattus norvegicus. The sequence goes on along the minus strand of NC_141534.1, from coordinate 54,666,395 downwards.
AAAGGAAAAGGAAAAGGAAGCACTTTGTCATTAAGGCACAGAGTGCTTCCTGCTAGCTTTTCAGGGACAGGGTTTGGGGAAGGCATTTCCTCTTAGAGTGGGGTTTGAGGTATGAAAACAGATCTCCCAGGAAACCGTAAAGGCCACAGGTGAGCACAGAAATTACCGTGGTGTCTTTCTTGGGTTGCTGTGCATCAGCAAATACGGGACCTGTATATTTTCTATAAGAGCTGACTGCTGTCCTTCAACAGCTCTTCTGCTCAGGAAATGGGAAGAGAAGTTCAGCCTAAGGCAATCTGCACCACACATAGCAAACTGTCAGGGCTTTTGTCAGCAGTGATGGTCTGCAGGCACCTTGAAGTAGAACTGGCATCTGCTGTCTTTGAGTCATGTCAAAATCAATTATATCTTTTCAGGTCTCACTGGCCCTTGGAAAACAGACCTCCCCAAAGAGACAAGACCTAGCCTTTTGCCTCAGTAGGCCAGCATTACTGAAGACATTCCTCCTCTCCCCTCTCACCCTTGTTCTCGTTTTTTTTGTGACCAAACACCAAAGGCCCCTTTCTGCACCCACAACCTCCTGGAAGTTCTTCACTTCCAGGCCTCTTGCCAGCTTGGCCTTCCAAGTCTCTATCACACCATCAGTGTGTGGAGGCCACGTGCAATGGCCAACCGCTGGACTCATTCTGACACAAGCACTGCCCTTCCCTCTGTAACCTCATCATCACACCACCTCCACAGCGTCCAAGTGTCCGTTCCTATCTACAGAATCTGCTTCCTTCTACCCTCTGCAGGCTGTTCCCACCACAGCTTCTGTGCCCTCCTCTGGTCTCCCACTACCACCTCTGAGAGGCCACAGTGCAACCATTTCTGGGCCCAGTACCTACCTTCCTTGCCTGAGCCCAAATGAACTTCCCAGAATGCAAACCTGCTTCTATCCTAAGCTCATAGCTCAGTGGTCCTCCTGTCTGTTGTGAAGGACATGGGCCTGAAACAGGTCTCAATGGCTCCCTCAGCAACCTGACTCGTCCCTTGCTCCTCCCTCACCCTAGCTCTCTTAGTGCCAACAAAAGCCCACACACTGTCCTTCTGAACATGCCTGCTCCTCTCACCAGCCTCTTCCATAGCTGCTCTCTCCTGTAGGGCCCTGAGGCTCAGCTATCAGCTCTGTTGTAGTGGGCAAGTGGGAATGGACACCCATAGGGAATCACTACTTCATATTAACAGCTTTATCTTTTTTAATAGTTTGAAGCATAAACAGAAGGGCTCCACATTTCCCTTCAATATCCTTTTAGCCCTACCCCACAATATCCCCCTAAATCTGACAATAGGTGTTCTACTGAACCAACTTGCATGTTTCTGTTATAGTTCATTGCCTATTATAGGAGTCACATTTGGTGCTAAACATGATGTGGGCTGGAACAGATACATATTGCCATGTGTCTTAGGGTTTTGCTTTGATGAGACACCATGACCTTGGCAATTCTTTATAAAGGCAAACATTTAATTGGGTGTGGTTTACGGTTCAGAGGTTCAGTCCATTATCATTATGGATGGAAGCATGGCAGCACACAGGCGGACATGGTGCTGGAGAGACAGCTGAGAGTTCTACATCTGGACCCAAAAGCAACAAGCAGGAAGTGACAATGGCAACCTGGGCAGGCTTGAACTTCTAAATCCTCAAAGCCTGCCTTCTAGTGACGTACTCCTCCAACAAAACCACACCTACTCCAACAAGACCACAAATCCTAATAGTGATATTCCCTATGGGCCTACAGGGTCATTTTTATTCAGACCACTGCACCATGTCCATCATCACATCCAGAAGCAGTTCCATTGCTCCAGAAGCCCTCTGTGTCCATTTGACTCATTCACACATACACACACACCCCAATCTCAGAAACCAGTAACTAGTTTTATATTATTTTTTTTTTGGAATGCCACATGACATCGTGCAGTATGGAGTCTTGATAGATATTGCCTTTTGCATTCAAGAGTCCCATGTCTTTTCCTGACTAAATCCTCCCTCCCTCCCTCCCTCCCTCCCTTCCTCCCTTCCTTCCTTCCTTCCTTCCTTCCTTCCTTCCTTCCTTCCTTCTTTCCTTTATCAAAGATGGGGCTTTCTATGTACCCTTGGTTGGGCTTGGACTTGCTATGTTGATCAGAGTGGTCTTGAACTCACAAAGACCTGTCTCCCTTTCCCAACTGCTGGAATTAAAAGTATGTACCACCAAACCTGGCTTAATAGCCAGGAATGTTTCTGAGTGCCTCGGAAGGACTTGATTTTCCAGAGGTCCAGCCTCTCTCCACTTACAGCCTTATTTTATATGTGGCTTGCCTTGCATTTGGAAAGGATTTTTCTGCCCCTGGAGAAACCCTGTGTTTGGGAACAGAGAAAATGTGGAAGCTGGAAGTTCTTCTAGTTTTCTGGGCAATACACTAAAACAAGAAGAGAGACGGGGATCCAGAGCTGGGGGTGTACATGATGAACAGTAGTGCCTGGAGGATGAACAGCAACGTTTGTGCAGCAGTCAGTGAGTGCCAGCCCTGTTCTGAGTGTTTCCACACAAGGTCTTTGCTGTTTGGATCCTTTAAGTTCAGAAAAGTCGCCACAAGTGCTGACTCAGAGTATACAGAGCGATTTTCTTGAGTTCATGCAATCGGGTTCTTGAAAAGCCCTGGTCACATCTTTGTCAGCTGATCATTATGTAACCTCGATTGCTTTGCATTACACAGATTCGTTAAGGTTGGATGCACAGCTCCCACACTATGCCTGACTGAGGCTTCTCTAACCTCTTCCTAAGAAGGCACTTAGGAGCCTGGGCAGGACAGATGGTCCCTGACCCATCAAGTAGTGACCACCACCAAAAACAACAACAACAGCACAACAATGTGAAAACAGGGGCACTGAATGGGCCCAGAGGGGAAATTTGTTTATAATATGAACTGAAATAAGGCAGCCACACTCTCTGTGTCTCAGCTAGGCTTGAGGTTCACTAAAACTCTGACCCCGAACCTGCATGTCCTGGAAAATGCTACAAGGGTTGAGTGACTTGTAGCATCTACAACCCCAGAACCTGTTGGTAATGAGGATGGTTTCAGTGTTTTTGCTTTTGGTTTTTTTTTTTCATTTAGTCTCCCTAACAGCTCTGTAAGGAAGGAATGGATGTTATTTTCACACTTGTTTGTTTGTTTGTTTTAGAGACAGGATCTGACTATGTAGCTCTTGCTGTCCCTCCTATTCATTATATATACCAGGCTGGCTTAAATTCATAAAGATCCACTGCTCTGCCTCTCAAGTGCTGGGTCTAAAGGCTTGCACCATTATTCCTTCCTTATTTCTACATCTGAAACCAAGGTGTGTGGTGATTTATCTCAAGTCCCCAGGTTACAGGGGTGGGGCAAGATTCTAACCCACAGCTTCTCTCCAGATCCTAGGCCTTTATTCATTTTATTATCCCAACAATAGATCTAATAAATTCTTGGTAGCATTGTTCAGAAGACAGGTTTGGCTTCTAGGATACAAAAAGCAACGAAACCTATACACCAACCTTTTGTTTCGTTGGTTTTGTGGGTTTTTGAGACAGGGTTTCTTTCTCTGTGTAGCCCTGGCTGTCCTAGAACTCACTTTGTAGACCAGGCTAGCCTCAAACTCGAGATCCACCTGCCTCTGCCTCCTGAGTTCTGGTACTAAGGCTATGTGCCACCACCTCTATTTCAGACTTTGTTTTTAAGATTTATTTATGCTCTATTTATTTATATAATATAAATTAATGTTACATAATGACAAATAATAAATAAATTTATTTATTATGCTCTATTTGCATGTACACCTGCATACATGACAAAAGAGGGCATCAGATCCCTTTGTAGATGGTTGGGAGTCACCAAGTGGGTGCTGAGAATCAAACTCAGGACCTCTGGAAGAGCATCCAGTGTTCTTAACCTCTGATCCATCTCTCCAGCCCTCAGTCCTTGTTTTTAATAATTACATTTTGTTCTATATAATTAAATTTATCAGGCAATTTACACTTCAAGACATGTGTCTTGTCCAGCATCTCTATTCTACATAAGATCTTACTCAGTCTTAAGAATGACAGAGGGGCTGGAGAGATGGGCTCAGCGGTTAAGAGCACTGGCTGTTGCTCTTCCAGAGGAGTCAGTTTCCCAGCACCACATAGCAGCACACAACCTTTCCTAATTCCAGTTCCAGGGACTCTGACACCTTCTTCTGATATCTATGGGCAGTGCATGAATATGGTACACAGACACACAGGCAAGCAAAAACATCCATACAAATAAATGTTTTTTAAAAAGGACAGAAGGGGGGGTTACCTATATATCAAAACAGAACACTTAGAGGTTAAGTCTCAGGCAAACCTGGGTTACTAAATAGCTTTCGGTACCACATTCTAGGATCTAGTTGCTTACTCTTGTTATTATAATTGACACCCTATCATTTGTACAAATTAATGGGTTTCACTGTGACATTTCCACCAATGTATATGTCAGCATTGTCCCTGAACTGCCACTGATTATTTCAAGTACATACTGACTCTTTCAAGTTGGGGTTTCAACTATATTGTTGAGTACTGGCAATTTCAAATATATTGGAAAACAGACTTTTCTACTGGTGTCAGTGTTTTTAATCTAGAAGAGTTACTATACTTCAAAAGGAAAACGTTATATTAAAAAACGACTTTATTGTACATTCAACGACGATTTTATTGTACATTCGTTATCATCTTTGCAATCTTTCAAAGGGCAAAGGGGCAGGGTTTTCATACTTCATTCAGTTCCAACTCCCTAAGAATGCTGAAGCAGTTTCATCAGTACAGGATCTCCTTCTCTAGAGTTCCTGTAATGACTGCCTTTCGAAAGGCAGTATGATAGACAATTAACCCTTTTTTTTTTCTTGATCCAATTTTTGAGGAGGAAGTTGTTAGTGAAGTAGTTAAAATGAAGACCTTTTCACTACTATCTCTCCAACACAAAACAATCGGGGCAGGACCTATCATTCAGTGACCAGAGAATTATGCAACTAAACACTGATTCTCTGCAACAGGCCGGACAGACAACTATAACTCTGCATCCTTCCCTGCTGGCAGTGTGAACGATCTTCAGGGTGAAAAAAGCAATTCAACAGCCCTGTGCAGAACCGGTGGGCGCGCCGAAAGTGACGCATTCAAACCCGCCCCAGCAGCAAAAGAGCGAAGAGGTGCGCATGCTCGAAAGAAGCGGAAGCCCGGATTTCCGGCCGACCCGTGAGGGTGTGGGTTCCTGGCTTCCGGGTGGGCGTGCGGGGCGGACGAACAAGTGGCCGGAGGCTCGGCCGTAGGACAGGGCCATGGAGAAGCTACGGCGCGTCCTGAGCGGCCAAGACGACGAGGAGCAAGGCCTGACGGCACAGGTAACGTCCCCAGCCGCGGCGACGGTGGGAGGGGGCCGCGAACCGCCGTCGGAGAATCGGCCCCGGCTGCTTTGCGGTGGCCTTTCTCTGGGCCCTTCCCACCTGCACCCGTGTTCCGCAGACCCTGAAGCGAGCTCTGAGGCTCAGGCCTTGGGGCTGGGCTGCCTGTGGCCACCTCGGGCATTCCAGGTCTCAGACATAAACTTGAAGCTACACCATGCCAAAGGTTGCCTGTGAAGTCAGCCCTCCTTAGCAATGCATGTTTTTTTTTTTTAACAGAGCCCTGGTTGTTTGCATGTGACCCAGACATGAGACTTGATAAAGACTTAACTTCCTCCAGTAAGAATTTAAAATAGGCAAACAGGAACTGCTCTGTGTTTTGCATGCTAGCACGTTTTGGTGTGCCTTGGCACAGACATGGACTTGAATTTGTATTACATGAAGATGTTTTGTTTGTTCCTTTTTCCTTCCTGACTTCTTTGTTGGCGTGACTGAGGTAGCCTGTGTTAAGACAAGTGAAATCTATATTGTGTTTTGTTTATTTGTTCTTTTTGTTTTTGTTCTGAGACAAGGTCTCACTGTGTAGCCCTAGCTAGCCTGGAACTACAGAGGTCCTCCTGCTTCTAATCTGTATTGTAATTGCAGTACAAAAGCCTATACATAGTAACATCAGAAATGGCAGTATATATGGTTTATCCAACCAGCTTGATAGTAACAAGTGTTTCATGCTCCACTCTTTGTTCTAGATCTGTGATGTAGCTGTGATCACTTGTAGCCATTTAAATTTAAAGATTAAAATTTAGAATTTATTTCCTTAGTGGTACAACCCACTTTTTGGGTCAGTGGCTACTGTTCAGACATTGATTGCACCTACAGAATGATTCCAGAGTGTGGTCAAGGAGTGCTCTTGTAAATCCTGGGGACAAGGAAGTGATCTTGTTCCTTGAAGTAGTTTCTGGAGGAGAGAAAGTTGTGTAGAGAAGAGTTCAATCAAAGGTCAAAGGCTCTGGCGGTGATCCAACAGACCTTCAGGTCTCTACATAGTTGTCACTGTCGATGTAATAACAGTGACTGATGGAGGCCTCTGGTGCACAAAATTTACATCTCAACCAAAGGTACGGTTACAGTGACTGGGACAGAGGGAAAGAGGGACATGTGTAGGAGACAAAGACAGGCAAGAAGAGGTGGAAGACTCTACGTCCCCTTGCATTTCCTAGGCTGTGGAGAGAGGGTTTCAATTTACAGTGAGTGATTGATACAGTATTAGCCACTTTCCTGTCACTAACCACAGTACCTGGCAGAAACGACTCAAGAAGAGGGAGGTATGTTGTAGTTCTCAGTTTCAGAGCTTTAGTCCATCATGATGGGGAAGGCATGGTGGACAGTTCCGGGATAGATACATGAGAGGGGATTCGCTTTGCAGCTCAGGAAGGAGTCAACCCTAGTGAGTGGCTTCTGCCAAGTAGGCCTTAGCATATCAAGTTTCCAGAACCTCTCAAAGTAGTTCCACCCCTGAGAAAAGGGGGTAAGGGCCTGAGCCTGTTCATGGGGAAACCTCAGCTATGTTGATCCAGTTCTCCAAGTTTCTTATTTTTTTAAGATATGTTTTTACTTCATATGTATAATATTTTGCTCTCTGAGGGTAAGAGGTGTAACAGTGATGAGGGACAGGGGTACAGTGTTATGGTGACCTTGAAGTGGAAGGTGCCTGGAAAGGAGCATGGGCCCAGAGGGAAGGAAGAGTGCTTAGCCCACTGCTTGTCCTGTAGGATATGTCTGGAGAGCGCGTGTCACAAGGTGAGAGATGCTTAGAAGATGGTGAGGACCAGAAAGTTTGTGAGAGTTCAAGGTGTTCTGCAACTGTAGGTACTCAGGGTGAGCGGGCAGCAAGGTGTCCTGAGTGGTGACTTCTTAACTGCAGGATGGAATAGGGCTCTAAGTAGATGGTTGCCCAGAAACCGGGTTAGACAAGGGTGTCTGGGCACCCTGGAATTTGAGCTACTCCCATCCTGCTGCTGAGCGGCTTGAGACCCAGGATTTACTAGAAGCTAGGGTTCTGGGCCCTCCTTAGGAGGTGGCTAGAACATCTTCCTAGAGGGAAAGGCCTGAAGCAGGACTCAGAGAAGCCCATCCTGCTCTCCCATCACTGTGCTTCTAGAGTTAAACCTAGGTTAGCTTCTCAGACCTGTGCATACCTGGCCCCTCCTCCACCTGCCAGGACTTAACTGTGCTTCAGGTGTCTCAGCTTCCTTGCCTGAGTCCTTTCTTATCTGTACAACTTGGCAGTCTTTTAGCAAAGTCATTCTTTCTGGAATGCTCCAACCTGGTTCTTCTAGTAGAGTCAACATTGAGTGTCTTCAGAGAGACCAGTCCTGTTCCTAGTTACCCTCCTATTTGTTTGCTCTGGCTGCTGTTAACACTGTTGACTTCCCCATTTGCATGTAAGACCCATCTGTCTTGCGACCTGTCATTGAAGTCTAACAGGTCTCTACCATGAACTGTGTGCTCATAGATTTTGACCAGAACTCAAAAACTAGGTAGCGTAGAAACCACAGAAGTTTATTTTTCACTATTCTAGAGGCTGACAGCCCCAAGGTCATGGTCACAAGCAGAATCTGTGTCTCTCCAGGGCCACTTTCTGGCCCATGGATGCACCACTCTAGTTTCAGTGGAAGGGGTGTGGGAATTCCCTGGGAAAGGAAACTAATCTCACTCCCAAAGGTTCTGTTCCTGCAGTCTGCATGTCCCCGAGGTTCCGTGTCCAGCACCAGTTTCTGAAAGGTTAGACTTTGAGGGAGCACCAGCGTGCATATTCTAGCATGGTGTGTGTCATTTGCTTGTGGATGACTAGTCCATGTTAACTAAGGAAACTGCCATGTTCCACCTTCAAAGTCGCCACAGGGAAGATGGTAATTAATAAAAACCCTGTTGCATAAGCCACGCAGTGGCTCTCAGAAGACTGAACATGACCTGCCAAGGTACTGTGAAACATTTAGTTACTGTGATGTTTGTATATGCGTGGTCCAGGGAATGGCACTATTAGAGGGTATGGCCCTGTTGGAATAGGTGTGTCACCGTGGGTGTGGGCTGTAAGACCCTCATCCTCGCTGCCTGGAAGTCAGTGTTCTGCTAACAGCCGTCAGATGGAGATGTGGAACTCTCAGCCCCTCCTACACCGTGCCTGCCTAGATGCTGCCCTGTTCCTGCCTTTATGATAATACACTGAACCTCTAAACCTGCAAGCCAGCCCCAATTAAATGTTGTCCGTATAAGAGTTGCCTTGATCATGGTGTCTGTTCACAGCAGTAAAACCCTAACCTAAGACAGTTACCTTTTTTTGGTCACATAACTCCAAAAATTCATGTGGTCTCTGAGTTGCATCTGTATGCTCTTGAGCTGCCTAGTGGCTGGGGCCTCTAAGTAGTTGCAGGGTTAGAACAGTCACAGAAAAAGATCAGGACTACAGCTCCCTTCAGAGCCCATGGTGCTCCAGGACCATGTGGAATGGCAGCTTCCCAAGGAGGCTATGTCTCTGCTCATAGTCATGCCCGAACAGTCAGATCCAGTGCTGCATTCTGAACTCTCCCCAAATCCATATACTAAGGCCTGACTCCCAGCATGATAGTCTTAAGAGAGGGTGTCCTTAAAAGTTATCCCAGGGAGACCATTTGTCCCTTCTATCCTGTGCAGAGGCAGCAGACACCATGTCTCCTGACACTTGATCTTAGGCTCACAGTTTCCAGAATCAGGAGGAGGAAGAGGAGGAGAGAGAGGAGGAGAAGGAAGATGAGGAAGAGGTGGTGATGGTGGTTGAAGTCATGGAGATGGTGGTGATGGTGGTGTTTTGTTACAGCGTACTGGCATACTAGTTTGTTTGTTTGTTTGTTTGTTTGTTTGTTTGTTAGACAAAGTGTCTATGTGGTTCTGGCTGGCTTGGAACTCACTATGTAGACAAGGGTGGTCTTGAACTCATGAGTTCCTCCTGCCTCTGCCTCCCGTGGGCTAGGATTAAAGACAGGTACCACCATGCCTGATCAGCATATAGTGTTTGTTTGTAACCAGGAGCTGAGCCCCTCACCTAAGTTCTTAGAAGCACACATAGTTGCTCTCAGTATCAGGGAGTGGCTGGCCGGCTGGCTGGCTGTGGAGGCTGGAGAGAGACATCTTTTGAGATTTTGTTTCAAGGTAGTTCCTGCAGCAGGCCTGAGGGGTGGGGCCCTAAAGCAGCTAGTGTGTGTACCAGTGTGTACTTCCCTGGGACAGGTAGGAAGAGTCCCTTCCTGGGAGCCAGAGCAGGGGCCTGGGTGCTCTGGTAAGTGGATGTCTTAGGTACTTTTTTCTGTTGCTGTGATAAGACATCATGACCAAGGCAGCTTACAGAAGAGTTTATTTGAGGCTTATAGTTTTGGAGTGTGAGTCCATGACCATCATGGTAAGGAGCATGACACCATGTAGGTGGGCATGGCTCTGGAGCAGTAGCTGAGAGCTCACATCTTGAGACACAATATGAGGCAGAGAGCTAACTGGGAATGGCATGGGGCTTCAAAACCTCAAAGGCCACCCCCATCCCAGCAAAGCCATACACCTTAATCCTGCCCAAACAGTTCCACCAACTGGGGAGCCAAACACTAACAGTAAGTGAGCTGGTGGGGGCTGCAGTCACTCAAACCACCACAGGAGCCTGAGCTCCCACTGCTGCCTTCAGTTTTCTCTGCTGTCAGTAGGTGGAGTTGTCTGTTCAGAGAGAAGCATTGAAGCAGAACTAGGAGGCTTGAGGAAGTTATAATAAGAAGGCAGGTTGGGGTTGGGGAGACTGAAAACAGGCTTGACCAAGAGTGGTGCTCAACATTATTGCCACTGAAATGAGGAGAAGCTGAGGGCCTGATAAGAGGCCTGTGGGGCAGGCGAGACAGCAGCTCCTAGTGATGTCTTTACAAAAAGATAAAGAGAGGGAGTATTTCTGTGGAGGTGTGGTGAGACATCCCTTCCCCCTGTGGGACCAGCCACACAACAGTATAGTATAGAATAGTTTATTCAAGGCATGGGGAAGGGAGTCAAGAGGGTGGTAGAGGCAGAAAAGGGCAGAGAGAGAAAAAGAGAGAGAGTAGAGAAATAGAGGTTGCCCATGAGCACATGGAGAGGGAGGTGGGGAAGGGATAAGAGGACAGAACAGGAACAGGAAGGCAAGAGAGAGAGGAGAGTAGGGGCAGGGGTGGGCGGACAACCAACCCCTTTTATAGTGACAGGCATACCTGGCTGTTGCCAGGTAACTGTGAAGCAGAGCTTAGACAGAACCTAGGATATTGGTTGTTTGTTTTTTTTTTAAGACTAATTTCCTTTTGTGTGACTGTTTATCTACATGTATGTGTATGTATGTGCACTATATGCCCACTGAGGCCAGAAAACAGCATGGGATACTCTTTAACTTGAATTGGGAATGATGCTGGGAGTTGGACCCAGGTCCAGTGTATGTGAAAGTGCTATTAACTCCTGAACCCCAGCCCCAAGACTGGGGTTTTTGAACAAGGATTTCAGAGATAGAGGGATTGCAGGGAAGAAGGCGGCTTTGGCAGTATGTCAGTAGGTGGGATGAAAGAGAAAAGCCACTGGAAATGGGTTGAAGAACATTCGGATGGGCAGTCCATGTTGAATATGGAGAACAGGCGAGGCCTACCATGTCAGCGGGACTGGCCTTGTGGCCAGGAGTCCTGAAAGCTGGTCAGGGGCAATTGGGGGACAAAGTGACTCTTTACCATATGAACCCCAGGAGGAAAGGGGGCAAGAATAGCTCTGAGGAGCAGGACCTTCAGCCTCTGTTGATTGTTGTCTTTTTACATGCAGTCATCTGGGGAGAGAAATGGAGGGGAATGCAGAAATTAGGGCTTTCGCTAATCGAAAGCCATAGCAAGCATTCTGGAGGACTGGGTTCTGGGCTCTGTGGCTCTCCCCGGCCCTGCAGGTGGTAAGGCTCTGGGCCTTACTCTCTCTCATCAGGTACAGGGGTCACTGTGTGGTGTCCATTGTTCTCACTGCCTGTATGGCTGAGGAGCTTGCCACAGTGGTTCATCTTTCAGTCCTGATTCCTTGCTGTGTCTTCTCAGTGCCCTTTGGTCAAAGACTTTACTGTCTCATGTGATGGCAAGAAGTCCTGAAAATAGAAAGTGAAAATTGTATACATGTATGGCAGAGCATGGTGTTCTGATATGTGTGACAGCAGGTTACTTGTGAAGTGATGTGCACATTTGGGATGTTTTATTTGGTGACTAAAAAAATGTAGTGTATGCATCCCTGTAAGAAGGGGCTTCGGGTTCACCCAATTTACAACCACAGGTTCAGTTAGGCTGTAGCGGGTGGCATTGTTGGAATTAGGATGTTAAAGTGCGAAGACACTAAGATACATTAAACGTGATGTGTCGCACTGATGAAACACTTCAACTTTTCTCTGCCTTTCATGCTGCATAAGGATTTCCAGATGATCTGCTGAGGTAAGGAGTGGAGACCAAGGGGATTGATTGCAAGCTGATGCCCACAAATTTCTATTGGGATTTCAACATTGAAGATGTCCTGAGCTGCTGTTGTTACTTTTTTAAAGTGTATTTGGTAATGCCCATTAGAAACTTAAATTTTAGGATAAAATTAGGATTAAATTCTAGTTCTAGCTTTGAACTTGCTGTATGGTTGAGGCTACCTTTGAACTCCTGCCTCTACTTCCCAAGTATTGGGATTATAGGCACACACTGCCATGCCTAGCTAAATTTCTAGTTTCTTCAAGGGTCCCAGAAGCCAGCTTGCTCTTTAGGCTGGACATCCATTGCAGTGTGGTTCACTGAGGACACAGGCTCACCTCTGGGTGAAGCACACCTTTGCTGGGTACCTTCCATTTCCCTCTCCAGTTCCTCTGCTTCCTTAAAGGTTTCCACTGAGATCATCCTTGCCTCACTCCTCAGGCCGGGCGGAAGTGAGAGGTGTGTGCAGACCCAGCCTCAGCAGTTCCCAGCATGCAGCCCACAGCTTTATCTCGGTTTAAAGATGCATTTCTGCCATCGTGCTGTTCTGCCTAGATAAACATGCATGTACTGCACCCAACACACAAGGACTTGATGAGGCCTAAAACGTACTGTGATTATACTTACCGGGCCCTTTGCCAGGGTCAGCTGATGTTCTTATAACCACAGAAGTGACTGTATTATAGAGTCAGGTCCATGTTCTCAATATGCTGCCAGGCATGGGGGCACACACCTTGATCCCAGCACTCAGGAGGCAGAGACAGGCATATCTCTGAGTTCTAGGACAGCCAGAGATACGGAGAGAATCCCTGTCTCAAAAGACAAAGAAGCTTGCTTAATGTAGTATAGAGTGAGATGTATACACACTGATCTAACTTTCTTAACTGTCTCTCTTTTCTAAGGTCCTGGATGCCTCATCCCTGAGTTTCAACACCAGGTTGAAGTGGTTTGTCATATGCTTTGTTGCTGGCATTTTCTTTTCAATCCTTGTGAGTTAAGGCATTGTCTCTTCTAATAGTCATATTGTTCTAAATGAATATTTTAATTAAGCACCAGCAGAAATAGCCTGCTTTATCTAAATGTTAGATTATTTTGATGGAATACAGTGACCTTAAATAAATGTGTAGGGATTGATTAAAAATAAACAAATTAATGTTATGGTAACTTGGAGAAAATGTTAAAATTGTATTTGAAACACCAATTTTTCTAGAAAACTAGACAATCGGTAATTTAGATGTGTTTTAGTAAGCCTGTTTTAACTTGGCATTTAAATGAATACTTAGTTTCAGACAAGCGTGGAGACAGTTCTGTTAGAGCACATTTGTATACACTGATACAAGAGACTATATTAACACAGTTTTATTTAAGCACTACCGTATAGTACTTAGTATCAACCACTGTAGTAGAACTTTCTGATTTTGGGCTCTGAAGATCATATTGTTATCTAACTAACTATAATTTCTACTTTAGGGAACTGGGTTGCTATGGCTTCCCAATGGCGTGAAGCTCTTTGCAGTATTTTATACCCTTGGAAACCTTGCTGCATTGGCCAGGTATGTATATACTTTGGCTTCTCAAAAGGCCTTATTTGCTGTTGGTACCAGATTTTCTTCCTCGTAAGTCTTTATAAGTAGCATGCTTCTGTTGACTGTTTATAATATCAATATTGCGGCAAAATTTATGCTATTACTGCTATTGTGTGACTGAGTATCGGGGATACTCAGTGGTCAGCAGTGTGCAGAGCACAGAGGCTAGGTCCTGGCCTAGAGTCTGCTCCAGAGCCCAGCTGTGTAGTTACGCCCTTGAGTACTGGCTCTTGTGGAGTGAAGGTTTTATGAGGAAGAGCTCACACAGGAAGCTAGGAGCAGATGTGACAGTGTTGGTGCAGTGCAGAGAACGGAAGCTGGTGAGCAGCAGGGACTGGAGCTGCCGGGCATCTTCTGAGAGAGCATTGCTGTGGGGATGAGTAGAGCATCCAGGCCACCTGTGATGCTTTAACAACATGTTTCTGCAGGCTGGGAGTCCAAGAGCAGCACCTCAGTTGTCTGCTGAGAGCTGCACCCTGTATCCCTGAGGTGCATGCACTCCCATGTTTGGAGGTTCACCTTAGGGCCTTGCTTCCACCCATGTGAGAGTGGGAGGCAGTCTGGTCTCTTCACCCTTCACACCATCATACCAATATCATGTTAATCAATAGCATATCTTTTAGTGTCTTTTCTAAGGTAAGGGGGAAAACCAAGTATGGTGGACATGCATGTGATACTTGTATTCTGGAGGAGAAAACAGAACTATCGCAAAGTCTAGGCCAGCCTGGGCTAGTAGAAAAATCATGTGTCAAAATATCAACAAAATGAAAGTAACTGCCCAGTAGTACTCAGAAGTTCAGGCAGGAGGATTGCGAGTGTATAGCCAGCCAGAGCCACATAGAAAGAGCTTGTCTCAAAGGAACAACAAACTAAGTTAGGGGGGAAGTTCCCAGTACAGAAGGATAAGGTATTTAAGGCCAGCCTAGGCTTTGTCCCAAACAGTCACAAAGACAACAGATCCACAGACGAGTAAAGCAAAAAGTAAAACAACTCACACAGTTTATTTTATAGCAATTTTATTTCTGCATAGCCAGACAAATTACTAAAGCCATCTTTTACTTTGTTTCAAATAGTACGTGCTTTTTAATGGGACCTGTGAAGCAACTGAAGAAAATGTTTGAAACAACAAGATTGCTTGCAACAATTATTATGCTGGTAAGTAAATAATGTTAATTTTATAAATGTACACCTTTTCTGCATTATTGCTCTGTGTGTGTGTGTGTGTGTGTGTGTGTGTGTGTGTGTGTATAGTAACAGAACGTTGAAGAGTTGTATAGCATTGTCTAATATGATTGGCTGGGTGGAACATGCTTCCTGTTGCGTGTGTATTATATAGCTGGAAGTAGTTAGGAAAATCAGCTGTTGTATTTCATTTTTAAGGCCTACACATGTTGGGACATCTGTTCCTCGTGGGAGTGAAAGTGCAGTACTTGTGAATTCATAGGAATCTTCTCAGGGAGAATGGGAATTGTGACTTGTATGGTTTCTGTCTCCTGCTGTTTGCTGACTTGCCTGTTGTCGTGGGACAGTTTCTCAGCAGTGCTATGAGTTGAGTCCCTTCCTGTAACAGGCTCTTACGGTGGCTGTCACTCAGTGCTGGTTGTTGAGTCACACTGTTTGCAGGAAATGTTAAGTTGCAGCACACACAGATTCTGCCTCACAGTATGGTGAAGACAACTGCTTCCCCAGTGCCGATGAAGCAGTGTGCAGGTGCTCTCTCTGGTTAGAGAGAGGAAAGCTGAGCCTCAGACAGCCCCCTCCCTCCCAAGATGGAGCTCACAGTAGGCCTTCCTAGCTTAGACTCCCACTCTGTTCTCCTGGCCTGTCCAGGTGAAGTGGGTGTGCAGCAAGCTCATGCAGTGTCCTGTAAAGCTCATGCGGTCTCCTGTGTGAAGCTTGTCCACGCTGTAAACATGGTGGAGCATGCTGACGCTATTGGCGCTGCTGTTGGCACTGTTGTGAGCATTCACAAGGCGCAGGGGTGGCCTCTTGCTGCTCTAACCTTTACTTTCCAGTCTTTCCCTTTGCTTGACCAGCACAGTATTTAGGGCTTCAGTTTGCTGGGACAGCGGGTATCGCTTCTCTGGGCTTTAAGGTGGCAGCAGAGCCCACTGTCCCATTTGTCTGTTTATTCTGTTGCTATCCAAGCAGGTGAGTGCAGAAGTTTGTAGTTTCTTATGAGCCCTTGAAGAACCTCAGGTTTTTCACACACTCTTTCCTTCCCTGTAGTTGTGCCTGGTGTTTACCCTGTGTGCTGCTCTCTGGGTAAGTTATGTCAGCTATGCTGACATCTGCTCACTGTCCCCACTCCACCATTGTCTGAGAACAGAACCGAGGCCAGTTTCATGAAGCCTTCCAGAGAGTCAGTGTCCCTGAAACAGATGTAAGGTGGAGTCTGCTCTCTACAACCTACTCAGAGGTTGTTGTTAAGTGTAGGTCCCTGTGAGCACACTTAGGGACCAGGTTGCTGCTCTGACAGCATCCTAGACTGGGCCGGTGTCCTCTGCTTTGCCTGCTGCAGACTCTGTACTTTGGGGGAAGCAGCAGTGTGAAAAGCTCCCAGAGAAGGGTGGTCCAGAGAACAAGCAGACGAACAAACACGACTAAAAAGAATCTCCATCAGGACCACATGTGGTGGTGATAACTTTAGTCAGCATCCTAGAGGCAGAGACAGACAGCTGTCTTGAGTTTGAGGTTAGCCTGCTCTACATAGTAACTTCCAGGTCAGCTGAGGGCTTTATACATGTGTGGTTGTGCTATAATGAAAGTCAGAGGACAATTTGCGAGAGCCAGTTCTCTCCTTCCACAACGTGGGTGCCAGGATGTCAGGCTTGGCAAACAATTGCTTTCACCCACTGATCCATCTCGTCTCTCCTTTAATGGCAGGGCTAGGCGTGTAGCTCAGTGGTAGAAAGCATCTGTCCGGCTGGAGACAAGTCCTGGTTTTGACCCTCCCTCAGCACCTGCCCACCTTTTTCCCCCACAAGATTAGAATTCTCACGTTAGTTATCTTAGAGCATTGTAGGAACTTTATATTATCCCAGGAAACCGCAGTAGTCTAATTGTCCTCTTAAACAACAAGCAAATAAAACCCCTGTCTGGGTGATGGTGGTGCATGCCTTTAACCCCAGCTCTCAGGAGGCAGAGACAGGAGAATGTCTGTAAGTTTGATACCAAAGTGAGTTCCAGGACAGCCAGGACTACGTAGAGAAACCCTGACTCAGAAAAAAGAAGCAAACCCAAAAACCTCAGGAAGCCAGGCATGATAGTGCATGCTATAATCTCAGCACATGGGAGGTTGAGGCAGGAGGATCGCGATAGTTTCAGAGCCAGTCTGGGCTGTGTATCGAAACATCCCCAAAGAACAAAATCTGGAGAAGGGGCAGGGGGAGACACGGGATAAGTAATTCTGTGGAGTTTTACAGGGTTGAAATGCTGATTCTAGGAAAGGTTACATCACTTTGGTAGTATCAAAGTTACGTCAAGCTGCTACCTTCAAGAGTTCCGATTTCCAGCCTTTGCATAACTGTAGCAGTCACTTATGCTGTGTGTTTTACAGCATTTAAGATAGTAGAAGTAGCATTGGAAAGGAAATGTACTTTCATGGGTGATATTTAAAGTTTTAAAATATATAGGGATAAAATTGATAAATAGGCTATTCCCACCCATTCCTCCATCCCCCCAACTCCGGGAGCTGAGGACCGAGCCCAGGGCCTTGCACTGAGCTAAATCCCCAACCCCCAGGCTATCCATTTTAAAGCAAAGAATTTCACCTGACTTATAATGCTACTTTTTAAAACCCTAAATGTGTTGTTTGTTGCCAGTGGCGGAAGAAGGGGCTGGCCTTACTCTTCTGCATATTGCAGTTCTTGTCAATGACCTGGTAAGTCTCTTCTTGTACCAGTTAGAGAATGGAGACTGTCTAGGGTGTTAGAAGCATCATTTAGATTCTGGAGAGCCCTAGAAAGGGGGGTAGAGGCCTATTCCTGGAGCCAGATTCCTGCAGAGTCAGAGTGAGGCCCATTCTGAGCAGTGCCTCCTGGTAGTAGAAAGAGAGAGCTGTGGTGTCAGGGTGCACTGGCTATGGGGGCAGGCTACTGTGGGAAGAGAACCGATCAGAAATGTAGACAAACCCACCTGGATTCCCACAAGAGGAAGCTCACACGGTGCACCCATGGGTGTCAGCTGCCCCTAGGGATTCCACCCGCTGTTGCTGTGTGCCTTCTTTCTAGTGCCACATCCTCCTCACAGCCCCATGTGACTCATTCTGCCTCCACTCACCTGCCTGGAAAGCCCCAGCCAGCCACTCCTTCCCCTGCTTCCCCTCAGACTACAGAGCAAATTCCTTGCCTTTCTCAATTTTATTGTTTTGTGTCTTTCCCATTGACTGTCACCCAGCTGGGCTTGGCTCTTCTGGCTGTTTCTACCTTCCCCCGACACATACATCAGTGTGTTTCAGACTCACCCTGAAAGGTGACTTGACTTTTTCATTGAAATGGGAATGTAGGCTGACTCACATTTCCTTTACTGTGTTCCAGGTGGCTTGTCTCCAGGAAGTTGTCACCATTCTTAGTAATGTTAGCTTTTGCTGGAACAATAAGAGAGTAACTTGTGCAGCAGGCCTCAGCACAGCCCCAGAGTCCTGAAGTTTGCTGAACATATTATCAGTGTTTGTAGCTCAGTGGCAGAGGACCTAGGTTACATCCCCAGTACAGCAAAGTTTACAGGCTGCCTGTGAGGCCGTCGGTCTTGGAAAGTCAGGATCTTTCACAAGTTCCCAGTCAGTGCTATCGCCTGAGATGGCCTAACAGTCTCAGAACCCCTGGCCTATGCTCGGCTGCTGAGGTGGCTGCAGTAGGCACTGTGTCCAGTGGGCATAGGGCTTGCTGTAGACAAAGTGTCAACATCTTTGACTCTCTTTTGCAGGTATAGTCTGTCCTACATCCCGTATGCAAGGTGAGCTCTGGATTCCATTATACTCCTGGACATAAGTTTAAATAATTCTCATATTAAGCTATGTACGGCTGGGCATGGTAGCACAGCTTGGTGAGTGTACGGCTCATCTGGTCTGTACAGTGAGTACCAGGCCACCCAGGCCTACGTAATGAGACAATAGCATTCTCAGGAGGCTTTTTAGTTGACTTTGTGGACTTGGTTGCTTTAAGAAAGTTATTTTTAAGGACGACTACACAGCTGGGTGTATACACTGCCTTCAGGTAAATGACATCTTGCCGCACATGGCACTGCTCCTACCTTGCTGTACGAACACTTAACAGGGAATTTTTTTTTTTTTTTTTTTTTTTTGGTTCTTTTTTTCGGAGCTGGGGACCGAACCCAGGGCCTTGCGCTTCCTAGGCAAGTGCTCTACCACTGAGCTAAATCCCCAGCCCCCTAACAGGGAATTTGAAAACAGTTTTCTGGATCGTTCTGGTCAGTACCCAGGAGGCAGAGACTCCAGCAGGAATAATTCTGTTTTGAAAAGTGATAAGGGAAGTTAGGGTCAGGGGTCAAGGTGTAGCACATTAATGTTCCTAGCTAGCACAATGCTCACTCTTTGCTGGTTGGGAGCCAGGGGTGATAGGGGAATGTCCAGACCCACGGCAGCCAGCGTGGTCTGCTGTGCTGTTTCTCTGTTCTTTTCTAGAGGAATGCGATGATTTAGTTGTAGAAGAAAAATGTTAATTCCAACCTTATACCTGGTAGATTTGGAAAAAACAGTTCTGCTGAAGTAGGGCTTTGTCTCTGTGGAATTTGGAGATGCCTTACATATTTAAAGACAGCAGAATTAATACGCCTAATATGAACAGTGGAAGACATTGTTTTTACTCAATCTTTTATTGTGAGTGATTATTTCTGACAAACACGTAAAAGGAGAAAAAGCAAAGCAATGTGGGCTGCGGGAAGGAGGCCGTGGATGAGGCAGAGGCGAGAGGAGAAGGGCAGCAGGCAGCAGGCAGCAGGCAGCAGGCAGCAGGCATCTCAGATTTATTAGCGGGTGTTTTGAGTAGGAGTTTTTGTTTTTAATGTAAGCATATTATATGATGGCTTGGATCGTAGAAAAGAAAATGTGGAAGTGGAATGAAGTTCATCACATGGTTTTGGGAGTTTTTAGGATGCAGCAATGAAATGCACTGTCTGCCTCCTGGACTCTGGAGTGAGCGGCTTTGCTCCCACTTTGCCACCATGATGTCCTGCCTCTCTGGCCAGATCCCAACTATTAAATAACCAGGACACAGACTGATTGCACACAAGAGAGAACACAAGTGAAGCTCGCCACCCAGAAATGGGTTTATCTGGCTCACGTTTCCAGGTCCGTCAGCGACAGAAGTCAGGGCAGGAACTCAAGCAGGAACCATGGAGGATCACTGTTTGCTGCCTTTCTCGGGGACTTAGTGTAGCCAGCTTTGCCGTGAGGCTCAGGAGGAGCCCTTCCTGGGGACTGGCACTGTCCACAGTGGGCTGAGCCTGCCTGATCAATTAATAATCAAAACAATCCCCACAGACGTGCCCACAGGCCAGTCTGATCCACCAACCCCTCAGCTGAGATTCCTACTCATGTGACTCATGTGTACAGGACAGTGTCAGTGCCAGGTCAGCCTGGTTTCCTGCAAGCTGCGGGATTCTGTTCTTTCTGTGACTCCGTTGTGGGGGCTGGAAAGATGGCTCAGGAGTGCTTGCTCTTCTGGAGGACCAGACCACCCACGTCAGGTGCCTCATCCATCTGTCCTGGGGTCTGTTTGCCTTTTCTGGACTCTGCAGGCACCTACATTCATGGCAGACACACAGACATATACAACATACACAAAAATAAAGTGTTTTAAAAAAACACATTTTTGTCCATTCACACTCACTGTTGGACATGTAGGCTGATTCCATAGCTTGGCTGTTGTGATCATTGCATGGGTATGCAAGTTAAAAAAGAAATCGTATAAAAACTTAATTCCCGGATTATTTTGTTATTGAGAGTCGTTTCTTTTATTAAAATTAGGGCTATGTGCTAGTGAAAATTCCTGTGACAAATACCATTTCAAATATTAGCAAGAATACTTTAAAGGCACTTGCTGGTGTTCTGAGTGATTCTCAGCAAAGCCTTGGTTCCCTGGAAACTGCAGCAGCGTGCAGCCCTGCGTGGAAGTTGCTAATGCACGGTGGGACGCTGCTGCTGCTCCTGCACACTGCTCCTCCATGGCCCTTTCTCTTCTTCCCCCAGGGACGCGGTGCTCAAGTGCTGCTCCTCCATCCTGAGTTGAAGGTCGTCCCTGCCCAGGAGGAGTGACTGGGAACTGATGCTGTGCCTGCTCCAGTGATCACTCCAGAGATGGCAGTAGTCTCAGCCGTGCCGTGGACCGCTGAACCTCACTGTGCAGCCCTCCGGTCCCTGCCCGTTAACCTCTGCTTCCAAAGACAAGATCGTAATCATTGCCACTTGTAAATACTTGTTACCCTGTTTTTAATCTTTACAGACAGCTTCTGAAATGTGAATATTTAAGGTGTAAACCTGTGTTGTAAGATATATCCCACTTATTCAGCCTTTTTAAATGCTCCACAACTTTAAAGAGTTTTTTAACTTTAAAAATGTGAAACTTTATATACTTTAAGCCCAAAATTACTTATTACGTGTAATAAAAAGTAATATATGTATCTTGACAGTTTTGAAATAAACACTTGGAAATGTAACATTTTCTGGATCAGCCGTATAAGGTGGAGAAGGTGTAGCTTGTGGGCAGTTCACACCACTCAGTGTCTCAAAGTACAGAAATGGTGGAAGAGGACAGGCAGCTGGGGACACCCTGTGGACTTGGGGGCTGGAGAGATGGCTCCGCTAAGAATGCTTGCTTCTCTCCAGAGAACCAGTTTAATTCCCAGCATGCACGCGTAAAGTGGCTCACAACCATCTTTTAACTCCAGTTTTAGGGGATCTGAGTCCTCTCCTGGCCTCCAGAGGTACCACATGCACACGTTGACCAGACATACATGTAAACAAAGCACTCTTATACACAAAAATAAATCTGTAAAATAGCCCTGCAGACTGAGGGTTTCACCTGCCTACCCTAGAGCCTCTAGGCAGCAGATGAGAACACAGACACCCTTGCTCAGTTGAGGCTCTGGAGACCGTGAGGAAATGTGGGATGCACAGAGGTTCCACCCTGTGGCACATGTGCTGTTCTGCTCTGCACCAGCTGGGCTCACACCTACAGATTAAACGCCGAAGACAGGTTTTAGAGAATTCCCATACAACGGTAGTGAGGGAAAGAGCTTGGATTTCAGGCTCAGGGAAGAACAGTCACATGCCATGCTCCCCACAGGTTTCTGGTTCCTCTCAAGTGCCTGTCCTGTCCAGTTGGCCAGATTCTGGTGGGCCACGCCCTGCTGTGCACCTTTGAGTCACCTTGTTCTTCCTTGCTGCCGTCAGCCATACCTTCTGAAGAAAGCACAATTGGGGTTAGGGAGGGGTCCCCTTCAAAAAATATCTCCAAGTAGACTTCAAAACCCAGGTGCTGTCTGCTCACCTTGTACCCTGTCCCGGTTGGGTATAACCAGTCCCAAGGAAAGGGTCTTTCGGAACATGGGAGAGAAAGAAGCAGAGGCCATTTGGAAGAACTGAATCTGGGTAGCCTACCCTATAGACCTTGGAGTTCTTCCTGCACTAGAATCAGGGTGGCTCACAGAAAGCAGTCCTCGGGGTGGGGGTGCGGGGTGTCAGTGCTGGTACAGGTCCCAGGGAAAGGTGAGTAACTGGAATAATGACATCCACAGAGGCAGCAGAATGGCCTTAGGATGGCGAAATGGGATCCTAAGCCCACTGATGTGGAGAGATGCCTGGACAACAGGGTTTTGCCTTTGCTGGTATCTCAGGGCTTCCCAGATAGGACAGGTCCTTACCCAGGCCAGATGGCAGGAGTGGTGTTGTCTGCATGGGCATTGCAAGATATGGGGTGGTGCTGGGAAGGATTCAAACTTGGGGAGCACAGGCCCTGCAGCAGAGTGAGGTGTGAGGGGGCATGCACACTTGATGTGTGAGGGCAGGCAGGCAGAGGTGGGGCACTGGAACACTGATCTTGAAGTAGTCGAGCCAATCTAGTTTTCCATTCCAGCCCTGATCCTGACGGGAGAGTTTGCAGGGCTCCTGATGAGAGGAACAGGACAGACTGAGTTTGGGTCTTCAGTGGGAATAGAGGGGAGGGCACAGCTGTTACAGTGTGAAAGTTGTAGTCCGTTAAAGCCGGGCTGTGGGGTGGTGTGGTTAGAGCTCTGGTGACTTGTTTGTGTCTGGTTTCTGAACAGCAGGGTCAGTCCTTTGGGCAGGGATGATCTGTCCCTCCTGCTTTTCTCACCCAGCATCCTGCAGCCTTCCTCACGTGTTGTGTAGCTAGTTCCTCAGCATGAGCCAGGGTCACACCTGGTAGCACACGTAGTAGCATCTGCCAGCTGCTGGCCAGCTAACATCACTTTACACTAGAGAGGATCTGAGCCCCCAACCCCTGGATCCGTGGTGGGGCTCACATCAGGAGAATGGACATTGCAGACTGGCCCTCAGAGATCCCATAGCTCACTAAAAAAAAAAAAAAAAAAAAAAAAGTATTTTCTTTAGTCTCCCGCTACCTTTCCAGAATGCATAGTAACGGGCATAGACGTCCTAAAGAGGTTATTTGGGCCCTCCCTCAGAATGTCCACACTACAATTATGTGGAGGTTTGAGCATTGCAAAGGTGTGGGCTCTTCATAGCTTAGGCAAGCCCTCCACCCAGCCTCAGTTTCCTCATCTGAGAGTTAACAGGCTCTGCTTGCTACTGTACGGGAAGGCCCGAGGGCATGCTGGTGCTTGGTAGGCAATACTCAGTGCATAGACCGTTCACAAAGGCCCCAGGCATCTGTGGGAGGAGCCTGCGGTAAAAGGCAGAGAACGCTCTTACTTTCCACTGAGTCTGAGATGCAATGCCCTGGGGTCTGAGTGCTTTTAAGATGAGCCACTTTGTCAGCACGAGACAGTGGAGTCGTGTTCACTGATGGCAAATGACAGTCATGGTTAATGTGACTTGTGGCAGCTTCTCATCCTGGGCCATCAAAAGTAGTGCCAGTGTCATAATCCCCAACAGTGACCTGGGAACCTATACTGTGGCAGCACTGGTTTCCAACAGCCAGAAGAGTTATGTTGGCAGGATCCCGAAAATGACCAGTCTCAGGGTGGGGCAGAGGCAAGCATCCAATGCCCTGTTTGCAAACTGCTTTGTCTTTGCCCACACTGGTGTGGCCTAAGCAAACACACACCCTGCTCACCTCTTCCCTTTAAATGCTGCCTAAGCCAGCTTTTGAAGTGTAAAACTATCAGGAAAGATGTTTGTGCGGTGCTTTGGAATATTAATGCTTGTACAAAGCATCTGTGGCTCCTGCTGGATTTTTCCTGGTTGCACAGAGGGCGGGATGGGTGGGATGCCTGTTGATGTTATTAACATGTTCTTTATCCCATCCAGACCTGCTTCCTGCAGTGCCACTGCCCCTAGCCCACAGGGAAATGACTTAAGAGACTGCTTAAAACTGGGGTAAAGGGGGCAGGCCAAAGCCCCCGCAGGTGGACTCAAAACACACCTGCCATGACAATGGGACCGGGATGTAATCACTTAACTCCTTCTGAAAATACTTTTAAGACTGTGCTAATGACTATCATATTTGAAGTCTGGAAAACAAGTTAATTTAATTTTAAGGTAAGATGACAAAGAACTGGGACTGAGCCAAATATGTGTCTGTTTGGGCTTGCTGACTTGGGCTTTTTTTCTATGAAATGGCTTCCTCAGGCTAGTAAGTTCAGTGAGCATACGGGGTACTTTTCTGTTGGTGTGATAAAACGCCATGAGTGAGGGAACTTCTAAACAAAAGCGTATGTTTCCAGAAGGTTCCAGAAAGCTGGGTTTCTGATGGTAGAGTCAGAGCGAGAACTGCTGAGAGCTCACATCTCAGACCGCACACAGAGCAGGGGGCTGACTCAGAACTGCTGTGTCTTTTGAAACCTCAGAGTTCCCAACATCCTCCAACAAGATCACGCCTCCAAATCCTCCTCACACAGCCATTACCTGGGACCGGGTACTCAAATCTATGGGGGGACACCATCACTCAGTGTGCGTGTGTGTGTGCATGCATGTGCGTGTGCTGTGTAACAAGATTTGGTGCTCCTTCAGTCACTCCCCATATTACATGAAATTCCAAGTGAATTATGATTATTTTTAAAACTATGTAAAAATGTGTACTGGTCAATTAATCACTTCAATATACCACGAATCTCACTTTTTTTTTCTTTTTTCTTTTTTTCGGAGCTGGGGACTGAACCCAGGGCCTTGTGCTTGCTAGGCAAGCGCTCTACCACTGAGCTAAATCCCCAACCCTGCATCTCGTTTTTTAAAGAAAACCTACTTTAGACTGTTTTCGCATGTATTTACTTTTGTATGTATTTGGCTGTGTCCTGCCACAGTGCATTTATAGAGCTCGGGGAACAACTCACAGGAGCCAGTTCTCTTCTTCCATTGTGTGGCTTCCGGGGCTCGAACCCAGATCATCAAGCTTGGCAGCAAGTGTCTTTATCCTCTCTTGCCAGACTCTGCAACTCCTCCTTGAAAGTCTATTTATTTGACCACCGTCGCTTATTGTTCCAGCTGTCACCTGCCAAACACTCCCACCAAAGGGAATGTTAATGGATCCCATAACAGCCAGTGTGGTGACTGAGTCAAGGGTAGACAGATACCCATCTCATGCTTCCTCTCAGGTGCCCTGGTCTTCCTAACTTCTTTTGAGAAGCAGAGGGAGAGGGGCAGACAGACAAGTGCCACTGATGGGTAGACACTGCTCCCTGAGTCAGAAGTGAGCAATGCTCCTGCTAAGGCATCTTGCATGAGGTCCTGGAATGCAGTCCCCTGAGGTCATGCCTGGACTCAGGCTTCCGGCTTCCATTCCTCCTGAGTTCTTGGGGGGTGAGGGTGGGGGTTGGGAAGGAGTGCTCAGCTTCCCAGGTTGAAGGCTCCTGGCCTAGAGCAAGCTGCTAAGGTAACATGGAACATTCCAGTACCTAGTTTGGACCTAGCTGTCAGCCTGGTAATGGTTCACTTGCTCCTCTGGGCTTTTAACATGCCAATCTCTACCAATGAGAAGGGGGTTCACTTATGAGGGTTCCCCAACCAACAGACTCCTCCTTGTCTTTAGTGTAATAGTCCATTCTGGCTTTGGACTTTTACGAGGTGCTGAGTCTTGTCCTGTCTCTCACTGCATTTTGGAGCCTCTGGAAGTGCCACCCCCTTCACAGTAGAATGGACCAGGTACATCAATATGTCACCCCTCAAAGTTATGAGACTGCCTACCACCCCCACCTCTGACCTTCACCCCAACCACACCATTACTTCTGAATACCCGAAGTCTTAGGAAGCAATCTGAACACACAGATTGGGGGGGGGGGAGCAGTGGCCTCCAGACATAGCACATTTCCACTGTCACACAGGACATCTGGGTGTCCAGCAGTTTGTTACTCTTCCTCCAAAGATGACCTCCCCAGCTGTACCTACAGAAATGGTTCCTGACTGCTTCCCCTTAATATTCAACCTGCACCATGCTTACCCCACAACTACCTAGAAACTGGAACCTGAACCAAAACAACACAAGCGTGCTTCAGTGTCTTGGGAGCTAAGCTGTGTGCTTCTGGCCTGAGCTCAAGGCAGAGGCTACTGCCCTGGGCCCCCTGGCAGCCCCACTCACAGCTCTCTGGATTCTAGCTGGCTGCCTTTGCATAGAGAGAAGGTAATGAAGATGCCTGCGGTGGTTGTGGGGCCTTATGCCAACTTCCTGGCTGTTCTGATGAGAAAAGCTTCCGCCACCCAAGTTTCCTTGGCTACCCAGTTGCTGCTGGAAAGGACAAACAGAAGAAGAGGGGGTGGGGGTGATTGTTGGCACAGGGCACAGAGGCTTACCCACTTTCCCACGTGCTCGCCCTGGGCCAGAGCTATTCATTGTGCTGGGGAGCAGTTTTTAAACTCTAGCTGTTTGTTGCTCCTCTTTAAGTGAAACAGGTGCCTGGTAAAACCCTTTGACTTCTGGGAGCATTGTCTCATAATTGTTGGATGGCCGGCTTATTGGATCTTTCAGTGGTTGTTTCCCTGTATTTACAGCCGGCTTCCCTTGTCTGTATAACAACACATCACGTTGGAGGAAGTCACTTGATAAAACAGAACATCTTATGTTTCCTATGTTGCTATTGTATAACAAAACGCCTTGCCTATTCAT
The DNA here is from genome assembly GCF_021556685.1 of Rattus norvegicus. Classification (NCBI taxonomy): domain Eukaryota; kingdom Metazoa; phylum Chordata; class Mammalia; order Rodentia; family Muridae; genus Rattus; species Rattus norvegicus. Next base: position 54,639,634 of record NC_141534.1, on the reverse strand, counting down.
AGACAACAAATGGTTTTAATGTGTAAACAACTCCCAAGGAGTGGCATCAGCAATGCTGAGGAAACCTAGGTAGCCCTGAAACAGCCTGCCCGGTACTGGCTGCTTTCCCTGTGATTCCAGCCTGGCTCCAAATTTCTCTCCTGAGCCATCTCAAAGGATTCTCTGTCTAACGTGCAGGGAGGGCTCCACCAGTGACTTGGTGCCACCGGTTCCCTTGAGACCTAGCTCCTGGCTTTTGATGGATTAATCCTTCACTTCTCAGGCCATGGGAGAACCGGAGAGGAGAGCCTAGGAGCACTGGGTACCAGCTCCCGCCCCTGCGAATGTTGGGCACTTTGTCTCCAGTGTTCAGCAGTCGGCGACAGCGGCAGCCCCGCGCAGCCCGGGACTTGGCAAGCCCTTGCCAGCGCGCGCTCCTCCTCCTGCGGCCTGGCCCAGCCCGGCGCATCTCGGAGGTGCGAACCGGGCGACATCCAGATTCTCCAGCAGTGGGGCGGCTGTTGGCGGTGCCCGAAGGACCCAGCTCAGCACACGGAGGGAGCTCCCGGGGTTACGGAGTCCAGGGAGGGGCGGGAGGCGCCATCGCTTGCAGAGACTGGGAGGGAGAGGGAGATGCTGCGGCTGCTGGCAGGTGGGTGTGAGGGGAGCGCGCGGCTATCAGCAACAGATGGGGAGGCGCCGGGGGTCGCCGGGCCAGTGGGGCGGCTCCGCTCGCGGTGACTGAGACCCGCCCCTCTCCTTCCAGGACACTGATGCTCCGCTTGCTCGGCAGAGTCATGTCATTCTCGCCTATGCCGCCTCCGCCGCCGCCACCACCACCGCCCGCCCGAACCCAGGGGGGGCCCGCCGCACGCCAGCTATCCCGGAGACCCTGCGGGCCGCCGGCAGCCTCGCCGCCCGCCCCTGCGGCCGCCGCCGCGGGCGAGAAAAAGAGGAGGCCGCCCGAGATGCTACTCTCCAGCTCCTGGCCCTCCGCCACCCTGAAGAGGCCCCCGGCACGGCGCGGCCCGGGCTTGGGTCCCGGCACCCCGCAGCCCCCTACCTCCGCACGCGTCCCGCCCCAGCCCTCTCCAGGCCGTGGGGGGACCTCGGCCACGTGCTCCGCGCCCCGGCGGATCGCCTGCAGCCACATCCCAGCTGGATCCACCGCCTCGGGGACCTCGGCGGGGGCGGGGGCTGGGCCCGAGGACGCCACACGCTTCTCCTTGAGCCTCACCCCAGAAGCCATCCTGGTCATCCAGAGGCGCCACCTGGAGAAGCAGTTGCTGGCGCGACCCCGAAGGCCCTTCCCCGCGCCCTCGGCTGATCCGCGGCGCCCACTGGTCCCCTGTCCCCGGACCAGGTCTTCGACCCTGCGGAGGGGCGGTCCCACCAGTGTCCCCGACGCGCCTCTAGCTGTGGCTGTCAGCAGCCGCCCACCCCGTGCCTCGCTGCTGCCAGGAGGTCTGCAGGCCACTATGCCCAGCCCGCGCCCCTCCAGCCTGCGCCCAGTGCTCAAGGTGTCGCTGCTCAATGAGAAGCACAAGTATGATGATGAGGAGTACGAGGAGGAGGTGGAGGTGGTGGACGAGGGCCTCGTGCGCAAGTGCACCGAGTGGCTGCGTGGGGTGGAGTCGGCGGCAGCTGCGAGGGGCCGCACTGGGCATCTGGACTCGCTGCCACACCTGAGCACGCTGTGAGCTGGGTGAGCCTGTGGGACCCAGCCTTGCTCGAGGCCCACCGCCGCCTCCTGCGCTCTTTGCACACCTGGGCTCGGGTGAACCAGGTAGGCCAGCAAGGGACAGGACTATTGCCTGGAACCTCATCCAGGTGTGCTTACTCATGAGTGACCCACAGTCTTTTCTAACGCCCACCACCCACCTCCTGTGCAATTAGGTCAGTGTGGGACACAGCAGACTCACCTGACTCCAGCAACTGTCCCGTGCTCCTCCTGCTCCCCTGTGGGGAGGAAGGACCTGTGAAATGCCTTCTAACCTCCCACCCTAACTAAGGATTGGACCCAGAGGTCCTCTGCCCCAGGTGGCGTCCCACTTCCTGGGAACTCTGCAAGCCTGTGACCACTGAGGGTGGAGTGGTCTTCTGTTGCAGAGCTAGGACATGGTGCTATGTATATGATCTGTTTCCTTACAAACCAGCAAGTCGGGTACTGGAAACTCTGGTTAACTAAAACTTGTAATCCAGCAGCCTTGCAGCAGTGTTCTATTGCCACTGGGTGAAACTGGAGGACTTGTGCTCCCCCTGCCAGCTGAGCACTCAGCATCACACACACACACACACACACACACACACACACACACTCACACACACACACACTCACACACACACACACACACGCCACTCCCCTGTCAATGCCCAGACACACTCATGCCACTAGCAGTCATGTGTCCACGCATGCATACATACACAGCTAACCACACATGCCCATGATAACACATACATCGACACTCTCACAGACAAGTGGATACATGGCCATGTGGAGGGAGTCACAGCCCCACGCAGGTGTCTCCCGGGGCACAGCTAGAAATGTTTTCAAGAGTTGGATCAAAGTGGGGACAGGAGTCAGGGCTGCTGCCTAGTAAGAATGCAGTTTTTGTTTGAGGGCACAGTAAGGTCTCCCTCACTAGCTAGGGAAGGAGCTTATAAGCACAGCGAAGAAAAGTCGTTGGGTGGAAAGCAAAGCAGGGCAAGTCTGCCCACCGGAGCGTTTGAGGCAGAAGCAGGAAGTAGCGGAGGGCGAGGGCAGGTGTCTTTCATCACTGTGAAGATCAGTGACATAGAAGTTCTATAAGCTGTAAATACTGACTTTTTACATTCTGTTGATTGTTTGAAGGGAAAACTGTCTCTTAGTAGCCGAGCCCTTCCCATTAACTGGAGGACGAGTCTTTTGTATTTCTTCTGTGCCTGAGTGGATTTAACCCCAAGGATGAGGAGGAAGTGTTTTATTTCTAATCAGATAAGGTTGCCCATGGAAACATAATGCATTACCTCAATTGTTTTATTTCTTATGCAAGTCAATAACCAGTTTAATGTTTGTCTTGTTAGACTTTAACGTGTCAGTTCTCAACTGTATTTTAAAGCAAAGCCTTACACTTTTAAAGACGAATTATATATTTTCCTTGTAGAGATCTTTGCTTTCTCTCTCTGTCTCCGTCTCTTCTCTTTCCTTCTTGGCTCAAGCTTTGCCAACCAAGAGGCCTCGGTTTAGAAGGAGCTACATCAGACACCGGATGAGGTTTTTTTTTTTTTTTTTTTTTTTTTAGCTTCTTATTGATTTTAAATGGTTAATGCCAAAGGGGGAAAATTAGCAAAATTGGTGGGGGTGGGGGGAGGGAGAGGGCTGTTCCTCCAGGCAGGTCAGGTGGAGAGAGCACTGCCTCTGCCCCAAGCCTGGCACAGCAGGGCTCCGCCCTGTCTGCACTCATCACTTCTGCCAGTACTTGACATGCTCAGCACCCTGCCCTCCGCAGCCTTAACAACACCGGAAAGAGTTCCTGGTACCTCCTAAAGGAGTGGCCTCTAGGGAGACCTTCCTCTATCTTTGTCCTTCATGTAGGTCTGCATACCACTCTGTCCATCCCTGTCTGTCTGGTTTGCTTTTCCTCCCTCGATGTCTCCTCCAGGCAGCCCTCCCCTCTCCCTTTCTAACTGGCCTCAGTGAGAAGCTCAGTATGCTCTCCCTGGTTAGCGACTCAAAGGGGCTCGTGTGCCTGGCTCTTCACTTCAGAGATGGCGGCATGTTTGTGTTGGGTGGCCAACGACTCTCAGTAAGGAAAGGAAGGCCCGCACGTGACCTGTGAGGCCTCTTCCTCGTTGCTGACATCCTGAGGACAGTTTTCTAATCACTGTGCTACAATTTCTTTATGTTTAAATAAAAAAAAAAAGTAACTGGATGCTGTGTGCTGCTTCTTGGAGAAGATAATGGATAACTGTCCAGAAAGGAATCTTTGAACAGTTTTAGAACGACCCCTGAGATGCCTGCCCTCTTTAGGCCTAGGGATTTCTGGGCTCACCAAAGGTCATACTACTAGAGTTTGTCTGGATTTCTGAGAAATTTAAGAACAAAATTCTTTCTAAGGATGCTGGGAGAGATTGCAAATTCCCCATGGAAGCTTTGTCCCAAACACACCCCTGTCGCTTCATTCCAAATACACGCCGCAGAACGAGAACAGTGCATCTAGCACACACGTATTTCAGGCAGATTATGGAACCTTGGTGACACTGTGTCCTGTGTACACCCAGTAAAACATTTGCTTCTGCCTAACACACTTTCTACCTTGTAGGCCATCCCAGCCAGAAGTAAATGGTCCATTTGAGTAACAGCCTGGATTGCTACTGGGTTGTGTAGTAAGTGTGACTTGTCGTTAACACTGAAGCCCCTGTAGAAAAGAATGGTGAAGGTAAAGTCACGAACCGTTCCCTCTCTCTTTCCCATATGTTTACGGGATAGGTTGGTGTACATCCAAGACGGTAACCTTGCAGGTGAAATGACAGAAAATCGTGTACCATGCCCATGGTGTGTGCCTGTATTTCCAGAGTTTGACACTGTGACGTCATCTCCGTACCTTGCGGGGATATTTAGTGGGACACTTAGTGGGACACTTAGAGGGTACCCCACACTTTCAGATAGGTATTGTTACTGTTTTCCTTAATTTGTAGAATAGCAATCAATGCCAAAATGTCAGGACCTTTAGTTTTGTGGTTTCCTCTGAAACGGTCCAGTTCAGTTCAGGGTGGTTGATCTTGGGATCCTGTGGGGTCCAAGCATGTTAATCTTGCCATTAGGACACTTTGCTTTCTCTTAGCATGTTAACTTTGTGTATGTCACTGAAAGAAAAGGTCTCCAACCACACAAGCAACTCATTCATTGACCTCGGTGCACAGGCCATTGTGACTGTGAAAAATTCATCCACTGGTTACTTCGCCCCTTGCTACGAATAACTGACAAATTTCTTAAAGAAGAAAGGATTTTCTTTAAGTCTGTGAGGGATCAAATCCATTGTGGAGGGGAAGTTAGTAACCTGATGGCCAAGAGAGCGCCGCTCATTGCGTCTTCCCTTGGGAAACAACGAGGAGGGAGGGGGACACTGAAACTCAGCTTGCTTTCCCCTTTTAATTTATTATTTATTACATTTCTTTTAAAGCACCAGCCTATGGGATAGCACTGCCTATATTCCAAGAGGGCCTTTCCTTCTTAGTTAAGCCTCTCTGGAACCCCCTTCACAGATGTGGCGAGTCCCCTGGGTGATTCTATATTGACTACACCACCCCTTAGCAACTCGGGGACAGCCAGACACAGTACTTCTAAACGGAAGCATTCTACCTCTGTCCCTTACAGGGACATTTACTAGCTCATTCCAGCTAGTAAAATGCATGCTAGCAAATGAAGTGGAAATTTAAGGGTTCTTTGGAAAGTCAGTTGGACAGTGTTTTGCTGGGGCAAACACATAAAGGAACATTTTTGTTAAAGTGGACACAGGTGTGAAAGGCTAAGGCGGACTCGTGAAGGAACGTTTTGCTGAGGCAGACACAGGAGGGAGGATGTCCTGCTAAAGCAAGCATGAGAAAGGACATGTGATGAAGGATTATTTGTTAACGACACCCATGTATTGGTTCACCTTACATTGCATAGTTGAGCTGCATTTGTCAGGACTCCACAGAGAGAAGTGCACCAAAAAACTTCTGGTGGTGTGCTGCCGTTTCTTGTCACTTCCACGGACTCGGGCTGATTCGATGCATGTGCTAAGGCAAGACACATGGAGGACACATAATGTTTGGAGGATATAAATAGGACTCCATGGAGTGACAGAGGCAGAGCTTGGCTTGCTGGTACAGCTACTGTGCAATCCTTGTGAGTCTATTGTCTTCACTGATCTTCGCTTCACTGAGAGGGGCACAGCCAAGAGCTCCTGGTGGTCCCTCCTGCTGACTGGAGCCAAGGCTGAGGTCTGGCTGTCTCTGCTAGGTCACATCACCATGTTCCTAACCCGACTCTACCAAACTAGACTGCTGGTGTATCTGTGAGGTGTTTGCCAGTGGGTCGAGCTGCCGCTGCCTGCTAACCTGTGGGATGTACTGCTGATTTCCAGACAACACAGACAGGAGTTGCTCCAAAGAACCTTTCTAAATGGGTCCACTTCCCGAGTGTCCTTTCTTTTCCACTACCTCTGGTGGGTGGCAGGTTACAAGAAAGATTGAAGCATTTAAGAGCCATCATTAAAAATAAGGTTTGAAAAAAAATAATGTTATAAGTAAAATACATCGGAAAGCCTCTGCAACAATTGGTAGTCCCTACTTTGCTCCAAAGTCCAAAGTCTCTTCTGTGACTCAAGATAAACTTGTAACTTTGAGTCTCTATAAAAACCAGTGAGCAAGTTACGTGCTCCTGACACACAGTGTCACACAATAAATGTTGTTGTTCCAAACAGGAGGGACAGGAACATAGCAAAGAAGGATTGGGCCAATGCGAGACCAACACACAGCTAGGCAGACACTGAGTGCTGCAGCTCCATGCCTTGGGCACAGCTGCCTTGGGCCCAGCTGCTTTGGGCACAGCTGCCTTTCCCTCCAGCTCTCCATCTGCAGCACACCTGGCCTCTCCCTTGAGGTCTCCACGCTGTGTTTGCAGCTTCCCATGGTGGACAGACCACAGTTTGGGCATCTCCAGCATCCCGGGTCTCCACTCTGATTTAGGGTTTAGTGCTTTCTCTGGGCTTCCTGTAGGGAATCCAATTCTTCTGCACATTCCCAAGCCTTGGTAACTTTCTGGAACCTGGGTGCAAAGCTCTACGATCCTGTAACTTTTGCCTTTCCCACGCCACAAAAATGTCAGCATGCAGATGCTGCTGCTGAGGTCTGTTGCCAGCTGGACATGCCATCTGGTATCTTTCTACCACAGCAGTAGTTGCTTCTATGGACTGCAGGAGATGAACCTTGGAAAACACTTCCTGGAATAGATGTTTCTGAGTGGGAAAGCCTTCTAGCAATGACATCAGCTCAGTCTCTCTTTTAATAATCTTGCATTTTTACCAGCTGGCACATTTATCTTGTTTTTGTATTTATTTTTATGTAAATGCAGGTTTCACCTGCTTATATGTGTGTGCACTATTCGTGTACCTGGCGCCTATAAAGGCCAGAAGAGGGCGTTGGATTTCCTAGAACTGGAGTTACAGACAGCTGTGGACCATCATGTGGGTTCTGGGAATTAAACCCAGGCTGGAAGCGTTCTTAACCACTGAGCCATCTCTCCAGCTCTTCTAATTTCTCTTTCGAAGCTCTTTTGTCTGTACCCTTCTTTTTTTTTTTTTTTTTTTTTTTGTTCTTTTTTTTCGGAGCTGGGGACCAAACCCAGGGCCTTGCGCTTCCTAGGCAAGCGCTCTACCACTGAGCTAAATCCCCAACCCCTGTCTGTACCCTTCTTGTTGGCATCTTTGAGCTCATCTACACTCTTTGTATTTTCCAAACAGCACACCCCCCTATCCCGCAACCTTTCTATTCTCATTCACTGTAGATCTAAGAGCGGTGAGCAGTAACCCTCCCACAGCCTGAATGTTATACTATCTTACAACATTTCCTCCACAAACAACTAAGTCCCCCCCATTCCTCACAGTCTTTATTTTCTCTACAGACAATTTCTCTGTTTATCCCTGCCTGTCCTGGAACTCACTCAGTAGACCTGCATCTCAGTGCTGGGATTAAAGGTGTGTACCACCACCACCCGGCTCCATTACTTTTAAATTTAGCTTCCCTCATATTTTTCAGGATAAAGGAAAAACTCAGCCGGGTTCTCTGCCTGAATAGCATGTAAATGTCCTCTAGTCCCTTCGAATTCCACCCTGAAGCCTCATGAACTGAGCCTTGACAGTCCCCATAGTCCCTGGTCTTTGGAAGTCTCATTTGCCTGGTTCATCAAGCCCTTCTCTGGCCCTAGGCTTCAAACTTCCTCGTTTCCCCCACAACCAGGTCCAAAGGTCTATGAACCACATGGTCACACATATCACAGCAAGGCCCCTGGAGGAGCCTTAGTTACTTTCCCTGTTTCTGTTGCAAAGCACCTGAAAAAAAGCAGTGAAAGAAGTAGGGACTGGGGGGGACGGGTTTAAGATCACAGTTTGAGGTTGAAATCCATGTGGGCATGACAGTGCCAGTCTTTGGCTGTGGGGCAGGAACGTGAGTGGCCCGTCAGATTGCATCAGTCAGGAAGCAAGTCGAGATGGGCGTTCCCTAGCTCACTTTCCTCTTCCTGGCCAGAATTCTGGTCAGAATCCCGGTCCATGAGACAGTACTGCTCATATTCAGGATGGGTTTGCCCTCACTTTCTGGAAGTGAGAATCTTGTGTCTAGCCCACTCCAACCGGTGACTCAGTACTCTCGGACAAATAGCCACAGGCGGTGCCCTTTCATGAGGACAGCCTCCAGCAGGAGAGAATCATCCAGAGTTTCATTTGGAAAAGAATGTCATTTCTGCTGGCTCCTGGTCCCTACAGACCTCACTGACTTGGCCTGTGGGAAGAGGCCTTTGAGGGATTGTTTGTCCACAGCAATGGGAGGTTGGACTGATCAGGTCCTTTCAAAAGCCACTGGTCAGTGTCTGCTCAAGCAGCCATAGCAAAACCCACAGACTGGGGAGCTCAAAAGACAAGGCTTTGCTAGTGTTAGAGGCACACACCTTTAATCCCAGCATTTAAGAGGCAGAGGCAGCAAGGTTTCCGTGCATTCAAGGCTAGCCTGGACTAGTGAGATACTGTCTAAGACTCTGTCTGACAATCCCCTGAAACCCATAGGAACTATGGTAAAGGCCTTCTCTCAGCCCGAATCTTAGAGAGTTCATCATGTTTTTAAATTTCTTTATCAATCGTGTGGGAACGTGTTAGATACAACTAATTTTTAAAGTAACCCACTTTGGACTTTGCTGATTTCTGTTTATGCCTTATTTTCCTGTCTCTCTCTTTTTTTTTTTTTTTTTTTTTTTTGGTTCTTTTTTTCAGAGCTGGGGACCGAACCCAGGGCCTTGCACTTCCTAGGCAAGCGCTCTACCACTGAGCTAAATCCCCAACCCCTATTTTCCTGTCTCTTATTGTGATTTTTTTTTTACATTTATTTTTATACATTAAGTGTGTGTGTCTGTTTGTGTGTATGTGGTGTGAGTGTGTATGTGTCTATATATATGTGTGGTATATGTGTGTGTGCAATTATGTATGTTATGTGTATATATGTGTGTGGTGTGTGTATGTATGCATGTATGTATGTGCGTATGTGTGTGTATGTGTGCATGTATGTATGTGTGTTTATGTATGTGTAGCGTGTGTATGTGTATGTGCTGTGTGTATATGTATGTGTCTGGTATGTGTATGTGTGTGTATGTGTGTATGTATGTATATATGTGTGGTGTCTGTGGGTTCATACATGCTCTCACACTGGACCTTCTAGTCTGCTACCAGTGATGGTGTTCGAATGAACTCTAACCAATAATCTTGTGTTATTTTTGAAAAACTATCCTGCCTGTGATTGCCCCTAGTGGTCACCCATTCAGGACATCTGATATGTACAAGACTGAAGCTAACCTTTTATCAGTGAAAGCAAGCACTCTCCAGTAGTTACTGCCTCCTGTGAGTACTCTGCTCTGTTTCCAGGATCCTGATGTGCCAACCACAGTGCTCAGCAGAGGGGTATATGTGGCATCTCTGGGCATCTACCTTACCTGCCCCATGCTGGAGTCCAGATGGAGTAAGATTTGGGCCTTAGACCAACAATACCAACCAACCAGAGCTCCCAGGGACTAAACCACCATCCAAAGAGTACACACGGACAGACCCTTGGCTCCAGCTGCATATGTAGCAGAGGATGGCCTTATGGGGCACCAAATAGAGGAGAAGCCCTTGGTTCTGCCAAGGCTCGACCCCCTCCCCCAGTGTAGGGGAATGTCAGGGTGGGTAGGCAGGAAGGGGTGGGTGGATGAGTAGGGGAACACCCTCATAGAAGAAGGGGGGATGGGATAGGGGGTTTATGGGCATGAAACTGAGAAAGGGGATCACATTTGAAATGTAAATAAATAAAAAGTATTCAATAAGAAAGACATTAAAAAAAGAGAGATTGGATATTGCTTATGGCTACACAAGGACTTGAGTTCAAATCTCCAGAACTCATGGAAAGGAAGGCATAGAAAAAAAAAGAAAGAAAGAAAAGAAGATAAAAAGAAAAAAAGATTTGGGCCTTAGTGAGAGTCACCATAACCTCCTTATAACACAGCAAAGGGACCAGGCTTCGTTCTGAGCTCTTGCCTTTGTCCTCGATTCGAATGCAATTCGTTGCCTTGGCCCAACCTTTAGTTAAAGGGAGACTTTGCTGTGAGTGTAGCGACTGTGCAGTCAGCGTCCTTCTATGACCACCCTGCCCCTTCTGGGTGAATGCCCAGAGGGATCAAGGTATTCCCACTAAAGAATCCTGGCCAAACCCCCCACATCCTTCTCACTCTTCACAGCAGGGGGGCTGGTCCCATCGAATTCAGGCCATTGGTTATTCAGGGAGTACAGGTGACAACTTTCCTACTCACATCATAGGACAGTGCAGTGATGGGGTCACTTAGCTATGTCCTCAAAGCACGGACTCCTTCCTCTTGAGAGCTGCTAGAAGATACACTAGGGAGAAGCTAATCCTCTGGTAATGTGATAGGGAAAAAAGGGAACACTGGCAACAATGTTTCTAGGTAGACCGCACACTGCCAGACTATGCCTGAATCCGACCACCTGGCTCATTGCTCAGGCCTCAGTCAGCGGCTTAGCCTCCCTTGTCCCTGCTGTCTTCCAAGTGTGGAGGCCGGGCCTGGCACACAATAACATGATCCTCGCTATCCTCTGTCCCCATGGAGTCTAATTCTCTGGCACTGCCCCAGGTTGTGAGCCTCACTTGACCACAACATGTGCAGTTTGGGGACAATCAAGCCAAAGAGTTCTGAGACAATTGCCCCTTTCTGAATCCTCTGGTTGTGGTGCCGTCACACTTGGGAACAAAACACACTTGAGGCACAGCAACTTCAGACAAAGGGCCCTTTGATCAGGCCCGCTCCTGTGTCAGTTCTGTGGAGAAGCAGCAATGGCAGACATGTCATCTAAAGAGACCCTCAGATGCATGCTCACCCAAGTTCACATGTACAAAATGGTGACTGCCAAAGAAAGGTGGGCGCTGCGGACAGTAGCAGCTATCATGCTGTTCTAAGATTTTCAGCCCTAAATGCCCCCCTGGGGCATGCATTTCCTGCAGAGGGTGCCTTGTCAGACCTTTTAGAGCCATTCGCAGCCCCTCAGCTATGCCATGTTGATGCCCCACAGATGATAGGCACTTGGGTAGGGATTTGAACACGTTACAGTTGCAGGGGGTGGGCGGATGGTGTGGGCTCTCACACCAGCATAGGAAGAAATCAGACCCTGGTGACCAGGGGAAGCAGACATCGGCCTGTACATCACACTTCCTTGTGTGTGGCTCCAATGACTGTGGAGAACTGTGGATCTGGTTGGAAAGACAAGTGAGGAGCTGAGGAAAGACGGAGTTTTAAATTGCAAGACAACGGGCTGGAAGCAGTTGCACTGGCTAGTTTTAAGTCAATGTGACATGAGCTGGAGTTGTTAGAGAGGAGGGAGCCTCAGTTGAGGAAATGCCCCCATGAGACCCAGCTGTAGGGCATTTTCTTAATTAGTGATTGATGGGGAGGGTCCAGTCTACTGTAGGAGGCTCCATCCCTGGGCTGGTAGTCTTGGGTTCTGTAAGAAAGCAGGTCAAACAAGCCAGGAGGAGCAAGCCAGCAAGCAGCACCATTTCATGGTCTCGGCATCAACTCCTGCCTCCAGGTTCCTGCCCTGTTTGAGTTCCTATCCTGACTTCCTTTAATGATGAACAGTGATGTGAAGGTGTAAGCTGAATAAACCCTTTTCCTCCCCAACTTGCTTTTTGTTCATGGTGTTTTGTCACAGGCAGAGAAACCCAAAGTAAGACAAATTGGAACCAGGATAGTGGAGTATTGCTGTGATAGATCTGACCATGTTGTATTTGGGGGAGTGTTGGGAAAGAACATTGAGAGTGACAGAGACAATGGAGGCCCAGCTTGTGAAGTTTCAGAGGAAGTTTCAGAGACTTGACCAGGCCTTTTGGGTGAAGAATCTGTGGTTCTGGTGCTGGAGAATCAACTATCATTTACAGGATACCAGAACGACTAAAGTGAAACCTTTCCCTTGCTGGGATCCCCAGGGCTGGGCAGCTGGGGCTGAGAAATTAGCAGTGATTAAGAGAACAGCTGTGCCTTGCGCCGGCAGCTGAACTTGGCAGTGTAAGAGTCACCCGGGCAGTATTGGTTTTGAAGGCATGACAGGATCATGGAGAGCAGCTGAGGCTGGGCACTGTGAGGCAGGAGTGGAATCCCGAAGAAGCTACTGGTGAAAGTGCAGCCCAGGTGCAGCCAGAAACCCTGCATTTTGGAGATGTCAGTGCCGTGGGAGGACCACCAAGAACCAGAGCAGCAGTGGAGCGGAGCCAGCCGGGGTTTAGAAGACAAGCTCTGTGTGCTACAGTGGGAGGGGGCAGAAGAGTAACCCAAGCCCTTTAGAGGAGCCCAGAAGACTGGAAGTGAGTCCCAGATAACTGGACATTGCATTATTTACCCTGTTGAAGTTTGGTTTTGCTTTGTTCTGGTTCTTTCCTCTTACAGAAAGTACTTAATTTTGATTTTGACAGGAGCCCACAGTTGGGGGCTCTTTGTCTCCCTGTCCCCCACAAACACACTTTTTTTAGATAGCATTTCTGTGTAGCCCTGACTGTCCTAGAACTCCATCTGTAGACCAGGCTGTCCTTAGATCGCAGACATCTTCTGGAATTAAAGGTGTGTGCCACCAACCTCCCAGCTGAGACTTCGAATGTTTAAAAGAGATTTCAGGTTGTTAAAGAGATTGAAAAAAGAGAGAAAGAGACTGAACTTTTAATGTGTTTGAAGTTTTAAGATTTGTGGGACTTTTAAACTTATTTTTATATTATGATATTAATATTAATACTCCATCTTAGGGAAAGTGAGAAAAGGAAATTTCTAATTAAAAAGTGATCTGTTGCTATTTTTCCCTGCGTGGTCTGCTCTTCCAGTTTATCTAGGATAATGTCGACAGCTGAAGTACTGAACCTTGGGGGGAAAATATATGAAGGTAAAACAAAAGAAGTCTATGAGTTAAGGGAAATGCAAATCAAAACAACCCTGAGATTTCACCTCACACCAGTGAGAATGGCTAAGATCAAAAACTCAGGGGACAGCAGATGCTGGCGAGGATGCGGAGAAAGAGGAACACTCCTCCATTGTTGGTGGGATTGCAGACTGGTACAACCATTCTGGAAATCAGTCTGGAGGTTCCTCAGAAAATTGGACATTGAACTGCCTGAGGATCCAGCTATACCTCTCTTGGGCATATACCCAAAAGATGCCCCAACATATAAAAAAGACACGTGCTCCACTATGTTCATAGCAGCCTTATTTATAATAGCCAGAAGCTGGAAAGAACCCAGATGCCCTTCAACAGAGGAATGGATACAGAAAATGTGGTACATCTACACAATGGAATATTACTCAGCTATCAAAAACAATGACTTTATGAAATTCGTAGGCAAATGGTCGGAACTGGAAAATATCATCCTGAGTGAGCTAACCCAATCACAGAAAGACATACATGGTAAGCACTCATTGATAAGTGGCTATTAGCCCAAATGCTTGAATTATCCTAGATCCCTAGAACAAACGAAACTCAAGACGGATGATCAAAATGTGAATGCTTCACTCCTTCTTTAAAAGGGGAACAAGTATACCCTTGGCAGGGAATAGAGCAGCAAAGATTAAAACAGACACAGAAGGAACACCCATTCAGAGCCTGCCCCACATGTGGCCCATGCATATACAGCCATCCAATTAGACAAGATGGATGAAGCAAAGAAGTGCAGGCCGACAGGAGCCGGATGTATCTCCCGAGAGACACAGCCAGAATACAGCAAACACAGAGGCGAATGCCAGCAGCAAACCACTGAACTGAGAATAGGACCCCCGTTGAAGGAATCAGAGAAAGAACTGGAAGAGCTTGAAGGGGCTCGAGACCCCATATGTACAACAATGCCAAGCAACCAGAGCTTCCAGGGACTAAGCCACTACCTAAAGACTATACATGGACTGACCCTGGACTCTGACCTCATAGGTAGCAATTAATATCCTAGTAAGAGCACCAGTGGAAGGGGAAGCCCTGGGTCCTGCTAAGACTGAACCCCCAGTGAACTAGATTGTTGGGGGGAGGGCGGCAAGGGGGGGAGGATGGGGAGGGGAACACCCATAAAGAAGGGGAGGGGGAAGGGGGATGTTTGCCCGGAAACCGGGAAAGGGAATAACACTCGAAATGTATATAAGAAATACTCGTTAATAATAATAATAAAAAAAGAAGTCTATGAGTTGTTAGATAAACCAGGAAGAGTCCTCCTGCAGTCCGAGGACCAGATTACAGCAGGAAACGCAGCTAGAAAGAACCACCTGGAAGGGAAAGCTCCCATCTCCACCAAGGTCACCAGCCGCATACGTCAGTTGTTACAGAAAGCTGGTACACAAACGGCTTTCACCAAGAAATGTGGGGAGACTGCTTTCACTGCACCCCAACGTGAAATGATTCCAACTGAATGGATCTTTTCTCAAAAGGAACCCTGCTGTGAAGGGGGGGGTATAAGTTTTATCCACCAAAAGTAGAGATGTTTGTCAAGGATGATACCAATAACGACCCACAGTGGTCTTAGGAGCAACTCAGAGCTGCAAAATGTTGTTTTGCTGGACTTGCTATAGGACAGACTGAAGTGGACATCATGTGTCATGCCACACAAGCTAGTTTTGAAATTCTGGAGAAATCCTGGCTGCCCCAGAACGGTACCTTGGTTGATATGAAGATTGAATTTGGCGTTGATGTAACCACCAGAGATTGTCCTTGCCGATGTCATAGATAATGATTCCTGGAGATATATGGCCATCAGGAGATTGGAGCCAGCAGAAAGACAAACAGTTACTGTGATCTCAAAGAAGTAACTCCGGAAGGTAGTGCTGATGGGTTCAACCTCTGACCTTGGTCACTGTGAGAAAAGTAAGAAGGCTTGTGGAAATGTTGGGATTCCATGTGACCTTACAGTAACATCTGCACATAAAGGGCCAGATGAAACTTTGAGGATTAAAGCAGACGATGAAGGGGATGGCATATCTACTATATTTGTCACTGTGGCAGGCAGAAGCAATGGACTAGGCCCAGTGATGTCTGGTAATGCCGCATATCCAGTTATCAGCTGTCCCCCAGTCACACCCCTGTGTGGTCATCTCTGCGACTGCCCAGTGGTCTTGGCCGTTCAACTATACTTTCTCCAGAAGGACCAACTCAGTTTGCTGCTCAGGTATTTGGGATAAACAGCCATTTGGTGTGGGCCAAGCTTCAAGCGAGCATATTGAACACATGGATATCCTTAGAGCAGGCTGATGATAAAATCAGAGGAGCGGTTTGTAATAAAGCAATTTAATTTGCAGGAGAAAAGTTACCTATTCCTAGTTTGGATTTAAAGGAAAAAAATTAAGCAAAATGATTTCACATCGGAGAAAACACTTCGGTTTACTAATGAGCAAGTGGTCTTCAACATTTATGAGTTGGTACATTGTCAGTAGATATTATTAATATTTTCTAGCTCTACGTAGTGATATGTCCCTGTAACCTTAGCACTCTAGAGGTTGAGGCAGCAAGATCACTAAATTCAAGGCCAGCCTGGACTGTGTATAGAGACCCTCTATTTGCTGGGGAGGGAATCTTTATAGTTAGTAAAATTGGCATGACACTGCTAAATTACATCTCACCCTCTCTGTAGTCACTGTTGGGTAAATACGTAATTATGGAACTGGAGCAATGTGTCTGCGGTTCAAGAACCAGTATGGCTGTCTTGCAGACGGCCCGCGTTTGGCTCCCAGCATCGATGTAGACTGCCTCACAATAAATAACCCCTAACTCAGGGGATCTGACCCCATGGCTTCCTCATGCACCTGCTCTCAAATTCTATTACATTCCCCAACCCAAACACACACAATAAAAAAAAATAAACTTTTTAAAAAGAGTATTATTTCTAAAAAAAAAAAAAGTGATGTGTTTGTGTGTCCACTTGACAAGGGGTCAGTTATAGCGACTAGTCATATCAACTTGACATTAGCTAGAGTCATCTGAAAGGAGGATCCTCAATTGAGGAAAGGTCTCCATAAGTCCAGCTACACAGCATTTTCTTAATTAGTGATTGATGGGGGAGGGCTCAGCCTGCTGTGGGTGATACTATCCCCGGGCTGGTGTTCCTGGGTTTCATAAGAAAGCAGGCTGAGCAAGCCATGGGAGCAAGTCAGTAAGCAGCATCCCTCCAGGTAAGTATTCCAGGTTCCAGTAAGAACTCCAGGCTCTTGCCCTGTTTTCTGTCCTGACTTCCTTCAATAACGAACAGTGATGTGGAAGTGTAAGACAAACCCTTTCCTCTCTGAGTTTTTGGTCATGGTGTTTCATTGCAACAAGAGGAGCCCTAAAATAGCAGTAGACCTGGGTAGGAGAGGTAGCTTGGTGTAGAGCACTCACCTGGCATGCATAAAGCACCTGTTCTACCCAAGCACCACCTCAGCCAGGGGTGGAGGTGCAAACCTGCAATCCCAGTATTCGGGAGCTGGAGAAATATCAGAGGATCAAGAACATCCTTGGCGGGGTTGGGGATTTAGCTCAGTGGTAGCCCTGGGTTCGGCCCCCAGCTCCGGAAAAAAAGAAAAAAGAAAAAAAACCAAAAAGAACATCCTTGGCTACAAACAAAAATAGGCTGGAGAGCAAGGTGGTGGTGGTGTGTGCCTTTAATCCTAGCACTTGGGAGGCATAGACAGGCCCAGATCTCTGAGTTTGAGACCAGACTGGTGAGCTAGTTCCAGGACAGCCAAAAAAAAAAAAAAAAAAAAAAATGTTGTCCACACATACACACACAATGCTGTTTGGGGAAAAAAAAAAACAAAACAACAGGCTGGAGAGTTGACAGAGTTTAAGAGTTCTTGCTGCTCTTCCAGAGGACCCAAGTTTGGTTTCTAGCACCCTGGATCCACTGAGTGCCTGTAACTCCTGTTCCAGGGTATCCGGTGCAGCCTTCTGGTCTCTGCGGGCACCCTGACACACAGACCCATAAGTGACAGCTATTTTTCCTTTTAAAATCTTAAGACCAAGAAAGCAGGAGACCTGCTCTGTGTTTCTGGTTTTTTTTTGTTTGTTTGTTTGTTTTATTGTCTGCTCTGTGTTTCTGAACAACGAAGTTATCGTGGGGAGGGCTGGAACTGCTACCTCTCCTGCACCAGCTCCCCTAGTTAGGGCTGCTGTCGCTGTGAGGAAACACCACAACCAAGAGCAACTCGGTGAGGAAAGGGTTAACTTGGCTTACACTGTTCATCACTGAAGGAAGTCAGGGCAGGAACCTGGAGGCAGGCGCTGATGCAGAGGCTGTAGAGATGATGCTTACTGGCTTGCTCTTCATGGCTTGCTCAGCCTGCTTTCTATGGGACCCAGGACAACAAGCCTAGGGAATGGCACCACCCACAATGGGCTGAGCCTTCTCTCTTTAATCATTAATTAAGAGAATTCCCAACAGGCTTGCTTTCTTACAGCCCAATTTTCTGGAGGTGTTTTCTCAACTGAGGTTCCCTTCTCTCAGATGACTCTAGCTTGTGTCAAGGTGACATAAAACTAGCTAGCGCACCAACCATCTCCAACCTGCCTGGTCTGAGGGTGCTCACAGGGATTCTCAGGAGGACGCAGTGAGGTGACCACTGACAGTTGCTCTGCGGTGAGTGACTAGTGTTGTAAAGGGTGGAGGGGTAGGGGAGGAACTAGTGAGGCAGCGCAAGGGAACAGAAAAGGGCAGTAGTGTCCACTGTTTCCTTACCCTGTGACAGCTGTAAATGAGGCATGGGCTAGAGAGCTGGATACATCCCTAGCTGAGGAGGCCTTCAGGGCTTACGTTCCTGTGGTAAGAGGCAGCAGTTCATAAACAATGTGGAAAAGGCATAGGATTAGATGACATGCGCCGTCATCGGGGAAGGAAAAGCAGATCTGGTTTCATTAGAGCCTGCGTTGGGCAGGGCAGAATTAAATTAGGAACTCCAAGTACTGTTACTGGGGAGGTGACTGCAGAAAGTGCCCCTATTAAACACCTGTGGAGATTGGTCAGGCAAAGGACAAAGGACCAGAGGGCCCGAGCCATACACCAGTCTAGAAGAGGCCTGGGAGAGGTAAGAGGAGGCAGATCAGTCCTGCAGGACTCTGCATTCAGGAAGGCAAAGACAGAAATGCATGGGGTCACTTGCCCTCTCTGGGGTGTACACTCTGTTAGGGGGCAGGGCCAGAGGGACCAGGGTGTGGCTCAGTGGTGAGCGTGAGACTGCCCAGAAGAGAAGTCAAAGATGACCCTGGCACCCTAGTCAGGTAGCATGAGCATGAGGGTGTGTGTGTGGGTGTTTGTGTGTGTGTGTGTGTGTGTGTGTGTGTGTGTGTACACCAGGTGCACCCTGGTGCCTGGGAGGTCAGGAAGCCAGAAGGAGGCATTGGATCCCTTGGAACTGGACTTACAGGCAGTTGTGAGCCACCATGTGGATGCTGCCAACTGAATGCAGGCCCTTCATTAGAGCGATGAATGCTCTTACCCACTGGGCCATCGCTCCAGCCCCAGGAGTGTTCCTCATAACATGAGCCTACTCTGGGTCCTGGGAGACTACCAAGCACTATCTTCTCAGTACTTGGCAAGGGAAATGCTCCCCAAGAAGAAGCTTCTCACAACCTGAGGGAGCTGGGATTACAGCAAGCACATCACGCTCAAGACTTGGAATGGTAGGACCCAGGAACACGGAGCTGAGCTCAAAGTGCTTGCTTTCTCCGTTTCCCCATGGAAGAATGAACAGCATTTCCACAGTTAGCCTAACTGGGTGTAGAAGGGATGTTAGCAGCTTGCAGTGCTCAGAGGCTTTTCTGCATGGACTGAACTATTGCCGAGCAATTGAGAGCCAGAGTTTGATCCCCACAGGAAAAGGAACTTAGGTAAAAAGAGCCAAGAAGAGCAAGAAAGCTGGAGCTGGGAGAACTCAAGTCTCTCCAGAGCCAGAGAGAGAGAGAGAGAGAGAGAGAGAGAGAGAGAGAGAGAGAGCTATAGGACCAGAGGCCGAGTACTGGGCGGGCAGAACACACCAAGACTCCTGCCCTCTTGTTACTAGGGCTGTCTTGTTGTGACAACAAAGTGTCCTGGAGTCCGTGTGAGTCTGACTGTGGGATCCACAAGGTCCCAGCCTCGTTGGGTGGGCACAGCTGAGATCCCTGGTGTAGAAGTGGGTGAGATATGAGGAGGAGCTGAGGCACACACCTGCTCTCAGGGCATCTGGACACCAACTGTGTGAGTCCAGAAAGGCCCTGTGGCCTGAAGAATTTCTCTAGGGACTGGAGGTGGCAGGCCTCGGAGGTGAGAACATTCACAATAGCCCTGGCTTTAGTGAGATGGTAGATAGTTCGGTACCTGGTGGGGAAAGGTGTCTTTTGCAAAATCTAGCTGCTGGTGTCAGATTGCTGTCCCCTCTAATTTTCATGTAGACGCAGAAAAATCAGGGGGTGGTGTTGTAGCCCAGTTTACAGAGTGGGTTACTTAACATGCACGAAACCCTTGATTTGATCTGCAGCAGCACAGCATAAACGCTGAGGTCCCAAATCTGTCATTCCAGCACTGGGAAGAGACAGCAGGAGATCAGGAGCGCAATGCCATCCTTGGCTGTATGATGAATTAGAGGGCAGCCTGGGGTATATAAGACAATATCAAAAATATTCTTCATTACATCCCTGAATATTCTCTGTGATCACGTGTGTCCCACTCCCATTTTAATGACAAAGAGTGAAAGTGTCAAGCCTCTTGCCTTTCTTCCCATCTGTTTTGTGTGAGGAACGGACATGCTCAGTCCTGGCTGGTTAAAAAAGACAACAAACCCACCAGCAGGCAGTGCGTCTGGCTCTAGGAGGATGACCAGGGCATGTCGCCTGCCTCCGTAGTGAGTCTACCATATGAAGCACTTCCCAAGACACTTCTGTCATAAGCTGTCTGAAGATATCCATTCGGGTAACCTGTAGACCCTGTTCTTCCTTCTCCAACCCTCATGAAGATACACTCTGGAGGAAAACTCCATGTTTGGAATATAAGGGGAGGAGTTGGAAAGTTCAAGAGAAAAATTAGTTCTTGAGAAATCTGAAGAAAGCTGTGGTCTGACTTTCTGCATAGTTGAACCGTCTCTAAAGCAGTGGTACGGAGTCAGGTAAAATGAGGCTGATATGGAACCTGGATAGGACACACCCTTCCCCTTGCAGATAGGGCGTCCTGGGGTAGATCGTCCTAGGGTAGAACCTTGAATCGTGACTCAGGATCAACAACAATTCCATTGGCAAACAAGGTTTTGGATCTACAGGGAGACAGAGTGTCCTAAGGTGTTGGGCTCACCTGTGAAGAACTTGTATTTTGTGGTCAGGTGGCTTTGGGCTCAGTAATTAAAGCCACATGGCTATAGCAGAGGTGCCTGAGCCCTAGGGATGTTGCCCTCAGCCTCCCCATCACCTGTAAGCCTCTCTCTTCAGCCAGGTGACTTCTTCCTTCCCCACAGTCACAGGCCGGGCTCTAGGCCTGCCCTGCGCTAAGTCTGTTCTATCTCCACAGGTGTAACTCCTCAGAACATGCCCACGGGCCTCCACACTTACCACAAGGGCTTGACTCTACCTCTCCTGAGAAGCTGCTTAGCACAAAGCCCTCACCAACAGGTAATTGCTTGGAAGATCGGCCAGAGAGGATAAGGAACTACATCTAAGAGGGAAGGGACACGTGTGTCCCATGACTGAAGCCAGAAGAGAATCCTAGCTGCTCTCTAGGTCTTGGCCACAGAGGTGACATGCTCAATGTTAACACAGCTAAATCTCCTTTCAGTCAAGTAGTGTGTGCGTGCGTGCGTGCGTGCGTGCGTGCATGTGCGTGTGTGTGTGTGTGTGTGTGTGTGTGTGTAAAACATTGAACTCAACTCCATGACACAACAAAACTGAGAAATCAAAGTCCTGTTCTAGTGAGGACCCTCCTTGTTAGGACATGTGCCTTCCGGTGGTGTGGCGAGGCCAGGCCGATGAGGGAGAAGAGGAGGGAGGAGTAGGAGCATTCTGAGGAGGGAAAGGCAAGGGAGACTTGGAACCCCATTTGCCACCTCCAAACCTGGAGGCAGCTGCCCTCAGAAGATGAGGCTCTGTTGCTCAGGTGTGGCCGATGTGTCTCGATGGCTGTGCCAGTGGAAAACCCACATGGCATCTTCCCCTTGGGATTCATATTCTTGTTCCCACATTGCTCTGTCCAGGGTTCCCTTTAGAGAGGAGAGCCTTAGGGACTCTTGCACATCTGGGGCCCAAAATGCATATCACTGGGTCGCTTGACCTCTTCCTTCCTCTGTTCTGGAAGATTCATCTCTAAAGGTGCACAGACCCAGAGTCTATGGCACCTTTGGCCATGTGGAAAGGAGCATCCAAGGGGCAGCAGCCTGGTGAGAGTTTTCACAGCCCCCGGATATAACTCACAACCATCTCTTACTCCGGTCTCCCTCTTCTGGCCTCCTCACGCACCAGGCGTGCATGTGGTACACAGACACACATGTAGGTAAAACGCCCATACACAAAAATAAAATAATTTTTAAAAAGAAGAAGTTCAGGGAGGTAGCAAAACAAACAAACAAACAAACAAACAAACAAAACCAGCAGCCCTCCTAGTTATTAACATTTGCAACACATGTCATGGGAGAAACGTCTGTGGTCCCTCAGAGCAGCAGCCCCATGCTGGCTCCTGCAGGGGCAAGAGAGTTGGAAATTAAAAGGCACAGTAGAGCTCACACCTTCCAAAGCAGTGAACAAACATGGTGGCTGTCTATGTGTAGAGGGTGGTTTTGATGTTAAGGTCCTGTTTCCCAATTGGTTTGTGAGCAATCAGCAAAGAGGTCAGGGGCCGATTGCTTAAAATGGGGTAGATATAAAACTACGTGCTACATCTGGGAAGACTGTCCTGTGAGCACCCGTGTGGCCTGAAGGCTAACTGCACGGTTAGCTGTGGATTTGCTTGGTGGAGCAGACTTTAATGACACTCCAAAGCTGTATCCCAATTTTAGACAAATGGAAGGAACCGAGAGACCTCCTGTGCTGGCTTTATTCCGACGTTGGCTCAGCCGTCCCTCAAATCTGGGAGGCATGTTGCTCCATGCCACAGTTTCCACAGTCTGTTTCCAAAAGCCACATGGTGTTTGACCCCTGTAGAGGCCACCACATCCAGCCACCTCACTGCTCAGTGGTCACAGCACCAAGGATAAACAGAAGGAAAGCATTTACTTAAGTTCCTTGAATGCGTCTAACCTAAAGTCCAGGTGTTGCAGGTAGACAATATTTAGAAACCAGCCTTTGGGAGGCCATCAGCCCATGGGGTACCCTCCTGTGAGTGGGGTCAAGATCCCTGTAAGAGGAGGCTTCAACAGTCCCCTCTCCTCTCTTGCTTTCTGTCATTCAAGGATCAGCCCAGCTACGGACATCACCACATGCTAGAGGCTCATTCTATTCCTGCAGCCTCAGCCTCAGAATTGTTACATGACAGACTTTCGTCCTTTGAGAACTAGCCAGCCTGTGTGGCTCTGCTGGACCAAGAGAATTGGCTTGCACATGCACTGGATCGTTTCCTGGGGCTTTATCTTTTTTTCATTTAACCCTATATGTCTTATTTTTCTTTGTAATTTTCTGTTGAAATGATTAATTTTTTTAAGATATGGCACTTTATGCTTCTACTCACAGCCCTGGGGAGGGAGGGGCAGAGACAGAGGCAGGTGGATATCTGAGTTGGAGGCTAGTCTGGTTTTAAGCATGAGTCCCAGGACAGCCAGGGCTGCACAGAGAAATCCTGTTCAAAAACCAAGATTAGTTTTCAACAGCACCCCTTTGTTCTGTCTGGGCACTGACGTTAACGTGTGCAAGTGTGGGCTTGCCTGCTTTGGCTCCTGAGAGAGAGGTGCCTATTGCATGATCCATGCTTAGGTAAAACTCCCAGCTTTAAGTCTGTCTCAGAATCTGTTTGGGAACACACTTGGCTTGCTTAGGGGTTACCCCACAGTCCTTGCTGCCCATAAGACCCAGCAGCATCTCTGAACACACTCACAGCTGCCTGATTTGAGTACAGATGGATTCCTCTGCTTTCCCTCTTGATTGAGAACTTTTACTCAACTGACGTTTACTGTGTGCTCTTTCTAGTGTCAAGCATGTGAAGGAGTCTGGGCTATGCCAGTCCCACTGTTAGGCTACACATGGCTGTGGCCAGCAGAATGTGCAGGCTTGAGGAGGAGGTCACACCCTCTCGGCTGGGGCTCCTCCGTCTCACGACACCCGTGTTTTAGGATGGGGATTCTTGGCTGGAGTCGGGTGGAGGTGAGGCATAGCAGGGGCTCTTTTGAACCCTGGTCCAGTGTTGTTTGGGGCACTGGTCCAAATGCTGATGCCCTCTAGATAAGTAGGACCCACCCTTGGGTTTGATGCCCAAGATAAGAAATATATGCAGAAGCACGTCCCCAGGGCTGTGCAGTAGAAACTGGAGCACAGTGTGGATCGGGGGGAGCAGGCTATGAAGGTGAAGGAGAGAACAGGCAGCGGACAGTGGTGTGGGGCCTGCAGAAGCTAAGACGGGCGCTTGCTGGTTTTCACAGTCTTTCTGGGTTGTGGAATCACACAACACACACTGCATGTCCCCAGGTCTGGGCCCAGACACATGCAACGTACCTCCCCTCGCTGAAACATTGAACACACTTCTACCCCCAGCCCCAGGTCCCTTGGGGTGCCACCTCCTGCTTCCTTCGGTTCCACACTAGAGCAACTTCCAAGTGCCTTTTGCTCACTGTAGCTTAGTTTGCATTGTCTAGAATTTTCCATGCGAAAAACCCTCCAATTCAATCTGGACTCTTTGGCCATGCTAGTCTCAGAGAGCTGATCTCCCTGGAGTCATGTGGTGCCCTGTTTCACCTGGTTATCCAATCACATCTTGATGAACATTTGGGTTGTTTCCAGTCCTTCCTTCCTTCCTTCCTCCCTTCCTTCCTTCCTTCCTTTCTTCCTTCCTTTATTTGTTTTTTGAGACAGGGTTTCTTTGTCTAGCCTTGGCTGTCTGAGAACTCACTCTGTAGACCAGGCTAGTCCTGGACTCACAGCGATCCTCCATCCATCCCTGTTTTCCAAACACTGGGTTTAAAGGCATGTGCCATCACCATCCGGCCATCCCTGTATCTTTTCAATAAGAGATACTTTTGACTATTTTTCCTGTGTGTTTTCATGTGTATCTGGGTATATGACATCCCCAGCACTATGTAGTCCTCATATATCATTCAGCTTGTGTTTGCTGTTTTGACCCTGGCCTGACTTGTTGAGTAAATCAAATTGGTTGGCCAGGGATTTTCAGGAATTAGCCTCCCAGGTCTGGGGTAGTAGTACATACCCCTGTACCCAGACCAGGTAATGTGGGCTCTGGGGATCGAACTTGGGTCTCTCTGGTGCTGCTGTGGAGCCACTAGCTTGCCTGTTTGAAGACTGAAGTCTCAATGCAGTCTTGACGAGTCCTTGACCTCAAGGGAAAGTGATGGAGATCTGAGGAAGGCAGTTTCCTTTTTTGGCAGTCAGATTAGGATAAGAGGACCCTAGACGCGCAAGTGCGCGCGCACCCACACGCACTCACCCACCCCCCCCCACACACACATACACACACACCTTACACACCTCTGCTAAGCTGGCAGAGCTCGTCTGGTGAACTCTGTGCAGGCAGAGGCTCTAAGCTTAACCCCAGGGAGAGATATCTGCAAACTAGCAGACGCTTTCTCCATGAACTCTGCACAGATCATGAATGCAGAAGCTGGGTCCCAAATGCTGAGAGATTAGGTAAGGAGCTGAATTCAAGCACTGCAGTGGGCCTGAAAGCACAGTGCCCAGATAACTCAATTCTCTGTAAATTTAGCTCAGAGTTTTAGTTTGGTTTGGTTTTCTGAGACAGGTTTCTCTGTGTATCCATGACTGTCTTGAACTCGTTTTGTAGACCAGGCTGGCCTCAGACTTAGAGGTCTGCCTGCCTCTGCCTCGTGAGTGAGCATTGAGATTAAAGATGTGCTCCACCAGATTTTTAAAATCCCTCACCCAGATAACTATAGCTGACTGCCAGCTCTTACTCTTCTCGACTCCCGATTCTCCCTCTCTCTCAAAACTTTGTGACAGGATTTTGCTGAGCCTGAATATTTCTACTTTATTACCCATCCAGATTCATGCACTGAGCACAATAGGGACCCAGCCAGGGTCCTTGTAGGGACCTGCCGCTCTGCCTCCGTAAACTATTGCTGGGTCTTCCACTGTTCTCACTCACCTGCTTAGCCTTGAACTCACAACCTTGATCTCATAGAGATCTGTCTGCCTCTACCGCTTGAGTGCTGGAATTAAACCCACATGCTACCACGCCCAGCAGTTCTTGCTACTCTTTTTAAAAATATATATTTATTTGGGGGCTCCAGAGATGGCTCAGTGGTTAGGAGCACTGACTGCTGTTCCGAGGGAATCTTGATTTAATTCCCAGCACCCACATGGCAGTTCACAACTGCCTGTATCTACTTCCAGGGGATCTGACACCCTCACACTGACACACGGGCAGGCAAAATGCCAGGGCACATACAATAAAAATAAATCATTGAAATATTTTTACGTTTATGTGTATCAGTGTTTTCTCTTCAGAGTGACTTGGGTGGCCACTGCATTTCCAGAGCCCTCCTCGTTCATTGTGTTAAACCCATCTAAGCCTCGAAACAAGCTGTCACACTCAAAGATCCTGTAACAGAAGGACTCAGACTTCCGTGAAAGGAAAGTGTAACAGCAACGCAGAACCCACAGGTCTGGGTGCAGGCGCAGCTGCAGCTCTTGTTTTGCTTAAACATTTTCATTTGTTGCTTTTGCTTTAAGAACCTGAGTTCTCTTCCCTCAGTGACCGAAACATCGGCATGCAAATGTGTTTGCGGGCATGAAGCAGGGAGTGGATGAAAGCCTGACTCTGATCCAAAAGTCAATCCCCCTTTCTGAGCTAGCACGCCTGCAGCTGTCTCCGGTGTTCGCGAGGGGTGGCCTTTGTTCTCCTTGGAGCCTTTGAATCACCCGGGTCTTCTTCCTTTCTTTCATTTCACCATTGCTGACTTTCAGGGGAACTGGTTTGAATCTTCTGCTGGGCCCTGATCCAAGTTTCTGCTCTGTTGTCACTGAGGAAGCAGGATCGTGTCTGCGCACCCCCCCCCCCCCCCCCCCCCCCGTGTCTCTAGACCAGTCTCTGATACAAGGCAGAAAACCCTGTAGCTGCTAGGGCTGGGCCTGTGTAGCCCTGTTTGAGAAGCCTTCCTTCCCACCTATCTTGTGGAGGTGGTGGTGACAACCGGAGGTTGCGGGGGTGGGGGGCGGAGGTGGGAGTGGGGGTAAGGGGTGTGTGGGTTGGGGGGAGTAAGAGGGCTGGAGGTTTGTGGGGGCGGGGCTCTGCCCAGCATGGCAGCCAGATTTCACAGCCAAAGGAAGCGGCAGGATGAGATAATGGTGACAGGCTGGGGGAGATGTTGCTATGGCAACACAGCAGCAGGCCTCTCTTGGGATGCTGCATCATAGCACATACACTACAGATGACGTAGTTGGTATCTTGTTGGCCTCCGAGGGGCTGGCATACTTCCCCTCCTGCTCAGACTCACCTTAGGTATTGAATTCAGCTTCAGGAGAAAATCGGGGACAGACATCTGGTGCCTGATCCCTCCTTGCTATGGCCATCTCGCCATGGTAACACTACCTGATGCGGCCTCTGCTTAGCCCTGCGGGCTCTGCGTTTCTGGTGCCTGCTTTGTTTCCAGAGCTAATTAACGCCAGGCTGCACTCGTGTGCTGTGAAGTTCCCTGAAGCTGCCTGGGCCCCGACCACCTGCTCTCCTACCTCTTCCTGGTTTCCCTCCTTTCCTCAAGCAGGATCTGTTCAGACCTTGTCTGTGATCCAGCCCTCAATAGAAATGTGTGTTACATAGTGACTGTGTGTGCATGCGTGTGTGTGTGTGTGTGTGTGTGTGTGTGTGTGTGTGCGCGCGCGCACGTGTTCGTACTCGCATGTGTACTTGGAACAAAAGATTAATGAGACAATGTTTACCCTCACTGTGTAAATGAAAATCATTCCCATATTATATAGAACAGAGTACATTATTTTCTCTATCACATAGGATACTTTGCTGGCCACACCTACTTGATTACACGACCTCAGTGGTTTCATAGTTTGGGATCCCCTGTTCAGGTTATATGCCTGACAAGTGATGGCTCAGGCCCCTCTCTCCTCCCTCCCCATTCTAAGGCTGAATGGGAGAGGCTAGCTGATGTCATTCTTCCAGGGAGTATTCCAGAGTTGATGCAGACATGACATCCTTCTCCAGTCCCATTGTCCACAAGTTCAGAAGCTACTTACCTTCCTCATTGTTTGGCCAACAATCAGAAGAGGAGTATTTTGTAAACCCAGTAACTCATTAAAAAGAGCACAGCAAGACTCCAGTTTGTTAATCTCTCTCTCTCTCTCTCTCTCTCTCTCTCTCTCTCTCTCCCCCTCTCTCTCCCTCCCTCTCCCTCCCTCCCCCCTTCTTCCTTATCTCTGTTCCTCTCTTTTTATTAGAAGAATACTGGATATTCAACATAGGACTTCATGCTTGCAAAGCAGGGGCTCTACCACAGCCTGGCATAAAAGTCTTGGAAGAAATGTAAAATAAAGAGTGTGGAAAGAATTAATATATATCTCCTTCTGATCTTTACGTGAAATCTTGTTTGGGACCAGGATACTAAGTCAACGCCTATTTCCCCTAATCTACTAAGCTATCGGGCTTTATCATCAAGATTCAATGACAGCTGGGGGGTGGGGTTAACCTTCAGCATCTGGGCACTTGGCCCAGGGAGCTGCTTCAAGTGCAAAGCTAGCCTGGGCTACATAGCGAAACCCTGTCTCAATGGAACAAACAAATGAACGACAAAGATTCGGTGACCGAAGCAAAGACTTTTAAAACTTCAAATAAAAAGTTAAACCACACTTTGGGGAGAAGCAGAAATTTGATCTTGAGTTTGACAGGACACCGGTCATTGGCCATGAGTTAGTGGATCATCTGGTATGGTCCCAATCTCAGACTTAGGGTCTGTTGTGAGTGGCCATCAGGCACTATGGTGCACATACATGCAGACAAAACACCCAGCCACATAAAACAAATCTAGTATTTTTGGTTTTGAGCCTAACCTTTAATGCCTGAGCCATCTCTCCAGCCCTGAATAAATAAACCAAAAGACAAAACCAAACATTGAGTTGGATGTCTCTGCTTTTGGTTTCTGCCTGTCTTAGGATTTCTATTGCCTGGTGGGGGTATTTGGGTATCTCCTGTTCATCATGAAGGAAGTCGGGACAGGACTTCAAACACGGCAGGAACCTGGAGGCAGGAGTTGATGCAGGGGCCATGGAGGGGTGCTGCTTACTGGCTTGCTCAGCCTGCTCTCTTATAGAACCCAGGACCACCAGCCCAGGGGTGGCACCAGCCACGATGAACTGGGCTCTCCCCACATTGACCACTAATTAAGAAAATGTCTTAAATCTTAAGGAGGCATTTCCTCAATTAAGGTTGGTTCCTTTCAGGTAACTCTAGCTTGTGTCAAGATGACATAAGATGAGCCAGCACACTGCCCCTCCCCCACCAAATACCCGAGTCTTTGCTTGCTTGTCCGGCAGGTTCCTGTCTTCTGTGTAGCAATCTGGAGTGACCTCAGTGCTCCTGAGAGGCAGGAAGATGTTTTAGGGTTTCATCGCTTTGACAAAATACCTGTGGAAATAAGAAAGGAAAGAGTTATGTGGGCTCACAGTGAAGTGGGGTATGTGGTCAGCTGAACTTCTGCCAGGTCAGATCATGGCAGAAGGGCATGGAGGACGGAAACCTCTTGCCTCAGCTGCTGCCACATGGCCTGTTGCTCCCTAGCCACTCTCTTTGCTGGCAGCCCATGCTCCTGATGGTTTGCCTTGTATGCATGTGTCTGTGCAGCCACGTTTCCTTTCACAGGGACACTGGGTGAGATCAGAGCCCTTTCTGTGACCTCATTTAACTCAATCACCCCTTTCAAGGCCCTGTCTCCAAATGTAGTCCTATTCTGAGGTACTGAGGTTGGGGCTATCACTTGTGACTGTTGGGGACTGTGTCTAAACAGTCTGTAACATCTCTAAAGCCGGAGCGTAGATAAAGCTTCAAGTGTCTGACGCCGTGTTCCTTTTGGGACAACCAAAAATGCTCAGAACTTGACTATGGTGACAATTGCACATCTCTGAAAAACCCACCGAAGCTTTAAAGGAGTGAGTTTTGAGTATACGAATTACATGTCTCAGTTTTTAAAACTGTTTTGGATTAGGTTTAATTATGTGATTAATGAATTACATGTATTAATTATATGCACGTCTGTGTGAGGGCTATGTTCATATGGGAAGAGGCTAGAAGGCGTCAGATACCTCTGGAGTTGGTGGTTGTGAACTGCCTCACATGGGTGCTGGGTCCTCTGCAAGAGCACATGTGCTCCTAAACTCTGAGGCGTCTCTCCAGTTCCTATTCCAACCTTTTATATATGAAAACGTCCTGCAAAGGTCAAGAAGAGGTTATATAGGTGGTTATGGGGAAAGAGAAGGGAAGGGAAGGGTGGAATCATGAAGACCGTCTTTCGGGAGCCCTGTGATAGCTGTCTTCGATGGCTGCCAGTCTCTCTTATAAGCCCTAAGAATGCTATGCCCCCGTTTCCAGCGTCTTTGACCACCACCTGCCAGGGCTGCTTTCCACCATTCAGCACTCCTTAGTCCCGTTGCTCAGCTACAGAAATCATAGCATTGCTTGCTGCTGGGATCACAAAGCCAAGAAACAGAAGGAGCGAGCTTCGTGGGAGGGGGCCGTGCTGGAGGCGGAGCTTGTGGCCAGCCAGAGCGAGGCAGCAGCGCTGTGGTCCGCAGCCCCTCCCTGCCTAGAGGATCCTACTGCTGTGCCTAGAAAAGCAATTTCCTTTCCAGCGGCGTCTGGGAGGCTAAGAATTGTCTCGCCTGCTTCCTCACCTTCTGTAACTGTTCCTGTGTGTGCCCACTTTGAGCGTCAGCCAGCACGGGAAGACGGCCAGTCTGCAGCATCAAGGAGCTGCTGTTTCGGTGTACTTTGTGAAAGGGCTTTCCTTTCCCAACTGCTTCCAGAACTGGCTTGCGCATCTTTTTGTTTTGGGGTACACACAGGCACAGGCAAGCTAAGTGTCCAGCACGTCAGAGTATAAAAAAAAAGTCTAACTCTATTTTTAAAACGCTGTAATTCAAAATTTGACGTGTTTTTTTTCTTTTTTCTTTTCTTTCTTTTTTTCTTCTTTTTTTGTTCCTGTGACTTAGGATGTCCCAGATATTGAGAGACCATTTAATAACGCCAAAGAAACAAAGGGCGCGCCACACCCAAGTAGACGACAAAGAGAAGGCAGCACAGCAGATCTTGCCGGAACAGGTAGCCACTGTTTGTGTCGTTGTGAACAAAGGGAGCCCGACTTGTCTTTGATCTTTCTCTATTTATCGTCTCAGTACATATTCTGACCACAAAAGCACAATGAGTGATGAGACATACCACCGCGCACTTTAGAGCCGCAGTCAGTAGTTCTAGACAATTAAAATGTGAGGACATAAAATTACGGCAAAGTTGTTTTTTTGTTTCTTAAAGTCAGTCGCAGTCTGTCATCTGAAGTCGCACGGTGAATTAAAATCACCCAAAAGAATTATATGGAAAGTCTATGAACAAAGGCTCCTTGTTCTACGGCGCCCTCTGGTGGGGCTGAGAGGAAGTAGCATTTCTGAAGCGAGGGACTCACTTGGCGCAAAACAGGACCCAAATGCCTCCCTGGTTTCCATTCCAGTCACTGTAACACCAAGGATCAAACTCTGCAAATCCTCCCGTGTTCTGTGAATCCAACCTTGATTTCTTTCTCTCTTTTTTTAAAGATTTATTATTTTTTTATGTATATGAGTAGTACACTGTTGCTCTCTTCAGACACACCAGAAGAGGGCATCAGATCTCATTACAGATGGTTGTGAGCCACCATGTGGTTGCTGGGATTTGAACTCAGGACCTCGGGAAGAGCAGTTGGAGCTCTTAACCACTGAGCCATCTCTCCAGCCCCACCCGTGATTTCTTCTTTGCTGTTGTTTTTCAGGACAGGGTTTCTGTTAGCATTCTGTCTAAGCTCCACCCCGACAGTTACCTGGCAACAACCAGGTATGCCTGACACTATAAAAGGGGCTGCTTGCCCCTCCTCTCTCTCTTGTTCTCTCTTGCTCTTACCCTCTTCTCCCTTTGTCCCCTCTCTCCCCATTCCCTTCCCCCTTTCTTTCCACATGCTCATGGCCGGCCTCCACTCCTCTCCTCTTCTTTTTCTCTACTTCTCTCTTTCTTTGCCCTACAACCCTTTTAACTCCCCTTCCCATGCCCTGAATAAACTCTATTCTATACTTTACCATCCTGTGGCTGGTCCCTCAGGGGTAAGGGATGTCTCAGCATGGGCCTGCTGAGGCACCCCCTTTCCCCATACCTCACCACACCTCCATAGAATATAATCCCCCTCTCTTTATCTTTTTATAAACACAAGTTTCTCTGTGTAGCTGTGACTACCCTGAAACACTTTATAGATCAGGCTGGCCAGGAACTCACAGAGATTCACCTGCCTCTGTCTCCCAAGTGCTGGTATTAAAGGCATGTGCCACCACCACCTGACTTCTCTCTCTCTCTCTCTCTCTCTCTCTCTCTCTCTCTCTCTCTCTCCCTCTCCCTCCTCCTCTTCCTCTCCCTCCTCCTCTCCCTCTCCCTCCCCTCCCCCCCTTCCCTCCCTCCTCCTCATTCTTTTACCCTGGAGTTTCAAAATCCAGAAACTCGAAGTCTAGAGGAAAGATTGTGTGTTTACCTCTGGGGGATTCTGAGACCAAGGTTCTGAGTAGGAGGGCCATTCCCACTCCTCAGGATCCCAGCTAGTGAGGGAGAGCAGGCCAGGCAGGTAGGTTTGCAGACTTTGAAGGAGGCCAGTGGCCACTGAGGTAGGTGGTGGGATGGAGACACCGGGGCAGCCTCAGAAATGGCTGTGACATATATCAGGCAGCAAGCAGGCTTCAGGACACAGGGACATTGCTGAGATTTCCAGGTTGCTTTCGGAGCAGGACCAGCGTGCAGAGGATCAGTCCTGGGACTTTGGTTCTGCCATTTGGGCCCAAGCAATTCTGCTTCACCCCTCTGCTTGGCGGGTGACACTCCTGTGAATGGGCCGGGGCTGTGAGCTCCATGGTTAAAACACTTAGTGCAGCAGCGTAGACAGAACAAGGGCTGGCAAAGACAGAGGAAAAATTGGGGCCAGGGAGCCATCTGAAGAGCCTTAGGAACTGGGCCTGTGGGTGCTCTGGACAGGGAGCGCTCTTATGCAGGAAGGAATCCCTCTGACCCTCTTGGTACTCACCTGACACACTGAGGCATTTGAGACCCCTAGGGCAGTCACCAATGGTCCCAGCTTTCTGTATCTCAGGGCACACTAGATTTCTAATTAAGCACAGCAAAGGAAGCACCCCCTTTATTTTTGTTCACAGATTAAAGGATTCTGATGAGAGATCCATGGCTTTCTTAAGAACAAAACAAAACAAAACCCCCAAGTTTCAGTACCAGAAAAAGTATAGATTTAGCCTTCAATGCTACATGCCCATCTCACAACCCCTGAAAGCCCACACACATGCGCACATACATGAACATACACACAAAGACCAAGAAAACATTATTTTTAAAAGATGGCCAAGCTGGGTGGTGGCGGCGCGTGCATTTGATCCCAGCACTTGGTGGGGGTGGGGGCAGGCAGATCTCTGTAAGTTCAAGGCCAGCCTGGCCTACAAATGGAGTTCCAGGACTGCCAGGACTACACAGAGAAATCCTGTCTCGAAAAACCTGATAAAAAAACCAAAAAAAAAAAAAAAAAAAAAAAACCAAGATGGCCAGACAGAAGCCAAGCTTCTATAGTGTAGGGTGGAGGATAGTGTGAGCTTCAGAGTAAATAGTCCCCTATTTAAAAAATTACTTTTTACACTGGAGAGACAGTAAAGCACTTTCCTTACAAGGATAAGGGTCTGAGTTCTGTCCCCCAAGCCCATATAGAGCAGCCAGGGGTGAGGGCACACCTGTGACTGTAGCAATGGGAACCAGGGATGGCAGAATCCCTGGTGCTCACCTTCCGGCCAGCTTAGCCTGAATGGTGTGGTCCAGGCTAGTGAGAGACCCTCTCTCAAAAAACAAGGTGGACAGTGTCCTGAGGGACAACACCCAGGGTTGACTCTGGCCTTTACAAATACACATTGGAGCACACATGTGCGTGTGCCCACCCACCTACACTCTTACACATTTATTTATTTATGTATTTATGTATTTATTTATTTATTTCATGTATGTGAGTACACTGTTGCTGTTCAGACACACCAGAAGAGGGCATCGGATCCCATTACAGATGGTTGTGAGCCACCATGTGGATGCTGGGAATTGAACTCAGGACCTCTGGAAGAGCAGTCAGTGCTCTTAACTGCTGAGCTATCTCTCCAGTACCCACAGACTTATTTAATAAAGAGAAATAGGGCTCGAGAGATGGCTCAGTGGTTAAGAGTGCTTGAGTCCCAGCATCCTCATGGTGGCTCACAACCATCCTTGACTCAAGTTCCAGGGGACCTGACTCTGTCTTTCCGTCTCTGACACAACTGGAATACAAGTGGTGTGTAAATATATCCGCTGGGTAAGCACCTTTCCATCCTTAGGGTTTCTATTGCTGCGATCAAACACCATGACCCGAACAAGTCAAGGACGAGAGGGTCTCTTTAACTTACAGCTTGTGCCCTATCATCTAGGGAAGCCATTGTATGAAGTTAAAGCTGGAATCTAGAGGCAGGAACTGGAGCATAAGCTACCGAGGAGGAACCTGCTTGCTGGGTCTTATAACCGATGCAGAGGCATCCCCCATGAGGTATCAGCCCTACTGACAGGCCTAGGATAAAAAGACGTTTATTTGGTACCTAGAAAGGGAGTCTGGAGAAGGGAGTAGAGGCAGAGAAAGAAAGGGGACAAAGAAGGACAGAGAGAGAAAGAGAAAAAGGGGGGAAGAGGCCAACTGCGGACATATGGGAAGAGAGAGGATAGATGGGGAATGAGGGGAGAGAGGAAGGGAGGGGGAGGAGTTGAGGGAGAGGGGAAAGGAGAGTGATCGACCCTGAGCATAGCAGCCTTTATATGCCTGGCTCCTGGCTTGTTTTTGGCCATTGCTAGGTAACTGTTGGACAGAGCCTAGAGGAAATGCTAACACTGCTTACTGGCTTGATTTCCCATGGCTTGCTCAGTTTGCTTTCTTGTAGCACCCAGGACCACCAGCCGGGAGCGGCTCCACCCACATCAGTCGGTAAGGAAGAAAATGTACCACAGGCCAAATGTAGTGGGGAGTATTTTCTCAATTGAGATTTCCTCTCCCCAAGTGACTCTAGCTTGTGTCAACCTGACATAAAACTATCTGGAACAACACTCATACACCTAACATTTTTTTTTTAAATTAAAGTACAGGAGAAACAACTTAAAGACCTGGCCCACAGTGGACAGCTGAGAGAGCTTGTCCCATCTCATGCAGGAGAGCCCCCTAAGAGTCACTAGGGCACAAAAATAAAACGACAGCTGTCTGTAGCCTCCCAACCTAGCAACCTGACCTCTAGGGTTCCCTCCAGATATCGTTGGCACAGGGACAAAATGAGCTGGAGACAGTGTTGCTGGGATGACACTCAAGTTTTGCACATCTGAGAGAACAGTAAAGCTAGGGCACCCTTAGTCTCCAAAGTGGTCGGTCCCCAAGTTGCTGCTGGGCCCCCTGGGGTGGACCCCTCAAGCTCACCCTTGGGAGTACACTCCAGTCTGTGAACGTTTACCGGGGCAGGGTACGTAAGTACCTTACTTTACCTGACTGAAAGCTTTGAGGGCAAAGTTGACGCCTTTCAAAGAGGCCATTGATATGGTAATAATTCCTCCTGTCACCCGCTCTCCTGGCCAGAGTTAGTCCCCAAACCTGACATGGCGATCTCCCACCTTCTCCCCCACCCCCAACTCCCCCTTGATGGAATTAAAATACTCCCATGTCCTTCTGTTGACAAGATGACTTAGTGTCAAATGCCATGGTCCACGCAGGAGGCAAGGATTACCATTTGATTAATATGCACCTAGATGTTGTCTGAGCCCAAATACACAAGTTGGGAAATCAAAGGGCACTCCTTCACACCCTTTTCCAGCTCCGGCCTGAACGTTTATTTTGTTTTGAAACAACTTCCTCAGTTTCCTTCCTAAAAGAAAGGGGAATCTCCATTTTAAAGTGAACCCCCCCCCCCATCCCAAACACACTTTCCCCGACAGTTGAGTGGCACTCAACCAGCCCTTTCTGGGTCCCTCTCTAAGGCTGTAGGTGAGATTCTCATATACATTCCCAGGAAATTTAGGAGCTACAAAGGGCTTTGTGTTTGGTCTGGAATCTATACTAATACTTAAGTAATGTGTGTGCATAACAATTACTAAAATGTTATATGCTTTGAATTACGTTCCCGTAAACCAATGTAAAATATCTTTAACAAAATATTTGCGGTGTTAAAAGTGTGGGTTTCCACATGGAAGTTCCATCCATGATTGTGTTTTAAAATGCTACCCACAGAGAGTACAGACAGGAGAGACTGGGTTCAGGTGTCTTAAGAGCTTAACTACCCTCAGCAGACACAGTTTACAGATGTTTGGTTAAAGCTTCCAAGACACCAGTGATTTGTTGAGCGACAATTTGCTTCTGAGACAGATTTAGTCAAGGCTTAAAGTTATAACAACTTGTTAGTGACCTCATTTTTGCCTCTTGACCCTAACAATGAAAATTGTAAAAACAAGCAAACAAACAACAACAACAAAAATACATTTCTGAAATTCCACAAACTTTAAAAATATATCAAATATATCCCCCCACCCCTCCAGCCCTGCTTTTCAACAAAGACAAGAGAGTCTAGGAATATGCCAGTGGCTATGAGAAGGTGAAATCCTAGCCCAGATATTTTGAATGAAATGCTTCATAAATGATTATTTTTGGAATAGTATTCAACAATTTTTGCTCACTAAAGCCATCTGTTGTTTTGCAAATTAGCAGTGTTTGGAAGGTACTTTCACGGTATGTGTATACCTCAATCTGGGTCCTTCATGACTCTCTTCCTTCACGGGTCTAATTAGGCCCTGCTCTGTGTGTGTGTGTGTGTGTGTGTGTGTGTGTGTGTGTGTGTGTGCACATGCATATGCACGCTTGTCTGTCTTTGAGACAGAGTCTGGCTGTGCAGCCCCCAACTGTTTGGGACTGTACCTTTTCCTCCTTCTCTTCCTTTGCTGTGTTGGTTAACCACATCATCTGCATTTGTTTGTAAACAAAAAAAAAAAAAAACATCGGTAGAGTTTGAGGTCTATGTTAATGGAGCCCAGATGAGAATTTCAGTATTCGAAAACTCAAGATTCCTTGGCCTTTCACCCATTGCTGTGAGGTGCTGATGTACACAGGGAGATTATGGACCAAGTGTAGGGCACATGGTCTCCGAGTCGCTCTTTCTCGCTTCCCACTTTAGCAATGAGACTCAAAGGTTACATGTTCCTGGCTCTTCCCAGATACCACAGAGTGACGGTAGGCACCGCCTTCAAAGACATTCTTACGCTAGAGGCAGGCGTCACACCGTCATTTTGCAGGAGACATAATCAGAGTGACTGTCCAATGAGAAGATGACAGATGTAGGGTTTGAAGGTCCTGGTGTCAGAAGAGAAATGAGGTGGATCCTAGAGCTATTTGAGGAAGTGAGAGGAAGGAGCTTTTCCACTCTGATATTTTTTTTTAATTGGTTTGGATCTGGGGAGGTAACGAACACTAGGAGTAAAATCCCAGGGCCTACTGCTTAGGTTCACACACTGCTGAGTTTAAGCCTTAGCTCAGGGACGCCATCTTAGCCAGAGCTAACTCTAATTTAGTTTTATTTTTATTTTATGTGTATAAGTATTTTGCCTGCACACACACACACACACACACACACACACACACACACACACAAAACATGCACATACACATGCACATGCATGCACACACACGAACTTGCATACCATATACAAGAGGTGTTCATGGAGGCCAGGAGAGGTGTCAGATCCCCAGAACTGACAGTTGTGAGCTGTCATTTGGGTGTTGGGGATTAAACCTGGGTCCTCTGCAAGAACAGACAGTACTCTTAACCACTGAACCATCTCTTCAGTCCCAAGAGCTAACTCTACAGAGCTTGATGGTCTCCTGCCTCCAGGAGTCACAGGTGCTTGTGTGTTACCATCTGACTGATAGGAACAGTACAAACATGTTCATCTCTTAATGATACTAATGGTCTCTTAGACCCTTAATAAACTTACTCTGTTTTCAATCAGCTGTACGTTTTTAAGTGGGTTATTTCCTCAGCAGTACATTGCATTGATGTGTCTCGCCAGATTTTTGACTCGAAGGCGCTATTCTGAGACTTATTAAGCAATGATGCCTTACGAGGAAACATCACAGGTTTGTGTGCCAAATCACTTGATTTAACTCTGTTTTCACTTTTCCATGTTTATTTATTTTTCTACATCAAGCTGAAATGAAAAGGCTCAGGAGATAAAACAGGAAGAATGGCATAGGACTCTCATAGGGCTGTGAGAGAGGAGTGAAAGCCAGGCTTATCATTGACTGGGCCTAAGACCATTACCACAGCAAGCTTAGATGGGTGGCTAGAGGTCACCAAGTTGTCCTGGGGCCTCTGCACCCCACAGCACCCTCTGAGACAGCTCTAGACTCATGGAAGAACAGTGAAGGGGGCTCTGAACCAAGAGTATAGCACATACATTACAAGCCTGGGATACACAGCAGCAGCAGAGAAGGGAGTGGTGTGGAGTCAGCACCATCTCTCTGCTTTGTGGCTCATGTACTGTATCCTAACCACTAGTGGGATACACACTTTTTAGTGTATGTATTTATTCCCATGTGTATGCAAAGGTGGAGATCAGGGAACAATTTAGGGTAGTAAATTGAACCTCTTCCAGGACCTCTTGAATGAGACTCACAGTGGCAGTGATCGATGCAAAAACAAGAGGAGTTTAATTCTGACATGCTGGGGTCCTCCTACTTCAAGGGGAGACTCTGACAGAGAGTTATGTACCTTGTAAACAATTGGGGCAGAATTTGTACAATAGTAATTAGGCAGGGTACTATGCAAATTTGGTGGAGGGAAACAACTATCAGATTGGACTCAGTACACTGTTCAAGACTTTCCCCAGGGGGGGGTCAGTTGGAAGCCACAGGTAGCTTTGTATGACAGTTTGGCTTGTAGCTGTTCCAGGAACTAAACCAGCTTCTTTTCTTTCTGGAAGGGAGGGGTCCTTGTGCTCAGAGGTTTGTGGTGGGAATTTTCCCACTGGCCCCAGATTGGCCCCAACTCTGGCTCTCTCACATGCACCGTGATAAAAAGGTGGAGATCAGGGAACAGTTTAGGGGAGTATGTTGTCTCTTTTCACCATGTGGGTCTCAGGGATTAAACTCAGATAGTCAGGCTTGGCAGCTAGCACCTTTACTCACTAAGCAATCTTGCAGGCTCCCCAAAGAGCCAAAGCTGTTTTTAATCAGTTTTTAAATGGATAAGTTTTTAAGTACGAAAAGCAAATTTTCAATTTCCTCATTTAAGTGTTGGAAGGGAAGTTCGTTTTTGTCTCTTGGGGAACAGGATTTTAGGCTTCCCCAAAGAACATATAGAGAGTATAATGAAAACATCTTTCCTATTTTAAGAAAGTCAATGAAATGTAAAAATGTAAAAAAAAAAAATAATTAAATGTAAATGGAGCGGAGCAGAGCAGTGGTGGCTCACACCTTTAGTCCTGTCACTGGGAAGCAGAGGTAAGCAGATCTCTGAGTTCGAGGCCAGCCTCGTCTACACAGATAGTTCCAGTACAGCCAGGGCTACACAGAGAAACAAACAAACAAAACAGTAAATGTGGAAACATGCTAAATTCTTATGATTGAATTGATGCCAGTGTACAAACGCTTTTGAGTAAATTCTCAAACAATATTCTCCATTCACAAAAACAGCACCAGATACATTGTTACCATAACAGTGACAGGCTGCTTTAAACTGTAGAGCCAAGGAAGCACCTGGAGAGAACCCAGGGCAAGGAAACATAAACTGGAACATGAAAACAGTTTGCCATTCCAGTATCTCTAATTGTCACTGCTCACAAAGCTGAAAACAGTTACCACAGAAATAAAAACTAAACATGACCAGGACTGGAGAGATGTCTTAGAAGGTAAGAGCTCTTGTTGCTCTTGCAAAGAACTTGAGTTTGATTCCCAGCATTTGTATGGTGGCTCACAGTCATCTATAACTGTAGTTCCAGGAGATCCAGCAGATGCACATGTGCTACACATGCATGTAGAAGTCAGGCTTGGTTCTTCCTCTTAGCCTCATACTTCCAGAAATAAGACTCAGACTCAAAATATACTTACAAATGCCACAGCCAGACTAGATTATAACTAGAGTTAACCCATTTATTTAACCTATATTCTACAACGTGACCGGTTACCCGAGCTCAGGCACCAGGTGTCCCTCTCCTCACATCTTCCCAGGGTAATCTTCCTGCAACTGGCTCTATCCCAGATTCTTTCTCTCTCCAGGATGTCCCACCTCTATTTCCTGCCTAAGCCATAGGCTACAGGCTTTTTGACAGGTGATGAATCCATACAATACACAGATACTCTCTCTATAATTCCCCTCTTTAGTCCAATGAAAGACTCCTTCTCTTTCAAATATAAATTGAATACAATTATAACAATTATGAAACAATTATGAAAACTATAAGTTTATGTATACATTTATAATGTCCAATCCATAGTACTTGGCAATTAAGGAAAGATTTCTTTTTTTTTCTTTTCTTTTTTCTTTTTCTTTTTCTTTTTTTTTTTTTTTTTTTTTTTTTTTTTGGAGCTGGGGACCAAACCCAGGGCTTTTGGCTTGCTAGGCAAGCGCTCTACCACTGAGCTAGATCCCCAACCCCGATAAGGAAAAATTTCAATTGTCTATCCTATCTTAGTGTACTTAGAGTTCTACATCTAAATCAATTTCTATCCTAATTTGTACTATTAACTTAAAGATATTTTCTTAAACTTATATCTTTTTAAATTCTAAACAACTTAAGCTTATAGTAAGA
This sequence comes from Rattus norvegicus, assembly GCF_021556685.1. NCBI lineage: Eukaryota > Metazoa > Chordata > Mammalia > Rodentia > Muridae > Rattus > Rattus norvegicus. The sequence goes on along the minus strand of NC_141534.1, from coordinate 54,599,143 downwards.
CTATGACTAGTCTTTAATCCATCCTAGACCTGAGAAGGAATAAACATTACCTGAGTATGTAGGAGGTGCTGGAGCATAGCTTCCAAAAATAATAAAAATGACAGAGACTGCCGACCACCCAGACAGTGCCAAAACTCCCTACATTGTTGGAGCATCCATCTTCAGCCTTCTAGCCCAGAACAGCTGACAGACCGTTTGAAAAGCAGGAGTTATGGGGTTGGGGATTTAGCTCAGTGGTAGAGCGCTTGCCTAGGAAGTGCAAGGCCCTGGGTTCAGTCCCCAGCTCCGAAAAAAAGAACCAAAAAAAAAAAAAAAAAAAAAAAAGAAAAGCAGGAGTTATGAAGGACTCGCTTACTCTGTCTTGGCAGAGTTAGGCAGTTGACTTCCCTGTGTCTGCTTGTCTTTTCTGGGCAGCATTTTGTCTGCAGATGAAGTCAGGGCCTTTTCTTGTCCAGTGTCTAGCTTGCCATAGTTGAAGCTATTCCACATGAAGGTTACTGATGCTTATCATCTTTGAAATGGAATGGGAATATTGTTAGGAGCAGACATGACTCATAGTTAAAAGACCTGATAATAATGAAATACTTTTAAATGCCATATTCTGTGAATCTCTGAGGTTACTGAAGACTAATTATATACCTATACTATATCTGAATTGTCAAACATTGTTTATTCCTAGTTATATACTATCTGAATAACTCTGAAAACATTTTGTTGTAATTAACTAAACTAGTATCTAATATGACCATGAATTTGACTATGACTATTAATTTGTATTTCTTAACTATTCCTAATAGTTCATAATTTGCATTTTTATCATCTCTAACAGTTTGTAATAGCAGCTTTCAAATGTACTAGAACTTTATATGCAATCTTTAAGAATTATAGAAGCAGAGTACCTCAAATAAACATTAAAAACATATATACATTATGCGTATCAAAAAAAACCTTAAGGGGCTGGAGAGATGGCTCAGCAGTTAAGAGCACTAACTGGTATTCCAGAGGTCCTGAGTTCAATTCCCAGCAACTACATGGTGGCTCACAACCATCTGTAGTGGGATCTGATGTCCTCTTCTGCTGTGTCTAAAGAAAGTGATAGTGTACTCACATACATAAATAAATAAATCTTTAAAAACAAGCCTTAAATTTATATCAATATATAATAACCTATACCACTGTATCAAAAATAACATTATTTCTGTATCAACAAATGAATTTCTATAAATATAATAAAATATAACATTGATTTTTGCATCAAAATATAAAGATCTTTAACAATGTAAGATTATGGCTATAAAATATTTACTTTAAGAGTATATTCAAGGGGTTGGGGATTTAGCTCAGCGGTAGAGCACTTGCCTAGCAAGCGCAAGGCCCTGGGTTCGGTCCCCAGCTCCAAAAAAAAAAAAAAAAGAAAAAAAAAAGAGTATATTCAATGACCTGTTCCTATTTGTCTAATTTCTTATATTTCTATATTCCCCGTTTTTCTTTTCAACCCCCTGCCCTTTCTGTATGAAAGAAAAGATAGAGAAAAGGATGGACAGAAGTCTGAGTCTGAGTTCCCCGTTTTGTTTTCTCCCCATCCGAGACCATAATTACTTGTAATCATCCCCTAAAAGACAACATAATTCACAAGTGACCAAAACCATCTACCCCAACTTAAGGAACTGGGATGACAGTCTTTTTATAATTGCTTTCTGCTGAATTGGGGCAAAGAATTCCTTTCGATGGGCCCATGAAAATTAGAAAAATGATTAATCTTAAGAAAGCTAGCTGCAGCATTTGTTGTCCAGTCTCTGTATGCTGAGAAAGTTCAAGGCTTAACTGAAGTCCCGAATGGAACTGTCTGGAAGGCTGGATGAACCAAGGTCATCCGGGATTAACAGCGCTTTCTGAAGCTGTCCTGGAGGCAAGTCTTTGGAGACAGCATCAGTTCGAGGCAGGATCAATCAAGGAGCTGGAACAGCGGGTCTCAGAATTCCCAGGGGGATCCGATCGGGGTGCCCTTTTGGTCTTCCATTGTGCAGTATATAAATCTTACAAGCAACATATAGTTGTATAAAGACATTTATGTGGGATATTGTCTTAGTCAGGGTTTCTATTCCTGCACAAACATCATGACCAAGGAGCAAGTTGGGGAGGAAAGGGTTTACTCAGCTTACACTTCCACATCGCTGTTCATCACCAAAGGGAGTCAGGACTGGAACTCAAGCAGGGCAGGAAGCAGGAGCTGGTGCAGAGGCCATGGAGGGATGTTACTGGCTTGCTCAGCTTGCTTTCTTACAGAACCCAAAGCATTTGTAAATGTATTTTGAGCTTGAATCCTATTTCTGGGAGCATGGGGGTGAAAGGAAAAACCAAGCCTAAGTTCTACAAAGTGGTGTTCAACTTACAGCAGTTAGAACCCAAGTTTACGGCCTAAAAAGGCCAGAGTAAAAAAGCCTGAAAAAGTGAGGCTAGCAGGACAAGAGGTCTGGTCTCTTAAAAGGAAGGACCAGCCCAGAGAAAGCACCACCCACAATGGGCCCTCCCACCCTTCATCACAAATTGAGAAAATGCCTTACACTGGGTCTCATGGAGGCATCTCCTCAAGGGAGGCTCCTTTCTCTGTGATAGCTCCAGCTTGTGTCAAGTTGACACACAGAACCAGCCAGTACAAGCATGCGGGGTACACAGATTAATTAAGGACGATTTCCTGCCTTTTGTTTGAGCAGGTGAAAAGCTAGTACCTTTCTTCAGAAGGTCGTCTGATCATACAATCAAACTGGAATATAAATCCCCACTCATGCCATCTGAGAGGACAGTATGTAATGATGTCATGAGGATCCTCTAGCCATCAAAATTTATCTGCCATGTAAGCTGAAGTTCTGGCTGGAGACGTATATCTGTCCTGGTCAGTTTCAGAGTTGTTTCAATAGAGTTTAGTATCATACATTACCAGTGCATCTGGTCTTTCTGCTTTTCTCCTACTGCAGCCAAGACCTTTGGGGGGGAGGTCTCCCTCTATCAAATCTGATCCTTGTTCCTTTGGGAAGAGTCCAAAGCCTTTTCTTCTTTTCTGTAACACAAACACGGAGCCTCTGTCTTAACATATCATATCCTTGGTCTGGCAGTCCATACACTGAGAGTATGGACTGATTGAATCCAGCAGCCTCCTTCTTACATAGGTCTGCTCTGTTTTGACCTCTCTCATAGAGGATTTGTATACCATTACAACCATAAAACTTATAATATTGAGATCAAGGGCCTGGACTTACTTATTAGTTATTGATTTATTAGCTATGTACCTTTGAAAACATTTATATTAACTCCCATTTCTTTCTATCTTCCTTGGAGATTGATATCTATGTGGATAAATACACCTATATTCATTCCCCTTTTTCTGCCTGTCTCTGTCTCTCCCCCCCACCCCCACCCCCCGGAGCTGGTGACCGAACCCAGGGCCTTGCAAGCGCTCTACCACTGAGCTAAATCCCCAACCCCTGTCTCTGTCTCTTGTGTCTGCTGTTAAGAGCCCAGAAGCTGTGCTGTGCCTGGCCACACCCCTGTCCCTTTTTTTTTTATAGGGAGAGGTGTTTTTAGCCTTCTGTAGCAGCCAACCTCAGGATGCATATTTGCACGCCCTATGAGTGTAAAGCATCTGTAAAACAGAATTGGGCCAACTTGCTGTACCAAGCTTGGGAGACCTGAAGTGGCATATCCCCCAGCTGTGCTCTCCTGAAGTCTCCGGATTTTGCCATCTCTCTATGGGCTGCTTTCAGCCTGAGTGTAAACAGGAGCCTGGTTCTTCCCTCTCCGAGGCTGCTGGGCTCTGCCCTTGTGAGAAACCCCAACCACTGTGTTCTGCCTTTAAATTTAGTAGGAGCTTCTTTAAAAAGACACTTTCCACACTGTCTCTCTGTAGTTTCTGCTCCTTGGCTAGGAAACTTCCTTCCCGAACTGCTTGTCTTGGGATGTTCTGGAAGGCTTTGATCTGTTTCCTTCCTTCCTTCCTCCCTCCCTCCCTCCCTTCCTCCCTCCCTCCCTCCCTCCCTCCCTTCCTTCCTTCCTTCCTTCCTTCCTTCCTTCCTTCCTTCCTTCCTTCCTTCCTTCCTTCCTTCTTTTTAAGAGACCAGACCGCTTGTCTTGCTAGCTTCACCTTTTCTGACTTTTTACTTCGGCCTTTTCAGGCTGTAAGCTCTGGTTCCAACTGCTGTAAGTTGAGTACCATTTTGTAGAACTTAGGCCTAATTCTTCCTCCCAATCCTATGTTCCCAGAAACAAGACTCAAGCTCAGAATAGATTTACAAATGCTAGGCTCTACTCTGACTAGATCATAACTAAAGATAACCCCTTTATTTTAACCTACGTCCTGCCATGTGACTGGTTACCTGTGCTCTCAGGTATCCACATGTCTGTCTCACATCTTGCGCATGTCTCTATTCCAGAATTCTTTCTCCTCCCAGATGTCCCACCTTCTATTTTCTTCCTAAGCCATAGGCCATAGGCTTTTTAATTGACAGGCAGTGCATCCATACAATACACAGATATTCTGTCTACATATGTTTGCATACAGGTAAAACATTCACACACACAAAGTAAAATAAATACATCTAAAAAAAATATGCACAGCAAAGATTTAATTGAACAAAATAGTTGCCAAGAAGATAAGTTAGATGTTAAGATTGACTCTCCTTTGGAGTTGTTGGTCATTGAAGTCCTAGACCCACAAACATTATAGGCCAATATTCTAGGATCCACAGACACTACAGGCCGAAGATGCTCTAGGACCCACAATCTAAAGGCTAAGCCAATGCTCTAGGTCATTCTCCAGAGCTTGACAGTAAGACCCTTATCACTAAGACACCACATAATTGAATCATAGACCACAAAGAGAGGCTGGAGAGACAGCTCAGTGGTTAAGAACACTCTACTCTTCTGGTGAACCCAAGTTCAATGCCCAGCACCTACATGGTGACTCACAGCCTATCTCTAACTCCAGCTCCGGGGGCTCTGACAACCTTCTCTGACATCTACAGGGACTGCACACATGTGGTATACAAACATACATGCAAGAAAAGATATCTTAAAAAAAAAATCATGCTGGTACTTACTCGGAAGCTTCGTCCTTACTGGATAGCTTTTATAGAGCTGGAAAATGCTACCAGAGGAGGAAAATAGTCATCAGCCTTACGCAGCGGAGAACACTGTGAGCTGTGGCAATAACTGACTTGGCAAGAGATGCCCACTGGTGCAGTGGTAGCACAAATGTTCTGGGAGTGACCAACCATTTTCTAACTGGATTTAAGTCCTACTCCACCAATTCAAACCCATAACCTGGTCCCATTATTGAAGCCAAGAACCTGTGGCTAGACAGGTCATGGACCCCAGAGACACAGTATTTAACTGACTCCTCGTGGTTTATTATCACACCCCTAGATTAGTGGATTGGTCAACTATCACTAGAGAAGTTTTTACCAGCTATAGATGGCAATCAATCAACAGCCGCCCACTACTGACTAATGTGCAGAGAATAAGAAACTCTGAAAGGCTTAACCCTCGGTGGGACGCCTCCATTACAACCCTTCCACCCAAGGAAGAGGGGGCGGAAGGATTCTAGAAGCTGTAGGTGGTGGATGACTACACGGGAAGAATGTATTCTGGATCCAGCAGAGCACCTGCACATAAGAATCCACAGCAGTTGAGACCGTGCACAAGACTCAGGCTCAGGCCAGACGAGATTACAGCATTGGGGAGGGAGCGTGGTGTGCAGTTCCTCCCACCCCCAGCTAAGGGCTATTGGCAGTTGATCTTTGCTTGGAGAGGGAGAGTCAATTTTAAGGGTGTAGTTCGTTTGAATATGCTTGGCCCAGGGAGTGGCACTATTTGGAGGTGTGGCCTTGTTGTAGGTGTGACCTTGTTGGAGGAAAAGTGTCTCTGTGGGCTTGGGCTTTAAGACCCTCATCCTAAATGCCTGGAAGCCAGTCTTCTCCTGGCTGTCTTCGGAACAAGAGGTGGACCTCTCAGCTCCTCCAGCCTCATGCCTGGATGCTGCCATGTTCCTGCCTTGATGATAACTGACTGAACCTCTGAACCTGTAAGCCAGCCCTAATTAAATGTTGTCCTTATAAGAATTGCCTTGGTTGTGGTGTCTCTTCACAGTAGTAAGACCCTAACCAAGACAAAGGGTGTAGACCCCGGTAAGTAGGCCACCTTCTAGTGAATGCCACCTACTAGTGAATGGGCAGCATAAAGTGTACTTGATGAATTAAAGCAAAGATACAAAAAATAAAAAATAAAAAACCCAGAAATTTGGGTGGGTAGGAAAGGGGGTGGGTAAATATGAATCAAATGCATTGTACAAGACTCTGAAAGAACTAATGAAAATGAGAAAGGGGGTTGGCGTGTGAAGGCTACACAGTGGTCAACAGACAATGGCTGAATCATGCTTGCCAATAATGTAAAGCAGGTTATCATCCCACAGCCTGTGCAGAGCTGTCTCTGCATTGGAAAGAGATCTTCACCTCTCATAGGAACTTCCAGTCTGGGGTCCGCGTTCCAGTTAAGTCAGTAGTAAATCGTGAGTCTCGCCATATACACCTGCTTACGGGCAGGTTAAAGAGGGCGTCTACCCAACATCACAGAATTGCTCTCTTCACTTCAAGCTTTTGAAAAGAGTTTCTGTGTATTCTTGTGTGAGTGTGTGCATGTATGGGTGCCCCTGGAGGCCAAAAGAGGGGGTCAGGTTTCCCAGAGCTGGGAAGGCAGAGGAAAAACTCCTAGTCTCTCTGTGGCTGAACATCTCCCAGCTCCATCCTCTGCCTTCCTTTTTTCTTACCAGTGTCAGAGCCGGATTATCTAACCTTTTCCAAGGTTTTGGCAATTTACCACCGCATTAAAAGATCTTTTAAATATTTTCGTATTTACACATGTCTTTCTGTGTTTCTATGGGGAATATTTTCTTGAAATTTTGAAAGAATCAGTTGTGGAACACACATTTAATGCCAGCACTTGGGAGGCATGGGCAGGGTAGCTTCCGAGTTTGAGGCCCTCCTGATATTCAGAGAGAGTTCTAGGATGGCCAGGAGTACACAGGGAAACCCTATCTTCAAAACAAACAAAAAGTATCCTTCAAGTACATATATTTACTGAAATAAAGTTTGAAAGAAACCCTATCTTCAAAACAAACAAACAAAAAGTATCCTTCAAGTACATATATTTACTGAAATAAAGTTTGAAAGAGTCAAACTTTACCTTGCAGAATTTACTTTATAAAAATATAGTATATAGATACTAATATTTATAACAGCTGAGAGCTGAGATTTCCCACAGTAATTGGATTTTCATCATCCTGTGGATAGATTTAACTTCCCTTTCAGGTGCGAGCCCTGGGAATGAATTAAGGGGTGTGGTATAGAGGCTTTGAACATTCTGGTTACCGATATAAGCCAACAAACAACCGGGCTACTGAACTTCCTTTGAGGTTGAAGGTCTGATGTGGAGAATTCTGGGAAAATAGTGTGGCTGAGTTAGTCCTTAAACAATAAAGGAGAATCTCCCTGGAGACCTGAGATTTGTGTAAGAAAGAGTGTCTGGATGGCCTGCATTGTTCTGAGAGGGCTCTCATAACAAACGAGAAAGGGAACCTGTCTTAGTTAGGGTTTTACTGCTGTGAACAGACACCATGACCAAGACAACTCTTATAAAAACAAATTTAGTTGTGACTGGCTTGTCGGTTCAGAGATTCAGTCCATTATCATCAAGTTGGGCACATGGCAGCATCTAGACAGGTATGGTGCAGGCTGAACTGAAAGTTCTACATCTTCATCTGAAGGCTGCTTTGAGAGACTACTGACTTCTAGGCAGCTAGGATGAGGGTCTTAAAGGTCATACCCACAGTGGCATACCTATTCCAACAAGGCCACACCTTCTAATAGTGCCCCTCCCTGGGCCAAGCATACACAAACCATCACAGAACCTGTCAAAACTATATATCCAAAGGAGGAGGAAAGGGAAGGTGGGGGTGCACACCCTTCCTTCTCTTGCATGGTGCTTATTTTTCTGCTCCTTGCCTGGTCACATTGTAATATTCAATGAAAGTGGACTACGGGAGAGTGTTGTCACTTATGGGGATTGAAGTAGGGAATCTGATGTTTTAAGATTTCTGAGCACTTTGAGTTATTACAAACCACACACCTGTACTCTGATATCTTAATAAAATTACTAGGAACTATGTCTCCTAGCTGCATTAGGGGCTGAAGAAGGCATTGAGTCCAAGAAATCAAGAAGTTGTAGATTCAGGACCCAAAGTGTGTGTGTGTGTGTGTGTGTGTGTGCGCCCTGTATTAAATTCCTGCTAGTTAAATTAAGATTAATGTCAGAAGTTCCATTGCAAACTGGTAATATGCTTTCTAATATTCAGTGCGTGGCACATGAAATATACACATGAAAATACATTTGATTTTCGTTGAGTAAAATGAATTGACAGGAATGTGAAAGTGAAGGCATGTGTGCACATATGTGTGCACACACTCAGGGACCTCACAAGGCAGGTGTGCACAGGCTCACTCAAGGACCCCAGGAGACACTCACTCTTTACTACACTTCCTACTGGGGTCGTTTAAAAGTGATTTGTTGTGACTCTCTAAATATGACGGCGATCTACTTAGATGATACATCCCCGTCTTCCCATAAAGGACCGTAATGGAGTTTTAGGTGATCCTCAGAAAATTTCTGCAAACGTATCCTCAGCTGGTTTTCCCACACACTCCCTGAACCATCTCAGATGCGAGGGTTCTAAAGGCTGGGAATTCCTAACACCCTCTCTGTGTGTGGTCTGGGGAAATGTCGGTGAGAAGAACCTGTAAAGCTCTCTAGGTTCTGGGTACCCAGGACCAGGAATGGCAGGTGCAAAGAATGGCCGCTGGGTGTCGCTGCTGTAAGGACAAGAAGGTGCAAGGACCCGCATCTCTAAGGATGTTCCAAATGTGCGCTAGAAGTAGGGCCGCCCCTACAGGGTCTGCAGGAGGCTGGGACCCACCCCTGCTGTGGACGAATTCCATCCCAGCGGTAAGCATTGAAATTATCTTAAACAAGCCACTGCTCCTTTAAGCAACTTGGAAGCATGCTTTACAACTTGGCGGAAACTCTGAGGAACGTTTGGGAAGTCAAATGACTTCTTTTAAAAGAAGAAAACCGGGGGCTGGGGATTTAGATCAGTGGTAGAGCGCTTACCTAGGAAGCGCAAGGCCCTGGGTTCGCCCCCAGCTCCGAAAAAAAAAAGAACCAAAAAAAAAAAAAAAAAAAGAACTAAAAGAAGAAAACCTTTCAAAAGACTCTGGAAGGTAGACCTAACACCCCTGATCTCCCACCGTGGTCAGCAAAGGGTGTGTTGGGGGTTGGGGGGGCAGGCAGTCCTTTACCTTGGAGTTGGAAGCCCATCTGCCCCCAGCAACTGCAGGTCCTGAGAAGAGATCACAGCATCCGATGGTCTTTCCTCTTCACTCCTAACGACACAAACTTGAAGGGGGAACCGATGGGGACTACAAACAGGTTTATAGCCTGCCAGCAGGACTCTGGGCTCCAAATTGCCCGGCTAGGCAGTCCCCGGTGGTTTTAGCGGGGCGGGTGCGCAGGGCCCTGCCGCGCACTCATTAGCGCCCACTCTGCTTAATGGCTTCCTGTGGTTGCTTGTTTACTTCTCTTTTGCCGGAGGCTTTGTTCCTGGCCACCGCTCGTCTTGCTCACCACCTTTCTTTGCTTGTTTGCAGCCCGAAGCCTGGCCAGCATCCCCGCCCAAAGCCTCAACCCGGTTCCCTCCCAGGTCCGACGCCTACCTGGTAAGACAGGACCCCGGGGCATGTACTCCTGTGTGCAGGAGCACACTGTGCATCCCAAAGGCCCAGGAAAGGGGGACCTGTTCCCTGTTGTGCCAGGCGGGCATTTGTCACAAATCCCTCCACCAGAGACAGACCGCTGATCTCCTGCCCAGCAGGTAGAGAGAGACCCAACACCTCTACCCAAACCCTACACACCCTTGAGCCTCCAGGCCTGGCTGAGGCTTGAGTAGGCAGAGTCCCCTACTCCCAGCCCTGGTCCTTTAGTCACTTCCTGAAGAGGGGGTAAGAGGTCCTCCTTTAGGAAGCCACAGCCTGAATCTGAGGTAGTTCACCAGCATAACCCGCCTTCCAGCTCTGCATCAGAAATTAGACGGAGGTTGGGTGGTGTCTGTAGAATGTAAGCTGCATTTTGATCATCCAAAAACAAGCGAATGAACACCAACCAACCCGTAGCTAGAGGGCAGTGCATGGCCGATTTTATTTTACTCTTGGATTTGTTAAATCTCAGGCCGCATTGTTTTGCAGATCTTACCCAGGCCCCCATAGATCAGATCAAACTCGCTGGTTTCTCGTGCCAGGTACATTGTTAGTTTGTGGGCGATTCCACTAGGCTCCTCTCAGGCACCTAGCAGTGACTTACTGCTTATTGTCTGCCTGATGCCAAGTGGGCTGGCGTGTGTACAATGCACAGAATTTAGGGAGAGAAAAACCTCAAAAGTGCGATGTGTGGTATGAGTTCCCGTGTCCCTCTTTGACAGCTTGAGCTGAGTAAGCGGAGGTTATCCAGAAGTTACACTCTGATGTTCAGAAAAAATATATATAGTTACCTTTTCACTCATCTTCTGACTTACCATTTGCCATTTAAAATGTCGTTCAGCGGTCTGTATTAATCTGAATGCCCATTCTCTCTGCAAACAAGATTGTAGGGCTGCAAAACGAGCTGACCAGATGCGGAATCTTGAAGAACATGAGTGACTACGAGGATTTCTGGAAACTGGTTCGGGAGGAAGCTCTTGGAGTAGAAACTGAGGAAAAACTCCAGAAGATAAAACTTAAGTGTTTGTACATTTCTTTCCCCCTCCCTTGAGGGGTTTTTGTTCCTTTTGGCAGGGATTTTGGTTGTTCTTTTTTTTCTATGGTTTTTTTTTTTTTTTTTTTGGTTCATTTTTTCGGAGCTGGGGACCGAACCCAGGGCCTTGCGCTTCCTAGGCATGCGCTCTACCACTGAGCTAAATCCCCAACCCCGATTTTGGTTGTTCTTAGAAGCAACAAGTGCTCTGTTTGTCATCTGGGTTGAGCTCTCAAGACAGCTATGGTTAAAGATTTTAAAGCTGTATTGATTTTTTTTTTCTTTTTTCTTTTTTTCGGAGCTGGGGACCGAACCCAGGGCCTTGCACTTGCTAGGCAAGTGCTCTACCGCTGAGCTAAATCCCCAACCCCTAGTTGTATTGATTTCTAATAATTTTATTAATACAATGAAGTTTTTTTTTTTGACAAAATGAGTACCAGTTATGTGCTTTCTGCCACTGATTCAGCAGAGTTGGCCCCGTTGGGAACTGGGTCCTCGCTAAGTAGGATTACAGAGTTTTCCCCTGGATCTAGCCAGGGCTTCCCTCCTCTCACATTAGAGTAGAGATATTTGTTTCGTTAACTATTGACTGTTGACCTCTTGCTAAGAACCAACCACATGAGTGTATGTGACAAATGAGTGGAATGTTGGAAGGAAAAATCCTTCGCCTGTGTCTGTGGGTACCCTGCTCCGAAGGCAACACAGTTGCCCCGAGGCGAAGGTGACCCAGCTGGTACATGGTGGCATAGCTTTCACAGTGAGCTGTCTGTCAGTGTGCCATTGGGTCTGAAGTCTTCTGGGGAAACTCATAGGCTCTAAGTGTTTCTGGATGAACAGAGCCAGCCATGCAGCTTGGGCAAAGGGTTTAAACTGTCTGCAGGAGTTAGAGTATACAAACTATTTTCATTGTTGAAAACACCTTTGTGTGAAGATAAAATGTGTCATTTCCAAGGTCAGTTTAGAAGTGACCAGAGTGCTGTCAGAGCTGCTCTCTCGGCCCTTAGAGATCATCTCTATTTTTAAAAGAGCTGTGTGGGGCTAGGAAGTCGGCTCGGCTAATGAGGTGCTCGCTGTGCAAGCATGAGGTCCTGAGTTCAGTCACAAGCATCCATGTAAAAGCCAGGTGTGGGGCCGAACATGTAATCCCATATCAAGGAGACAGAGAACAAGAATCCATAGGGCACTCTGCCTGGCCAGGATAGCTGAGTTAGTGAACTCCTGGGCAGTGAGAGACTCTCACTTTTTAAAGGTGAAAAGTGATTGAGGCAGACCTGATAACAATCTCTGGACTTCAGACAAACCTGTATACAGGTACACACACATATACATGCACACACATACACACAAGCATGCATGTACACCCCCGAATGTGTACACCTGTGGACACGGACACACACAAACACACATGCACATACAAGCATGCATGGACACCTGTGCACACATATGCATGCACACTCCCACATGTGCACACCTGTGGACACACACACACACACACACACACACACAAATATACAGCAGTGGCATATTTTTTTATTGCATCTCACTTGAACCCAGGCCCACAAGCTTGTTGGGCAAGTATTCTAACACTTATATCTTCAGCTCTTTATTTGAAAAACAAAATGAAAACAGAAGCAACCGCAGCAACAGTAGCCATTTTGAGGCACCCTTATTAGGTTGCCTCGACTGACCTCAAACTTATAGTCGGCTACCAGCCCCTGCTCTATGACTTCAAGCGTTTTGAAAGACAAGATCTCAGTATGAAGTGTAGCAAGCTTCTCTCAAACACCGCCCCCCCGCCCCGCCCCCGCCCTTTCTGTTGGCAGTAACTCCTAAGCTTCCTGGGTACCAGGGCTTCAGGTGTAGGAAGCCACCATACCTAGCTCCATAAATAAAAATATGTACTGTCATTTAGATATACCAGTTAGACAAATGAATGCTGAGATTCAAAAGTAAGTCTTGTGTAGATGAAATGCTTGTACAGTTCTAGTTTTATGCCCAAGGGAACAGTCTGCTCAAACCCCGAGCTGGATTTTTAACCCTAAGCAGCCCACCTCAACACAGATTCACACTTCTCCTGCACATAGGAAAATGAACATCTGTACAGTTACAAAGGTGACTGTTGATAATCCTCTAGTCTCTCTCCCCAGTGATGAATCCCAGGCCCTGGCGGTCAGCTGCTTCCAGGAGAAGGGACACCAGGATGCTGGTCACCACTCATCAGGACAATGGGACACAGGTAAGAGTTCCTCCCGGCATGAAAAAGAAATGCATTTTTCAACACAAATTTTTCTCTATTAAGGAAAAAATGTTTCATGTCTACTACATTACAGTCCTTCTTGTTGTTTAGCGGTAAAATAGACATTTAAGAAAGTAATTGAGGGGCTGGAGAGATGGCTCAGTGGTTAAGAGCACCCGGCTGCTCTTCCAGAGGTCATGAGTTCAATTCCCAGCAACCACATGGTGGCTCACAACCATCTGTAAAAGAGATCTGATGCCCTCTTCTGGTGTGTCTGAAGACAGCTACAGTGTATCAAATAAAATAAATAAAGGAAGAACAACTTTAAATTGTTAGGGTAAATGTAAGATGTCTTATCCTGAGAGCTTTAAAAAAAAAAAAAGAAAGCAATTGGAGGGGTTGGGGATTTAGCTCAGTGGTAGAGCGCTTGCCTAGCAAGCGCAAGGCCCTGGGTTCGGTCCCCAGCTCCGAAAAAAAAAAAAAAATAAAGCAATTGGAGTGACCTGAAGTTTTTAAATTCTTATTACTTGAAAGATATTGTTTTTACATCTTCCAAGATGCCCCAGGAAAGGAAAGGGACAGGTTAAGTTATTACTTAAGTGAGTTATTTCTACATCACTATGGGCAAAACATCAGACACATGGAACAGAATACATACTTATTGTGACTCTTGGTATACCGTGATGGGGAGGACATGGTGCTCATGCCTGTGAGAGCATGTGGTAAGGCAGCTCCCATCATGGCCGAACAGGAAGCTGAAATCAGCTGAACCTAGGGGAAACTTCAGAGGCCCATCCTTGGGGACCATACTTTCAACAGCCAGGCATTACTTTCTCAAATGGTCCACAGTCTCTCCAATAATGCCGGCAGCCAGGGAATGAGGACCATGAGAGACTACGGGGAATATGGCATAGTAGAACCGCGACAGTGGCCAACTGGAAGCAATTGTTTGGAAAGAAAATTATTCAGTTTTTTTAATTCTATAAACCCATAGCACAAGCAATTCAGGAAGCCCTGTTGGGGATGGAGAAACACTCAGTGGTTAAGAGAGCTTGCTGCTGTTCCAGGAGGCCACAAGTTCAGTTCCCAGCATCCACATCAGGCAGATCACAACTGCCTGTAATTCCCACTTCAGGAGATCTGATACTTTCTGGCCTTCACGGGCATGGTGCGCGAGCATGTGAGCGCCCGCATGCATGTGAGCGCGAGCGCACATGGGCATGGTGCACACAAACACACACACACACACACACACACACACACACACACACACACACACACACACGCCTCTTGTAATCTCACAGGACTTGGTTTTGATGAGGGAGGGCTCTGTTCTGCAGAGTGCAGGCTGCTCCGCCGAGCTGCTTTCAACTGCTGCCTTCCTAAGATGCTTGGCTTTGCCTCTGTCCAGTGCTCAACTTTGCCGCAGGACATGGGGCTGGGTGATCTGATCCACCACAAGCCTCCAGTCCCCACCCTACCCTGCTGTTCCGTGCATCCCCGTTCTCTCCAGCTAACTGGTGCCAGGCTAAGGAGCCTCAGGGCCACAGTTTGGATATTGAAGACTGAAGGATCTCAGGAGTCAGTGCGGACCATGCACGTGTGTCCAGGCTGCACTGGCCAATGGTGTTTCAGTTTTACTTGCCTAAGTGTTAACTTCTACCCTTGTCATGGTGAGGGAGAAGCCTAGTCCCAGGGAAGGAAAACTGAGTTTGCCTTTTGATCACTCTCCCTAATAGATGGTTTGGGTACTGACCCCCCCCCCCCCCCGCTTCATGTCTTCCTAGAGGTACAGAAACAATGTTTAAAAGGTCCTCATAAAATCAAGTGGTGGTGGCACAGAGTGGCCTTTAATCTCAGCACTTGAGAGGCAGGCAGATGTATGAGTTTGAAGCCAGCCTAGTCTACAGAGTGAGTTCCAGGACAGCCAAGGCTACACAGCAAAACCCTGTCTCAAAAACAAAACAAAGGGGTTGGGGATTTAGCTCAGTGGTAGAGCGCTTGCCTAGCAAGCTCAAGGCCCTGGGTTTGGTCCTCAGCTCTGAGAAAAACAAAAACAAAAACAAAAACAAAAACAAAAACAAAAAAAACCCAAAACTAAAAACCAAACCAAAACAAACAAACAAAAAAACCCCCCAAAACCAACCAAACAAATAAATAAGTAAATAAATAGATAAATAAATAAGGTCCTCATGAAAAGGTCCTGGTAGTAACTGCTCTGAGGATAAGCATGAAGACTGAATTGTTACTAAGAACTTTGTTTTTTTTTTTCTTTTTGAGGTAGGGGCTTGCTCCATAGTTCTAGGTTGGACCTCAAACTTGCAATCCTCCTGTCTCAGCATTCCAAATGCTGGGATTGTTAGATGGGTGCCACTACACTCAGCTCTAATAATTTTATTAACTTAATGTGTGGTGTTTTGAACTTCTCTACCGGGAAGCTATTTCAGCCCAAGGGGGAGCCGACACACTTAGACACATTGTTTCTGTAAACGGAGCTGAACCACGCTCCTGTGGAAGGCTGCTTCACACTCAGGTGCCAGGAGCGCCTCATCTTTAGCTTGCTACGCAGACCAAACTGGGGAGGGGCAGTCTGTCAGATGGCTGAACTTGGCTGAAGGTTTAATTTACAGCCAAAGGTTTAATTTATTTATCAACTGCATTTGCTAGAGAGCTGCATTTGTTGGTAATTCGAAACAAAATTACCAGCCACAGTATAGTATAGAATAGGAGGAGGAGGAGGAGGAGGAGGAGGAGGAGGAGGAGGAGGAGGAGGAGGAGGAGGAGGAGGAGGAGGAGGAGGAGGAGGAAAGGCTGGCCATGAGTAGAGAGATGGGGTAGGGGAATGGAACAAAAGGAGGAAGAGGGTATTGGAGCAAGGTCAGGAGAGTTAGAGAGTGAGGAGGGGGAAAGCAGCCCGTTTTATAGTGAGTCAGGAACACTTGGTTGTTGCCAGGTAACTGTGGGGTGGAGCCTAGACTAAATGCCAACAATGTCAACTGGTGATGTCATCTTCGTGTTGGCATGTCAACTGGTGATGTCATCAT
Organism: Rattus norvegicus; assembly: GCF_021556685.1. Taxonomy (NCBI): domain Eukaryota; kingdom Metazoa; phylum Chordata; class Mammalia; order Rodentia; family Muridae; genus Rattus; species Rattus norvegicus. Next base: position 54,582,976 of record NC_141534.1, on the reverse strand, counting down.
TTGTTGAGGTGACCATATTGTCGATATGCCATGGGTGCAGCTTCCCTGTCAAATAGAGAAGACATCACCTTGCAGTAGATGTCCTGGGCCTCTGGCTCTTACAATCTGTCCACTCTGCTGTCTGTGGTGCTCCCTATGCATTAGTGGTAGGAGTTATGTTGTAGATGTATCAGTTAGGGCTGGTCAGTTGTTATCTGTGTTTTGACCGTTTGTGGATTTATGAAATGGTCTCCTCCTGCTGCAAAAAGATGCTTCTTTGATAAGATGTGTATATTTTAAAATTACTTTTATTTTACATGCATTGGTGTTTTGCCTGCATGTATGTCTGTATGAGGGTGTCCAGTCCCCTGGAACTGGAGTTACACACAATTGTGAGCTACTTTGCAGGTGCTGGGAATTGAACCTGCATCCTCTGGAAGAACGGTCAGTGCTTTTAACTGTTGAGCCCTCTATCTCTCTCTCCAGCCAAGATGCATACTCTTTAATGCTATATAAGCCATTAATCAGTTTCTGGATTTATTCTTTTAGTTTATATGTGCAAGTGTTTTGCCTGTATGGATGTAAGGACATCAGGAACATGCATTTGTCTGTAGAGGCCAGAAGACCTGTCAGATCCTCTGGAAATGGATCACAAACACTTGGGAGCCTCTTAGTGGGTTCTGAAAACCAAACCCAGGTCCTCTGGTGAAGCAGCAGCTGCCTTTAACAGCTGAGTCATTTCTCCACCTCATGGCCTCCAACCCTCGATCCTCTTGTCTTAGCTGGGATGACAGGCCTGTGTCATCATACCCAACTTTAACTCAGTAGCTTTCTATGGGGGTGTTAATATTATTATAACCTCCTCCAAATTTAAATGGGTCTTACTTAAAGGACCATCTGTAACAATTAAAGGGCTTTGGGGAAAGACTCTAGACAATGAACTAAAAATAAACAGTGTCCTTGATAAGTGTTTGACATGTGGAAGCCTGGTCCTCATGGAAGGCAGTGAGATGTACACCTGCCACAAATAGCGCTGGATATGGACTGGACGCTGTCTTGGTTATGCTACCCTCTCAGCCTGGGAAGTGGCATACTTGAACTTTATAGTAGACTCACTTTAGAGGTTAGGAAAAAGATCATGGGAGAAGCTGGTCACACATGTCACCAACTAACTACAGGGTACAGATCGGCCCAGCCTATCTCTAAACCTAGGTTGGCCTAATTGTGTGCTGTCTCCCCAAACTGGAGGTTACCAGATTCATAGGACAGTGCATGTAGGGAAACTTCTCATGGACAATGACTGTGAGTTTATGATTCCAACAATGTACTTATTTATTTTTTAAAAAAAGATTTATTTTATGTATGTGAGTACACTGTTGCTGTCTTCAGACACACCAGAAGAGGGCATTGGATCCTATTACAGATGGTTGTGAGCCACCCTGTCATTGCTGGGAGTTGAACTTAGGACCCCTGTAAGAGCAGCCAGTGCTCTTAACCACCAAGCCATATCTCCTGCCCTGTATGCTTATTTTTAAGGATGCATTTTACTGCTTATGTATGTGTTTCTATGTGCATATGCACGAGGGTGCCTAAGGAGGAGGCCAGGAGAAGGTGTCAGATCCCCTAGAGCTGGAGTCACAGTGAGTGCTGGGAACTGGACTCTGGTCCCTTTTAAGAACTGCAAGTTCTTCACCATGAGCCATCTTTCCAGCCTCCAGTGTCAAAATCTATGAGTAATTCAGTGTCTTTTAAGTCTGAGAGGCCTTCCTCAGATTGCTTTCTGGTATGTTACTCTTCACCTCCCTGCTGGGGAAAGTCAGGTGAATTTGAAATTAGTTTCCATACAGAAGCTGATGCAGCTCGCACCAAGCTGTGAGAAAGTGCCCCTCCCCTCCTTTAATCTGGCCTGGCCCACGGGAGGCCAAGCTCCTGTTTGGTCTGAAGGAGCAAGGCACACACATCTGGGATCCACATGGTGACTCAGGAGGCCGCCAGGAGGAGGGGATGGTTCACAGCAAGGTGAGAAAAAATAAAGCTGAAATGAGACAAGACTCTTTTAAACATGAAAAGGAGAAGAAGTACCTCCAAAATTAAATCCAAAATGAATTTAAGGTAATGGCTGGTATCTTGTCAACAAGCAGGGCCATCCAGGGAGGGCACAGGAAGCTGTGGAGGATGGACTAGAGAAGGAGAGAAAAAACCAGGGCCGCCACCAACCTGGCTTGGATCCACTCAAGCACCCAAGGGACACAGCGGTATGTTTTCACAGCTTGTGTCTGTGTGTGCACACGCACGCACATGCCGGTTATCTAACCCCATGGCGCTCGTTGCGGTTTCAATTAGAGATGAGATTTGGGTTGGTGCGTCCTGAATTCGATGCTAAATGAGGTGTAAACCACCAAGCCACAGGTCTTCTGAATTAGGGTTTCCATGGTGCCTGTGTGGACCAGATGCAACTCCCAGCAGGCTTTGTCCCATGGGGAAAACTGTGTGTCCCCCTCACCGGCAGAGATGCAAGGAAAGATGCCAATGGCGATGGTTCAGAAAGCCTGAGAGGGGTTGGGGATTTAGCTCAGCCGTAGTGCGCTTGCCTAGCGAGCGCAAGGCCCTGGGTTCGGTCCCCAGCTCCAGGAAAACAAAACAAACAAACAAACAAACAAACAAAAAACCAGAAAGCCTGAGAGTAGCTGTCTGTCTGTCTGTCTGTCTGTCTGTCTGCTGTGTCTATCCACTGTGGGGACTGTCCATTCCTTCCTGTTGTTCACTGATGACCACTGTCACCTCCTTGGCTTTGCTTTTAAACAGTGTGTCAACCTTGCTGTTAGCCCCTTTGCCAGTTGAGAGGTCAATCTGATGTGTAAAAAGAGAGCTGGCATTTTTTGCAGCAAACTGAAGCTCCAGTCAGCTTAGCTGATGATCAAATGTAGGTCAACTTCTGGGGGTTGGGGGGTGTTCTCTACATACCTGTCCTAGAGCAGGTGGCCCTCTCACAGGAAAATGGTGCAGAGGGTCACTATTTACACAGGTGGGGCAGTAGCCCTAAAGACAACCAATCCTATAGGCTATGCTCCATGTATGGCTGAGTGATACGGATTAGTGACCCTGGGTTATGTTAGAATGTAAATCCTTTGGCCATCCTCACTTCCTGAATCTGAAACTCTGGGCTTGGGCCAATCTTCCAGGGACTTCTGGTGTAAGACCCTACCTTGAGACCCTAGCTAGGCACCAGCTCAACTCAGGCATTAGACATGCACGTTGAATTGGGAGCTCCATTATGGATCTGTTAGGACAGATTGCCTGACTTCTGTGTTTTGCGCACCAGCCCTTTCACTGAGCACACACACCAATCACCATCCCGCCAAGAGCACTGGACACCAAGTGGCTTTGTTATGTTTGTGAGCTCACATGGTATGTGTAAGGGACAGTGGCCACAGGGCATTGAAAGACCCTAGTGTGGAAAGCAGAGGGAGACTTAGACTTGTGTGTGTGTGTGTGTGTGTGTGTGCGCGCGTGCACATGTGATCGCTGCTGTCAGTCCATGTTGTGTTGCACTAATGGAATATCTGAGGCCATTTCTCACATTTCTGAAGACTGGGGAGTTCAAGGTCAAGGGACTTGCATCTGGAGAGAGCCTTCTTGAGGCATCCATCACTCTTTGATGGAAGAAGGAAGGAAGGAAGGAAGGAAGGAGAGAAGGAGAGAAGGAGGGAGGGAGGGAGGGAGGGACAGAGGGGAAGAGAGAGGGGGAGAGAGAGAGAGAGGGAGAGAGGGAGGGAGGGAGAGAGAGAGGGAGAGAGGGAGAGAGAGAGAGAGAGAGAGAGAGAGAGAGAGAGAGAGAGAGAGAGATAGAGATTATGACGGAGGAAGGAATAGAACAGGGCACCTGTATACACAAACTAATCTTTCTGCCAGTTACCCACATCCAAGAGAAGCCTACTGACCCATTCCAGAGGGCAGAGCCTGGTGGCCCAATTATCTCCGTATGGGTCCCATCTTTAGCAGCTGTGCACCAGGCATTACCTTCAACAGGTGGATCTGACAGCCCATCAGACCACAGCCCCTACCTTTCATCACTCAGCCTGCAGGCATATGGCACAGTGACCAACCTGGTCACTAAAAGTGCACCAGTGTGCTTCCTAATCAAATGGAGGGGCCATCTCCTAGGCCTCAGACATTTCTTAGCTCCAACCCCTCTCCCCCAGGTTGATAGAGCCAGTGAGGTCTGAGCACAATGTGCATGGCCGGCTACTTGGAGGATTCTCAGATAAGCCCACTGGTTCAGCAGGCACTGTGTTCTGCTGTGCCCTTGTCTTTTCCCAGATGAGTGTGTAGCTCAGGCAGACAGCCCAACAGGGCACTCTTCACAGAAGCTAGGCAGAGGTGAGAGAATCTGGGGCCAGGAAAATCGGGGAAGGGATAGGAAGGAGACTGAAAGGGGAAGCAAAGCATTTTGAAAAAGTCACTTAGTCACAGAGAGATCTGTTGGTGACTCTCATCAGTTTGATTTTGCTGTGTGTGTGTGTGTGTGTGTGTGTGTGTGTGTGTGTGTGTGTGTGTGTAAGCCTGTGAGGGCCTGGAGTCTTCTTTTTTTTTTTTTTTAAAGATTTATTTATTTATTTTATATGAGTACACTGTAACTGTCTTCAGACACACCAGAGGAGGGCGTCGGATCTCTTTACAGATGGTTGTGAGCCACCATGTGGTCGCTGGGATTTGAACTCAGGACCTCTGGAAGAGCGGTCAGTGCTCTTAACCGCTGAGCCATCTCTCCAGCCCAGGCCTGGAGTCTTCTGCATCACTCTCCACTTCACTTTTTGAGACAGAACCCCTGACTGATTGGGCTAGACTGGCCAGTGTAAGCCCCGGTAATTTTCCTTCCCCAGTGCTAGGATCGTTGGCATGTGCTGTTGTACCCCAGCTTAGCTTTTTATGTGGGTACTGGGGATTTAAGCCTGACTCATCCTGCCTGTCAGGTCCCCATTTACTGCACTGTTATTTCTCTTGTCCATCCTTGTACGTTGTTCAACACTAAAGTATCATTTTAAATATTTTAAACTGGGAGGTTGTGGTGCATACCTTTAACCCATGCACATGGGAGGCAGAGGGAGGCAGATCTGGGAGTTCAAAGGCTGGCCTGGTCTATGCAGAGAAACCATGTCTGGGGCACGAGGTGGGGAGGACTTTAAGACAGCATACGAAGCAATGGGTTTCCTTGCAGCATCTCCGCACGATATGCCATTATACTTTGCTGTCCTCCCTCCCCACTAACCCCTCCCCCCCACTCTAGCTGCCCGTCCTCTCCCCATACAGTCCTCTCTTCTGTGCTTCATCACTCTGAATTCTATTACATACCCCTGATTCAGCCTTTCCGTGAGATCTCTTTCCTCTCTTTGTTGGACCCTTTCTAGTCTCGTGATCTATGCACACACACCTGCACACACACACACACACACACACACAAGCACTAGACACACACACACACACAAGACCCAGACAAGCACACACACAGACACATATGTATACACACACATACACACATATACATACACTGCACACAGACACAAACACCAGATACACACCCACACTCTCACACATAGATGCAAACACACACATAGATGCACACACTAGACACACGTACTAGACACACACACTGGACATACCCACACACTCACACACTTACATAACACAGACACACAGATCAGACACACACACACACACACACACACCAGACATACAGACATTCATTCACACACACACATAGACTCACAGACAGACTCTCACACAGACACACACATGCACACACATACATACACACACATGCACACATACACTAACACATGCAAACATACATAGAGGCACACCAAAAAACGCAAAAGAAGGAGAAAACTTTTTCCCCTTGTGATCCATTATTGCTCAAGACCTTTTTATATGATCCTGGGTATATAAGTCCTGAAGCACTTAGACATTTGTGAATAGTAAACCATAGTGACATTTATGTTAACAGTTTTTGCTAGCACATGTCACTGGTTATTAAAGACAAATTTGCGCACTAATGAGATGATTGCTTATTTGTTTCACATAAAGAATTAATTCTAGGGCTGGGGATTTAGCTCAGTGGTAGAGCGCTTACCTAGGAAGCGCAAGGCCCTGGGTTCGGTCCCCAGCTCCGAAAAAAAAGAACCAAAAAAAAAAAAAAAAAAAAGAATTAATTCTAGGGCTGGAGAGATGGCTCAGAGATTAAGAGCACTGTCTACTCTTCCAGAGGTTCCGAGTTCAATTTCCAGCAACCACATGGTGGCTTACAACCATCTGCAATGGGATCTGATGCCCTCTTCTGTAGGCATGCAGGCAGGCAGAAAGCGGTATAATATATACATAATAAATAAATAAATAAATATTTAAAAAATAATTAATTTATATTGAATATTTGATCCTTCAGGACATAACATATTCAGTGTTTATCATAGTCGGTAGATCTTTAGATTTTATAATCTCCAATGCTGAAAATGTCACTAAGCATATGTATATAACAATGAGAGCAGAAACCTTGTCATCAATGCCAAGGACCCCGCCAAGCCTATAGACATGATAATGGCAGAAGTATACAATATACATGACGACTAGTAGCAGAAACATGCTGGCAGCCATTCTAAAATCATTCTGAGATTCTCCTCTAATCCCTAATCAAGATTTATTTAATAATATTTTGAAAATGCCAAATTCAAATCAGTAAGCAGTTCAACTAGCGATGTTTAGAGTCAAACATTCCAACAGAATACCATCCAAAGACGTACTAACTTGGTAGGTACATGCTAAGGGGAGGGGCTGGGGCAATATTCAGAAACCTTTTATGTTGCAACACTTGGTGAGCTCCACATTGTTGCTGTACGTTATGTGAGGTTATGACCCACTGTTTGAGCAGCTGTGATCTATAAGAGGCTGTGTGTTGTTAAAATCGAATGCTTACTTCTAACCTTAACCAAATATCGCTCTCCTGCCCATCCACACACTTGCCTACCCTCATGACCCCCACCCACTGACGTATCCATAGATTCAAAGTCTCACTGTCTACCCGTTGGTCCGTCCACCTCTCCCTCTAGCCATCTGAATACCTACTTACCATCTAATTACTCATCCATGTATCTACCTACCCACCTGCCTGTCCATCAGCCTCCCTATATACTCATTGGAAATATACCACACGTTCATTCATTAGAAATCTCTCATTTATGGCCAGTGAAATTGCTCAGTGGTCAAAAATGCTGGTCTTGCAACCTGGTGATCCGAGGTCAGCCACTGTAACTCACATAAGCAGCAAGATTCAGGGCACGCATCTGCAGTTCAGTACTCTGGTAGGCAGAGGCAGGATTGCATGCGTGTGGTGTGTGCCCCCTCCCCAAATAAGTAAACATTTAAAAATAATATTTTTTTGAGGGTTCTTTTTTTCGGAGCTGGGGACCGAACCCAGGGCCTTGCGCTTCCTAGGCAAGCGCTCTACCTCTGAGCTAAATCCCCAACCCTAAAAAGAATATATCTTTAAAATCTCTCATTTAAAATAGATATGATACTGTATGCTTCTAATCCTACTTCATCACTGCTTCCCCACTCATCCCTGCCTCCCCACCCTACCCCTGCCTCCCCACCCTACCCCTGCCTCCCCACCCTACCCCTGCCTCCCCACCCTACCCCTGCCTCCCCACCCTACCCCTGCCTCCTCCCCCACCCCTGCCTCCCCACCCTACCCCTGCCTCCTCCCCCACCCCTGCCTCCCCACCCTACCCCTGCCTCCCCACCCTACCCCTGCCTCCCCACCCTACCCCTGCCTCCCCACCCCACCCCTGCCTCCTCCCCCACCCCTGCCTCCCCACCCTACCCCTGCCTCCCCACCCTACCCCTGCCTCCCCACCCTACCCCTGCCTCCCCACCCTACCCCTGCCTCCCCAGTCCACCCTTGCCTCCCCACCCCACCCCTGCCTCCCCACCTTAGCCCTGCCTTCCTACCCTACCCCTGCCTCCTTTCCCACCCCTCCTTTCCCTCCCCACCCATTCCTGCCTCCGCACCCCATCCCTGTCTCCTCATTACCATCTGTTCTCCATGCCCAAGGCCTCTTTGGACATTTGCCTAGCATGTAAACGCTACAGCATGTTTTACTCTCAGCTTAAAGGTGATCCCATTTTGCCAGCAGAGGCCCCTCTGTTGGTCTTCCTCCTTGACTCCTCAGGGCAGAGGTACTGACAGGACAGCCTCTGTTCCCTGCCTCTCACAGACAGCTTGAGTCTCTCACTCTCCATTTGAGAAAAGCTGGGGTTCCAGGAGAGCACACTGTAGCCCAAGACCAGTTTGTGAGGCAGTGGAGGGGAGGTAGAGTGTGACATGGTTGGGATCTCACTGTCTGCCCCTACCCTGTGTGTGTGTGAGTGTGAGTGTGAGTGTGGTGCGTGTTGAGTGTATGTGTGGTGTGTATGTATATGAGTATGAGTGGTGTGTGTATGTGTCTGTACATGTGTGTTGTGTGAGTGAACATGTGTGATGTGTGGTATATGAGTGTGTGTATGTGTGTATGTGTGTTGTGTATGTGTGCTATATGTGCTATGTGTGTGTGCTGTATGTGCTATGTGTGTGTGCTGTATGTATGTGTGTGTTCTGAGTATGTGAATGTATGTGTTGTATATGTGAGTGTGTTGTATATGTGTGAGAATGTGTGACTGTGCATGTGATATGTGTGTATGTGTGTATGTGTGTATGTATGTATGTATGTGTGTGTGTGTGTGTGTGTGTGCGATATGTGTGTGTGTGTGCCCTGCAGAGCCTCCCTGGTTCTGAGAGAAGGCCTGTAGAGAACTCAGTCTATCACACTTGATCAGCTAGTGTCTTTTATTAGGAATGGAGCTGAGTGGATGTCTTTGTGGTGGGAGATGAACCGAGGACTAAGTGTGCCTAGTGTCACAGTGGAAAGTGAGGTCCCTTTGTCACGACATTCATGTCACAGCACTGTATGTGCTTCTGGATGTCCCTTTGAGGGTCTCTCCTCCTAGTCTGCAGACCTTGTGTTCTCCTCCTATTAGCTGCCTGCCCCTTGTGGTCTCTGGCCAGCCCCTCAGCCCCTTGCTGTTCCTCACACATCCCGACGCACTCCCACCCTGGGCCTTGGCGCCTGCAGGTTCTTTGCCTGGGAACCCCACGTGTCCCTGCCCACTCCTTCCCTTCAGGTCTTTGCTTGCTTTAATGGTTGTGCCTTGGCTGCCTCCTCCCGTGCTGGGGCATGGATGTCCCTCTGTGGCTTTCGTTTCCTTTTTAGCCCTTACCACTTCTGAACATAATTTATATTTTATTCTTTCTTTATTTTTCGTTTTATCACTGTATTTCCAGTGTGCAGAAGAGGGATTGACAATCAGCCTTTGATATGTCACAAAGACCAGAGAGATTATAAGATATGTCTGTTCACATATGTACCATGTCTGCATGTGTGCATAAGATACATTTCACATATGTACCTGTCTGCATGCATGCATAAGATACATTTCACATATGTACCATGTCTGCATGCATGCATAAGATACATTTCACATATGTACCATGTCTGCATTTGTGCATAAGATACATTTCACATATGTACCATGTCTGCAGGCATGCATAAGATATATTTCACATATGTACCATGTCTGCATGTGTGCATAAGATAAATTTCACATATGTACCATGTCTGACAAACTCAGCATGCAGGCAAGGCTTTCTGTCACCTGCCGCCCCAGGTGGAGCAGCTGTTGTCCCCTGTCCTCTGTCCCTGCTGCCATTGCCTCCTTCACTCCTGCAGATATCCTCTGGCCGTGTTCATACCTTAGCACCTCTGCAAGCCTTCTCTATGGCGACAGTGGAAGGACACTCTATCTACCCTCAAGGTTCCTGTGGTTCCTGTGGTTCCTGTGCTGGTGTGTGCCCCTTGGTTTCTGGTGGCTCTTTTACCTCATTGTCTCAGAGTAGCCCAGAGCAGGGTCCAAACACACAGCCTGGCTGGGGCTCCTGCCTGCACTCCTTTATTTGGTTGTTTGTTCATCCATTTGTTTGTTTGAAGACAGGGTTTCCCTGTGTAATTCTTGATGTCCTGGAACTTACTCTGTAGACCAGGCTGGCCTTGAACTCAGTGATTCACCTGCCTCAGTCTCTGGAGTGGTGAGATTAAAGGTGTGTGGACCACCACCTGGCCTGGACTCTTTTATGTGGAGTATCCATGCTCCTGACCCCAGGCCTCCATCACTCAGTATCCGGGCTGGTGTGTTGTTGTTTCTTTATTTCGAAGTTCTTTTCTATCCCTTGTTGCTGGTATAGGCTCCTCCCTTTTACTCACACGTTTCATCCTCAGCTCATATCATCTGATATAGACTGAAATATCTCCAGGGCAGAGGATTCTCCTGCTGGTCCGTATGCATCTCAGGGACAGTTATCGAGAATCCAAGTCCATGGCCATTGGCTTTACCTTTCCCTGGCTCTGGCATGCTGACTTCTCCCGTCTACTCATATTCAGGCTCAGAAGGGACTAAGGGCATGTGGCTGGCTTATGCCTCTGTCAAGTGTACAGTGTCCCTCTCAGATGCATTGGTGAGCAGACAATTGCTCAGAGTGGCCTCCTGTGCCCTAACACTTCTGTTCTTCATTTGGGGGTGGTTCTTCCTTTTCTATGATAACAGTGCCTTACAGCAGACTTCTGCCAAGCACAGTTAAACCCATAGTGTTTATGGCTGTGAGGCAGAGAAGAAAGGGAATTTGGGGAAGGAAGGAAGGAAGGAAGGAAGGAAGGAGGGAGGGAAGGAAGGAAGGATGGAAAACCCAGCTGCTTTATCCTTCCACCCTTGTTCTTTCAGCTATGTCTTGCAGACCTTGGGCAAACCCCGACTCTTCCAGGTTTCGGTGTTCATGTCTAACTCGGGAGCTAACTGGCCCTTTGAGGGTCTGAACTTCCACAGGGCTACGCTGTTCCATAAACACACCAAGTTATAGAAAGTGTATACAAAGTGCTTCCTTTCAGCTCTGCGACTTATTTCCACTTGAAAGAAAGCCATGAGCCATTTACAACCGTTTTGGTTGAGCTGTTGAATGGGAAATGAAAGCAGAGTCAAGAGAGACGTCTGTCTCCCAGGACGAGCCTCCGTGCTGCGGTTAGAATAAATCCAGTTTTCAGATAATGCCATAGCTGCTTCTGTACTTATGTCATACCGTTAAAGAAGGGTTACCTGTGACACTGATCACTTGACCATTCCTTCCTATGTAGACAGAGTGGAGAGTGCTGGTCAGAGGGCCTTAGAGGGCATTACTGAGTCAAAAAAGCCATGGCTCCACATTTTAGCTTCCCACCCTGGCTCAGTTGGGCTCAGAACTTCTGCTTCAAGGGTGCAAGGCCAGCAGCCTGGCTGGTCAGATGCACTAACACTGGTTCACTCGGGGCATTTATGTGAGAAGACTTAGGGCCCCCTGTGGATACACCAAGCACACACCCAGAATGTGTGAAGCCCTGGGTTCAATCCTCAGGACCATTTAAAGAAAAAGAGAGTTCCACTCATGCTTCTGAATACCCCCCACCCCCAAACAAAAGTCAGCCAGCAGCCTCCTATGCCCTCAAGTCCATCCAGCCATATCATGAACAAACAGTCCATTTGGAAGCAAGTCTTCTTTCCAAACCTAGAAACTCAACAGAACCCACTGGGGCTGTTAAGATTTGTCCTGTAAGTTCTGTGTCAAGGGACAGGAACTGGCCTTGTGAAGATGGGGCAGTTGTTGCTATAAGATCTGCTGGCACTTAGCCAGATTTGGAACCAGCTGTTGGTTCTCCCTCCCCGCCAGCTGCCGTTGGGGGCTTTTATTAGGCAGTCACCTAATTGTGGCAGACAAAATGCCGGGGCTCAGACCCTGTATGTCTCTCATATTGTGCAACCCCACTCTGCTCCCTGTTGGATCCTAGGGCTCCGAGATGTGCCACAGTCCTTCATAGTACAAATGGCACTAATGACCTGGAAAGACAGAAGCCAAATGGGACTGTGGCTTTCCGGGACTTCTGGTATTCTGCTCTCAGACAGGATCATGCTCCTATCTGATCTCAGGAGATGGTTTTCGTTATGTTTGTATTTAGTGACTGGATGGTCAATAAAACCAGGAGGAGCCTCAAATAAGTTCCTTGTTTGATTTTCTTTCCTTTTAGTGTCTCTGCTTCTGAATAAATAGAGGCTGACAACTTTTCCATTAATTTCACACAAAAAAATGTGTGACTCTACACTCATGTCTAGTGCGCTCAAGCTAATGTAAAATGCATGAAGTTCCAATGGCTGATTGTCCGAGAGAGATAGAAAGAGGGAGTGCAGACTTCTCAGCAGACACTGGTGGCTTTACATTCTGCGCCTGGCAGATAATGATGTAGATTTGCTTAAACCCTGCAGATGCAATGAACAAGCTGTGACCATAGGGTCAGTGCCAAACGGGTGTGTCCTCAGTCTTAGCCGAAATGTGCCTTGTCCCCAAGGGAAACCGGCCTTGGGATTCCCTGCAGCTAGACACCAGGGACCTTATGAATTCAGATGATCTTCTGGGTGAGGTAGTACACCTTTAATCCGAGCATTCAGGAGGCAGAGGCAGAGGCAGAGGCAGGTGGATCTCTGGTTTGAGGCCAGCCTGGTCTTCAGAGCTTGGCTGGGGAGACTAGGGGCTGTTGGAGGGGTTGGGGATGTGAGGGTGTTTGGTGGGATTCAGATGATCCAAAATATGTTTGTTCTGACCACGTGGTCTGGCTGTGTAAGAATCAGGGCCTTGGTGACATGCTCCACAGACTGACTTTTTCATTGAGAAAAATGTCACGTAGCTGAGGAAACCACAGAGCCAGCAAAGGACCTGGGCAGAAGCTCACTGAAGAAAGAAAGCACTTAGTGTGGGGTAAAGCATGGGGCAAAGCTTAGCTCCCCAGCACAGAAGTATGTTTGTCACACACACATACGAGCAGAGCAAAACATACTTGGTAGGTTTTGTGTGTGTGTGTGTGTAGGTGTGTATGTGTATGTGTGTGTATGTGTGTATGTGTATATGTGTGTGTATGTGTGTATGTGTGTATGTGTATGTGTGTGTATATATATGTGTATGTGTATGTATGTGTGTGTGTGTGTGTGTGTGTGTGTGTGTGTGTTAGAGTAAGAGGCCATCAGGCAATGGAGCTGGGGAAAGAAGGTAGGGGAGGCAGCAGAGGGTAGGGTGAACACACTGTATTAATGTGAAATTTTCAAAAAAAAAAATTTCTGGGTACTATGGTGCACAGTGCATGGCATTTGTGAGGCAGAGGCAGGTAGATCTCTGTGAATATTCAAGTCCAGCCTTGTCTACAGAGCAAGTTCCAGAACAGCCAGGGCTACACACAGAGAAATCCTGTCTTAAAAAAAAAACTCAATCATAATAATTCTAATAATAAATATAAAGGTGTACACAAGAAGTAACCATGTTCAGTTTTTAATCTGCTCCATAAAACCAACGTGAACCCTTTAATATTGCTATAAATAAGTCAGTTTTCTCTTTTCCGCTCTTTTCCCTCAAGACATTGGTACAAATAAGTAAGATATAATGGTTCTTCCAAATGACCAGTTTCTCTGTATTGGAAAAGAGTCAGTGTTTTGTGTGCAGTCTTGTAGCAACATAAGCCTGTTATCTGGCAAACATACATATTTGATTTTTAAAATCTCCTTGTGTCTCTCTGTCTCTGTGTGTCTGTCTCTGTGTGTCTGTCTGTCTCAGTCTCTCTGTGTCCATGTTAGTGTCTCTCTCTCTCTGTCTCTCTCTCTCTGTCTCTCTCTCTCTCTCTCTGTGTGGGTGCGCGCATGTGTGTGTGTGTGTTGTGTGTCTAGAGACGAGGGCTCACTATGTAGCCCAGGCTGGCTTGGGACTCATGTTCTTTCATGTAGCCTCCCAAGTGCTAGGATTGGGGTGTGTACCACACTACTTTCGGTTCATTTCTGTTGGTGAGGAGTGTAAATCCAGTACCCGTGCCTGCTTGTATCCCATCTCAGAACCCAGTCTGTAAGGCATCTGAGATCTCTGGTGGCTGCTCTGCTTCCAGTGTTCTTTGACTCAGAGGTCTGTATGCAAGGGGTTTTTACTGGGAGGCACACACAGGGCCTGTTATGCTGGGGGACAGGATCTTCATTGCAGGTATAGCACAGGATTGAATCCAGCACAAGGTCTGCTGTGTGTGCTTGGCACCTCTCTAGCCTCCCTGGGCCTGGCCCTGAGCCTTCAGCAACTCCCAGAGGCGTTAGGGACTTCACTAGGACACTTCTTTCTTCCCCTTCCACACCTGTACCCACCTCCCTGCTGTAGTTTATGAGCCCAGGAGGAGGCAGGTTTGACACAGGGACACAGGGACAGCTGCAGACAAGTTAGCTCCCCAGACAGTAAAATGTAAAGAGGGGGGAGGGGCGACCTTTGAAGTTTGCAAAAAAGCATGACTTTGACCACTTCCTTTTCCTCTTCACCGGGTGTCCCAGGTATTATGCTGAGAGCAACTGCCAGCTAACTTTACAAGGAAGGATGCATTTCCGTCCCCAAGATCTGTGTCCTCGGTGTTTAATGCAGCTCTGAATGGCTGGCTATTCGCGTCACAGGAGCCCTGGGCTGAGCCCATGGGAACCCTTGACTGGAGGTTCTCATGCAGAGAACACTTCAGAGTCAAAGTTTAAATTTGAAGATACCACAGGGCTGGCTTTCTTCCTGTATGTTTCCCATGTATTTTCTCTGTATTTGGCCTCCTTGAACTCAGAGGAGGGCTGGTAACCTAGTGGACTGAACTGTGACACACGCAGAATTTCTCCTCTTAATTTCATAGCTGAGTCTTAGTCTCTGTTCCCTCCACCCTGTTTACATATTTTTCTGTTTATAAAAGAATTCTAGGAGTTTAGAGGGTTGTTTTTTGTTTTTGTTTTTGCTTTTTTGTCACTATTTGACAGTTTACCATGAAATGTCTCAGAGAGAGAGAGAGAGAGACAGACAGACAGACAGACAGACAGACAGACAAGACACACAGAGAGAGACAGAGAGAAACAGAGACAGAGATGGACAGACAGGAGAGAAGAGAGGAGGGAGAAAGGAGAGAGAGGGAAGGAGAGGGGAGAAAAGGGGAGGGATGGAGGGAAGATAGAGAGGGAGGGAGGGGGAGAGAGAGGAATGAGGAGGGAAAGGAGGGATGGGGATGAGAGGGAGGGATGAAGGGAGAGAGGGGGAGGGGAAGAGGAGGGAGGGGAGGAAGGAGCGAGCACACAACAAAACAACAAATCTTCTGGGAACTGCCAACCTCAAGAACCTGTGAGGTAATCTGTACCTGACAGGCTGTGTGGCATCAGCAGGCCCTGAGCCCTCATTCTCTGTCTCATCCTATGACAAAGAAGGCCAAGGGATGGAGTGTTGGGAGAATTAAATATGGGAGTATAAAGGAGTTGATTAGAAGGCAAATGTCTGGGGCTTCCCTTCACCCTTGCTGATACTCCCTAGTGTGTGGCCCCTCCCCATTGCTGTGGTAAAATAACCAGGTTAAAGCCACTAAACGGAGGTTTATTTCGGCTCATGGCTTAAGGGGACATAGTTCATTATGGTGGGGAGGCATGGTGGCAGGAGCTATTGACGGACTGTGGGGGGTGGGGGGTAGACTGGTGGGGAAGGGGAGCCTGCTCACTTCTGGACAGGTTTCTAGTTTGCTGGGGTTTTTGTTTGTTTGTTTTAACCATGGGTGTGTGTGTGTGTGTGTGTGCACTTTTGTTCATGGTTGCTCATTTGCTCAAGTGCAATTGGTGAGAAAGGGTGTGCCTTTGTTATCACGTGGGCACGGCTCATAGGTGCATTGTGGATGGTCTGTTTCTTCCCCTGATTAATGTGTGTGTCTTTGCTACTGATAGCTGACTGTGTGTCATACAGTTCTCATCAGTGACGCTGTGTTGTAAGCCTTCCTGTTGGAAGGGTGACACCTGTCCTTTTAATTCTGTTTCAGCCTTTTTCTCCTCTTTCTGGCTTTTACTTTTCCATACAGGTTAGAGTACACTAGTCTATGTTTATAAAGATTTGGATGGAATCTTTTTAAAACTATTTATGTATTTAGTATGTGTGTGCAAGCATGTGTACACTTATGCACTTGCCACAGAATGCATGTGGAGGTGACAGGGCAACTGATCTTGCCTGTCCCTTTTTGAGGCTGTGTCTTCCTCCTCCTGCTGCTGTAATGTTCTGTGCTCTAGGCTATGTGGCCCATGGCTTCTGTCTTCCTGACTCCACCCACTGTTTTCCTGAGGCATGCTGGGATTACAGATGTGCATCACTGACATGTGCACCCCCAGATACAAGCTTTGCAAGTGGGCTCCGGGATTTGAACTAGGTTCGTGAGACTGGCGCTGCTTAACCCCCTGAGACGTCTCCTCAGCTCTTGGCTGGACTCTTGGTATGAATTGTGTTTGCCTATAAATCTATTTTACTAAATACATGCCATCCATGAACGTGGTTAGCTGTTGTTGTTTTCTTTAATAGTTAGATATTTGATTTCTTCAGCGACAGTGTATAACTTTGAAGCGTGTGTTCTGTGTGCTTCGTTGGGTTTCTACAGACGATCTATTTGCTTCTAAATGGCATGTTGACCTTGTGTCTTGTATTCTCACTGAGTTCCGTTGCTTCAGGTTTTTCTTGCTCTCCCTCCCAGCCCCTGCAGGAAGTGTTTATGTGTATCTTAGTGTGGCACTCAGAGTCCAAGATCTCTTCCCTCTTCCGTTGTTCCCATCTCTCATCACTTTGTCCCACTTTCTCTCTGATGGTCTGACTTAACTTACTCCAGCCTGAGGTGGGGGGTGTCTAACCATCTCACTTCTCTGAGTGAGGGTGGACACAGCCTGGAGTCCTGCACTGAGGGCGGGGCTGTCATGAGGTGACAGAGGTGACATGAGGGGCCAGGACATGGCTGCCAGGCTTGATGCAAAGGGCCCGTGGGAGGACATTTGTAAGAAGACTTCTCCTGTTTTCTTCCAAGACTCTTCTGGATCGGCTCACGGAATGGAGAAAAAGATGCCAACAGTGGGAAACTGCCTGGAGATCGTATCGAGGACCTGAGGAGGTGAGGTGTGAGGCTCTGCCTCATCTTTGGGTGATCTCTCCCCTGTTGGGCCTTGAGAACAACTTTAGCCTTGTAAAAGGTTGAGGTCTCAGTGAGGGATGTCTGTACACACACACACACACACACACACACACACACACACACACACACACGCACAAGCATGTTTATCTACCTCAGCCTTAGGGGCTGGCACGCTCCCTCAGCTCAGGCGTTTCCATCCACCCTTCCCTCCAGATTCACAGTCTCACAATTTCAAGGTCTGTTTTCTTATTTTTAGACCATCCTCCCACCTAGTGGTCTGTCATTTGCAATTGAATTGTGTATACCGTTTGCTTTTGTTGTCTTTTCTAAAGCAATTTCTAGCATGGGGATATGGCCCAGTGTTTTGAGTAGAGGTTCAGTAGGCTTGAAGCCCTGGGTTTGACACCCCAGCACTGAAAAATAAAAAGAGTAAATATTTAGATATTAGATAATATTTTTAAAGAGTGGTGTAGTTCATAACAGTGTGTTTAGGTTTTTAAAATACTATCCTAAACAACACACTGGCCGTTACCTTTAGCTGTTATTAAAAAATGACATTTGGTCTTTCCAGTGCTGGGCTGGTACCCTTGAGCTCCCCCCAGCCCCCACCGTGCTCCGTCTCTTGGTGCTGTCCTTTGAGGTGAAGGCAGAATAGCTTAAGTAATAACATCACACCTCCAGGAATGTGAGGTTGGGGAGGAACACAAGGGCGAAATGTCCACACACCACAGGTACTATAAACCGAAACTGGAGAGAGTACGTGTGACCTCTTAACCATCATGAAAAGCGGGACAGGGGACAGCTACCACATGTGGCTGGCTTGCCAGTCTATACCAGGGTAGTCCTAAGGGGTCTGTGTCCCATTCTTGACAAATTCAAATGCTAGCTGCTAGGTGGATTGTGAGTATAAAAGATGTGCTCGGGCTGGAGAGATGGCTCAGCGGTTAAGAGCACTGACTGCTCTTCCAGAGGTCCTGAGTTCAATTCCCAGCAACCACATGGTAGCTCACAACCATCTGTAATGGGATCTGATGCCCTCTTCTGGTGTGTCTGAAGACAGCTATGCTGTGCTTGTATACATAAAATAAATAATAAATAAATAAATCTTTAAAAAAAAAAGATGTGCTCACGGTGGCGAAATGCATTTTACAGAGCAAGATTATGTGTAAGACGAAGACGGATTCCCAAAGCGAGACATATCTTAGCAGGTTGTATCAGATGTATTTCACCTCCCTTGCTAACATGGAATTCTCCCGAAGGTAAGTTCCCTTCCCCTAGGAGACAGCATCTTGGGGGTAGGGGTTGGGTCATTCTGCAGCCCAAACTCAAAATCCCACTGGATTATGATGGGAACCACTGTACCTAGGTTTTTTCCCCCTCTCCCTTCCCCTTCCCTCCCCTCCCTCCCTTCTTCATTCTTTGCTCCTTCCTTCCTCACCCCCTCCTGCCCCCCTCTAAGCCCACATAGGTCAGGGACTTAGCGACTGCTTCTCAGTCCCCTTACGGTCACCTTAACTGCTTTTGTTCACCAAAGAACTGTCACTACCAAACAGCCTTCAGACGAAGGCCCTGCCACCCTGTGAGGCGGCGGAGGAATGTGGGAAGGAAAAGGCAGAGTCCAGGCCAGGGCTTCATAGTCTACCCAGGGTGGGGAAATCACTGAAGCTTCTTGGTGTGAGCTTGAATGCAGTACCCACTCCAGCAATGACCACGCACGTACTAGGATGGTCGCAAACTTACCTGTGCCCCAGCAGGGCCTCTGTGCACCGTTCCCTGGAGGCAGAACAGCTAAGTGGGGTGGGAGTGTGTGAGGTCAAAGTGAACATCGTTTGTGAGTAACAGACTAGGCAGAGGTAATGTAGAGATTTACAAGCAAACACGCAGTGCCGAAGGCAGAGGCAGCCTCTCCATAGTCTGCATGCACCTTTCTGCAACTGCATGGAGATGCAGCCACTGCCCTCACTGTCCCCAAACTGACAAGGATGCAGTGAACCCCAGTGCACGGTCCAGGACGTAGCCTGAGTTGCCACCTAGAAGTTGAACTTGGTCCGGTCTGACTCTGGCCTGCCCTGTTGAGCTCAGGAAAGCAAGCAGGCTCTGTCTGCCAATGTCCTTGACTGATAGGGAGCTGCCTCCCAGAGAGCAGAGAAACTCAGTCCCTCATTCAGAGTCCACAGGTCAGAGGCCATCAGAATCTGTGATGAACTGAGGCTGTGGTCTTCCTCCTTGGAAACATTCAAAAGCTTCATCCAACCTGTTAAAATGCCCTGTATCTGCTGCGTTGGGAGGAGGTCCTACAGGAGACCAAGTTCTTTTCCAGTCAGAGGCTTGTGTGGATGGAGGCCTCCCCACCCCAACCCCCCACTCCCTTCTGGGAAATTTGTTCTCCTGCCACTAGGTTGTTTCCCATGAAACATTTAACAGAGCATACACCTGGGAGAAGCTTAACAGATTCTGGTGGCAAAGAAACCGCTAGCTGGTCATTTGTGGGGCGGTGGGTGGTGTTGGGGGAGTGTTTCCCTCATTTAGGGACCAATTCTGGCCCCACTATTAGCATTTGAATCAGGCAGCAGAGTTGTTTTGATTGAACAGAGAAGGCGAGCCTTTGTTGTTGCAATTTAAGGAGTAAGTTGTTCTCTGGTGTCCTTTAATCAGCTCGAATGAGGGAAACAGCAACTGCTGTCTGGTCTGGGAGTGCTACCAGGCCCACCTCTAAGCCCCCCCCCCCCCCCCCCGTGTGAGCCCCAGATCCAACAGCCCTTGGGGTCCCGTCCCTGCCCACTGCCACAACTTCCCGCAGAACTTCTTTCAGTGCCATCAAAATATTCTCTCTGTCTGGATTAAGCCAATCAGCACAGTCATGGGAACACATCAGGTCCAGACCACAAAGCCAATCTGCCCATTCCCATCTCACATATGAGGGGGCTGAAGCCAAGGACAGGGCCACTTGAACACTGATACCCTAATAACTTCATGCTCACAGCCCAGTGGGTTAAAGACCTGCCCTTTCCAGGGCACGGAACTGTGTACAGACCACTGCGGTATTTAATTTACATGACCTGGAAGTGTAAATTACCCCCCCCCCCAGCTGAGGACCGAACCCAGGGCCTTGTCCTTGCTAGGCAAGCGCTCTACCACTGAGCTAAATCCTCAACCCCATAAATTACTTCTATTACTTTGGTAAAGTAACAAGAGCTTCAAGTTTTAGGTTAAAGAGACGATGGAAGGGTGTGTTTGCAGAAATCCTCCATTTTCTTCCTTCTTTTCTGAAGTTGGCACTATGGTTTATTTTTTCTTACATAGAGCACAGAGGGACTTAAAGATTGGGGGTTCTTGAGAATGTAAGTGACTTCTGGCACCCCACTGAGGGAAAAGGAAGTTGCATTCTGCTCCAGTCTAAGCTTACTCTGAGAGTCAGCTTTGTCTCTGCCTGCATCAAGTAAGCAGCTTTCTGCAGCTCCCGCTCACATTTGTGCCTCCCTCCCTCCCTCCTTACTCTCCCGGAAATGGGAGATGGCCACCCTCTGAGGCTGGCTTCAACCTCTAGGAGGCCTTGTGTGACAGCCCTCTCCCACCCACCCCTGGTGCACACAGAGCAAGTAACCCTGGGACTCTGACAGTGAGTTACATTCTCCAGCTGCAGTTCCCTCAAAGGAGCCACCCAGGGTCCTAATTAGCGAGCATCCACCCACAGGCAGGTCTTCTCCAAGGAAAGCAGTTTGTCAAACAGTTGTTCCCAACTGATTAAAGACTGTGGGCTTCTACCTAGGTGTTTGTTGTTCCCTGTGTACAAAGACAAATGTCACCTGTCCTGTCCTAGTTCAGCTGAATCCAGCCCAGACTGCTTGCCTTTGCTCCCTGGTGACCCCGCAGATTAGCCCTGAGATCCCAGCTGTGTTGTGAGCTCAGCTGAGCCCCTCGGGCATGGGTGGCCTAATTCTTTGCCTCAGGTGTTCTGGGCACATCAGGGACAACACAGGAAGCAATGGAAAGTGTCCACAGACCTTGGCTATGGCTGCACTCCTCAGCCAAGTAACAGAGTGGTTACTTATTGGTTCTCAAGCCTAGGACCTCACAAATAGTGCCAGGGCCTGGCAAAGTAACACAGAGACCTTTAATCCCAACAACTCAGAGGCAGAAGCAGGCAGGTCTCTGTGAGTTTGAGGCCAGCTTGACCTACATAGTTAGAACTAGGCCAGCTGGGGCTATGTAGTGAGACCTTGTCTCATAAAAACAGACAGAAAAATAGTCCCAATTCGGTAACCCTGGATTCTCACAGAGCTGGTCTGGGAACCACATAAGAACTCCCAGGAGGACGTTAATAGAGGGATGTTCCTGAGACCACAATGAAGTCTATACTTTAACCTAGGACAGAGCCAAGGTTTATTCGAGTTTCTCCTGGTTTCTGGAGCTAGCCAAAGATATTAAAGAAGTTCCCTCCCCACGCACACAGTGTATACACGTTTGCACACACCTCTACAAACACTCTTCCATGCACACACATGCACACATGCTCAGGCACACATGTACACACACGGATGCACAGTATCCCATGTGTCTGTTGCCCCTCGCAGGTGAGGAACACTGAGTACCAGGTGCACCTTTCCCCCATGATGAGCAGTGTGGGACGTGTGTTTGTAACAGCATCTTTATAAAGGCAGGCAGCCCTCACCACTCACTGCAGACCTGCAACTAGGCCTGGGGAAGCTAGTAGGGTCCATTAAAGAATGCAGTCAGCCATTTCAGAGCGTACTATCTTATAAGCCTTCCCTCTACCATAGTGTGCTCCTTCAGCTGCAGGCTCTCCCGGAATACGCCCATTTTTACGACAAACTTTATTTTTAATACATCGTAAGGATGCCCTCTGAAATCCAGGCTACTTATACTGTATAACTGCATGCTTTGTGAGAGCTGTCTTGTCAGTGTGGCCTCCTGCAGGATCACCCAACCAACTGCGGCATCCAGCCTGAGGACATGTGACTGCAGCCTCTGTGTACTCAAGGGGTGCTGAGCCTGACAGCTTCCTCTGTGTTTGCTTTTCTCGGTTTGGTACCACCCGAGCAGACTGCTGGAGAGAGATGGTCGCTTTGCAGAGATGGATGCTCAGCACAGAGCTAGAAGCCTGGTCAGTGTCCTGTGGGCCAGGGGTAGCACCAACGGCATCCATCCTGCTTGGGTAGAGCTTTGGGAGGTACAGAGGGAGCTGGGGTGGGATGTATACTGTCTCCTGGCTGCAAGATCCAGTTCCTGGAATTGTTACTCAAATCAGGATCTTTTGTAGCCATGCCCAGGGACAGCAAAATAGGCCCATTTGGGTTGCAGTGAGGTAAAATCTTAAGTCCAGGGGTAGAGCTGCAGTTGAGTTAATAGAGTCCTTGCCGAGCACACAGGAAACCTTGGGCCTCAACTCCAGCATCATGTAAACAGGGGATGGTGGCAAGAAACTGTAATCTTAGCATTTGGAGAGGTAGAGGCAGGAAAATTGAGAGCTCAGAGTCATCCTAGGCTATACAGTGCGTTTGAGACCAACCTGGGATACCTGAGGACTCTGTCTCAAAAGAAAATTATCAAGTCTACCTTGAAAAACAGTACAAAGCTCGGAGCACCCCACCTCCTCTGGTCTTCTGCTCTTTCCTGAACTACACCGGGTCAATAGGCCCGGTTATGGAGAAGAGATGGATTCCCGTAGCAAGTGTGAAGGCAGACCCAAGTGGTAGCTGTTGGTGATAAGGTGTAGTTTTTTTATATAGTGACACACATTAGACAGCAAAACATTTCAAATGTGAATATGTAGATCATTATCACCCCAGTTCTGATCTAAATCCATTTCTCATGTTCTCGATCATGATGACAAAATGCAAGTGTTTTTCCTTCCCAAGCTTGATTACATGGTTCCAAGGGGCCATACACAGGCAGATGTTCCACCAAGAGAACCAGGGGAGGAGGACTCCCCAGGCCCTGGCCAGCAGCCTCGAGCAGGACCTGCCCTCCGATTTTTGAAGTGCCAGAGCCCAGGAAGTCCACAGAGAAGTCCTCACTTGAAGACAGGAAGACACCAAGTGACCCTGTGTGGCATGTGAGTCATCAAAGTGATGTGTACAGGCCCAGGGAGATGGCTCAGTGGGCAGAAGGGCTTGTTGCAGGCCCGACAACCTGAGATCCCCCCAGGACCCACATGGTGGGAAAAGAGAATCAACTCCCACAAGTTGCCCTCTGATTTCCATATATCCTGTACACACACACACACACACACACACACACACACACACACACACACACAGAGGCATGTGCATGCATACCTGTACACACACACATGTGCATGTATATGCACACACATGCACACATGGGTATATACATATGTGTGTATACACACACATATACACATGCACACACATGCAGGCATGTGCATATATATGTGCACACACACACACGCACACACACACATACACACACACAGAGGCATGTGCATGCATACCTGTACACACACACATGTGCATGTATATGCACACACATGCACACATGCGTATATACATATGTGTGTATACACACACATATACACATGCACACACATGCAGGCATGTGCATATATATGTGCACACACACACACACACACACAGAGGCATGTGCATGCATACCTGTACACACACACATGTGCATGTATATGCACACACATGCACACATGCGTATATACATATGTGTGTATACACACATATACACATGCACACACATGCAGGCATGTGCATATATATGTGCACACATACACACATATACACAGACACACACATGCATGTGTATGCACACACATGGACAAATACACACGTGCATGCACACACACGCACATACTCACATGTGTACACACATGCATGCACATACATGCATGAAGTGCACACACACACACACACACACACACGTGCACTAAATAAATAAAAAAAAAGGTCAGAAATGAGGTACTTGCCAAAGCAAATGAGTAAATAACAGAACTATAAACAGAACTATACCGTGACATTAGAAGAATTCAGGGTGGGGGAGAGTGAGAAGTAGGTAATTCGGGTTCCACCCCCATGTTCCCTCCCACTTTGGGTCTCTGCCAGCCTCAGACCACTTTCTCCACTGTCTTTCCCAGGGACCCTGGGTTGGGCAGGTGCCTACCCCTGCTGCCTCCAAACTCCATAACAGGCTTTCATTCCTGAGTTCAGGTGTGTGACCTGTCATCTCCTGCCTGCCACCCCCTACTCATGGGAGACACCCCGTGAGATTCTTTTAGTTTTATCGAGGCCAGCCTGGTCTGTAGAGTGAGTTTCAGGACAGTCAGAGTGACACAGAGAAACCCCATAGGGGGGGACTTAATTGATTATTAATCAACTATCTATAATTTATTGATTAACTGATTGACTGATTAATTTTAACTGTTATTACTGTGCTGGGGTTGAACCTAGGATCTTTCCAAAATCAGGCAAATGCTATACCACTGAGCTACACCCCATGCCTGCAGTTTCTCTTCTGTACACATTCACTCCTTGGTCCCCACTGAGGCTTGGTTGCCGGCGCTTGTTGACACAGGTGGGCTCGACTGTGTCTCCTTCTCCCATCTCAACAACGCTCAGTGTGTTTCATCACCTCACATTGAGTACACGATGACACCTCCACTTTGGGCTGTTGAAGGACTCAGTTCAGGGATGTAAACCCTGTGATACCAGCTCTTTTAATGTCCTTCCCGTTTATGTATCAGTTGTGACTGGGATCTAGTCCATACCCGGTTCCTCACTCTCCTGACCAGTAATCTCATAAGGGGGAAATGGAGGGCTGCAGGCTGTTAGCCAGTCCTCACTGGTCATGCCAGGTTAGAGTCAACTCCTGCTTGTCCTGTTAGATGCTCCCTAGGTTCAGACACTTGTGTAAGACAGCAAATCACAGGGAGCCTCGGATGTAGGATTATTCACTGTGAGTGCTGTCTGAGTAAATGCTCCCTGTCCAGCCTCAGTCTGGCCCCTGATGCCCTGCAGGGTGGTTTTGTGGACAGCCACATTGACTGCACTCCAGCTTAGTGAGGCTTGGTCGAGCCTTCCAATAGGACGCTCCCTCCAGTCCTGAGCTACTTTGGTAACAAACGTCTGCTTTTCTGTCTGGAATCCTTTCTAGATTGAGTGTAATGAGGAGAATGGGCATTTCAGCACAGCACCTTGTAACCTAGAATGACACTATCATACACCTTGTCCTTTAGAAGCAGCTTGCTGGGGAAATGGCTCAGGGGTTAAAAGCCCTAATTCTTGCAGAAGAACCAAGGTAAACTTCCAGCACTCACAATTATCCATGACTCCTGTTCCAGCGGATCAGACGCCCTCTTCTGCCACTGAGAACATTAAGCATGCATGTGGTATACATACCTGGTGAGAAAACATTCATACACATAAAATAAATCTAAAAAGTAAATCAACACAGCTTTCTGGCCAGATTATTTCAGGCAACACAGGAGAGCCTCTGGTGCTGCTCAGGCTCTGGCATCATGCAGGTGTTGATGGGTGAGATCCAGTGTTCCTGTCCATTCTAGAGCCACCCTGATTTCTGGTCTCCAAAGTGACATGGATGCCATTCTTGTGGCTTCCTTTGCAGTACCATGGCTGCAGCAGGCAGGGCCAGGGTTCTTTGACTCGGCTGCCTGACTTTGAGGAATCATCCTGTGGGACTCTTCTCTAGGAGAGCCCCAGGAGCCACCCACACAAAGTAGTCCCACATACATAACTGGCAGAGAAAAATCTCTCATTTCTTTAGATCTTCATGCAAGTTTTGGGATATCTGATATTTACACACACACACACACACAGATACATGCATGCAGACATACACAGACATACAGACAGACACATAGAGACCCAGTCATACACATACACAAACACACACAGAAACACATGCACACACACACACACACACAGATACATGTAGATATATGCCCTCACATGTGAGCATGTGTGGACTCTCTCTCTCTCTCTCTCACACACACACACAGAGATACATTTAGATATATACCCTCACATGTGAGCATGTGTGGAATACACAGATACACATAGATATATGCCCTCACATGTTAGCATATGTGGATTCTCTCTCTCTCTCTCTCTCCCTCTCTCTCTCTCTCTCTCTCTCTCTCTCTCTCTCACACACACACACACACACACACACACACACACACACAGAGATACAGAGATACATGTAGATATATACCCTCACATGTGAGCATGTGTGGACTCACACACACACACACACACACACAGAGATACATGTAGATATATACCCTCACATTTGAGCATGTGTGGACTCACACACACACACACACACACAAACACACAGATATATGTAGTTATATACCCTCACATGCGAGCATGTGTGGACATACACAGATACACACAGATATATGCCCTCACATGTTAGTGTGTGTGGACTCACACACACACACAGATACATGTAGATATATGTCCTCACATGTGAGCATGTGTGGACTCACACACACACACACACAGATACATGTAGATATATGCCCTCACATGTGAGCATGTGTGGACTCTCTCTCTCTCTCTCTCACACACACACACAGATACATTTAGATATATACCCTCACATGTGAGCATGTGTGGAATACACAGATACACATAGATATATGCCCTCACATGTTAGCATATGTGGATTCTCTCTCTCTCTCTCTCTCTCTCTCTCTCTCTCTCACACACACACACACACACACACACACACACACAGAGATACATGTAGATATATACCCTCACATGTGAGCATGTGTGGACTCACACACACACACACACACACACAAACACACAGATATATGTAGTTATATACCCTCACATGCGAGCATGTGTGGACATACACAGATACACACAGATATATGCCCTCACATGCTAGTGTGTGTGGACTCACACACACACACACACAGATACATGTAGATATATGTCCTCACATGTGAGCATGTGTGGACTCACACACACACACACACACACACACAAACACACAGATACATGTAGTTATATACCCTCACATGCAAGCATGTGTGGACATACACAGATACACATAGATACACACTTGCACACA
This sequence comes from Rattus norvegicus, assembly GCF_021556685.1. Lineage (NCBI taxonomy): Eukaryota > Metazoa > Chordata > Mammalia > Rodentia > Muridae > Rattus > Rattus norvegicus. The sequence goes on along the minus strand of NC_141534.1, from coordinate 54,555,770 downwards.
CATGCCCTTGCTTTTTGCCATTTGATTCCATTTCTCTGACAAGGACCTTTGATGAGGATCGGAAGAAGGCTCTAGAAGCAGGCGCCGTCTTAGCATCTGGCTCTCAAACCATCTGCCAAGGTAGTGCCAAACTTTATCGAATTTGTTAGTTTTAGGGTTATTGTGATTTTGTTCGCGGTCAATTCCAGTCTGTGCCAAAATGTCCTTGTGGGTTCAAGTTACTGAAAAAGAAGTTAGATAGCCCATGGCTGATACACAATATGGCAGACACACCACGAGAGCAATGTTCAGAGCCCAGTGAGAGAGGAACCATTCTGGGAGTGAAATGGTTAAGTCTCATAGTTGTTGGGTGAAAGCCTCCTTAAAACATACCACATTTGATTATATGTATCCACTGGCTGCTCTTACAGAGGACCCAGGTTCAATTCCCTACACCCACAGGGCAACTCACAACTGCTTACTACTCCAGTTCCAGGGGATCTAGTGCCCCCTTCTGGCATCCATGGGCATGGCATGCATGAGGTTTATGGATGCAGGCAAAGCGTTCATACACATTAAATTGTATTAAATTCTTAGACTACATTGAGGAAGTCTGTAATCCAAACAAAGTTAATGTCTTAAAGATGAATAAAGTGGAGGAAAGCCCTTTCTCCTGCACTGGTGTTAACAGCACTTTGACTTTGTGAACAGTAAACAGTCTGAATGTCATCTCTAAGAGAATCTCTCCTCTCTTTGCTTTAGGAGCAAGCTTTCCGAACACAAGAGGGGCAAGCTTGCTCCTGCCGGGGTGACCCCAGACCCCAGAGCTACAGCACCCCTGACCCTTGCACACGTGATCCAGACCCATCCCGTGGTGGTAGGTTCCTGTTTTCTCTCTGCCTGTGCTGGGTGGAGGCTGCTGTAGCTGTCCATGAGATCAAAGGACAGAGGAGAGCAGGAGATGGTGGAAGGCCGGGAGGCGGGGCAGAACAGGATGCCAGCAAGTGTGAGATTTCTGAGGACTTCCGGGCTGGAGATTAGATGGGCCAGCAGCCTAGAGATGAAGGATGGGAGATGTCAGGCTAATGGTAGGCACCAGGGAGGAATGGATAGATTTCTAATGGCTTTCAGCTCCCTGGATGACTTGGAGCCAATGACTCTGGGTGACTGTGTGTTAGCAAAGTTAGCGCACAGTGCAACCCTCAGAGTGTATTGTTGAGAACAACGAAAGAGTTCACGTGAATACCTGTTATTTTTTTTTTCCTCTTTCATTCACTATAGGAGGCCAAGACAGCAAGTCGGTACTGGGTGAACTATGTGGATGATGAATAAGAATTTTTTTATAGTCATTAGGCAAAATCCAAACAGGAAATGACAGTTTTCTTTTTCTTTGGTTCTGCATTATGATAAGCAGTGACGTTGGTCTCTGGTTAAGAAGCTTGTACCTGACAGGAGATGCCTGGCACTTTGTCCTTTCATTGTAAAGGTGGCAACGGCACTGTCGTGCAGAGCCCGAACCGTGAACTCAGATGATGGGGACGGTCAGACAGACAGCACAGTGGGCAGGAGCAGGAGGCTGAGCAGAATCAAAAATGAGGCTTCAGCCCATGGTTATTCATTCTGACTCGTGGTCCTTCTGCCTGGGTCTTAAATAAAAACGTGTTTTCTATTTAATTATTTTGTAAGATTTATTTATTTAAACATGAGTGCTCTATATATGCCTGCATGACAGAAGAGGACATCAGATTCCATTACAGATGGTGGTGAACACCATGTGGTTGCTGGGATTTGAACTCAGGACCTCTGGAAGAGCAACCAGTGCTTTTAACATCTGAGCCATCTCTCCAGCCTTAAAAATTATTTTAAAACACCGCTCTCAAATTATGGATAAGGATATCATTGATGAAAATGAATCAAGGGTGTTTGATGAAATGAATGTTGTAAGTAGGAAAATATGACGAGTGGAAGTGGATTCCAAAAGGGGTTGGATCAGGTGTACCCCGAAGATAGAGTGCATGAACAGATGCAGAGACGTGATTGGGTGTGCAGCACTAAGAGACAAAGTGCTGGCTTTCACAGACCAGGGAGTTAAATCCCAGGTCCAGATCGATGGTGGAGAAGCTGTGGAAGGTACCGTGCTGAAGGGAAAGGGATTTCCGGAAGGGGTGGAAAATATCAACCCCTTAAAACCACAAACACTAGTAGAAATGACAGACAGCACTGCCTGGGGATGTGGCTGAGTGGGAGAATGCTTGCCTTGATGCTCAAGGCCCTGGGTTCAAACCCTAGCATTGCAAGAATACTAATAAAAGGGGGGTGCCAGGGATGGCTCAGCACTTAAAAGCCCTGGCTGCTCTTGCAGAAGGGTTTAGTTCCCAGAGCCCACAGGGTGACTCACGGCTGTCTGTGAGTCTAGTGTCAGGGGACTGATGCCCTCTTCTGACTTCCGTGGGTACTGCATGCACGCAATGCACAGACATCCATGCAGACAAAACACCTATGTACATAAAAGATGAAGAATAGTTAAAAAGAAATCATCCAGGTGTCGCGGCACACACCTTTAATCCCAGCACTCCGGAGGCAGAGGCAGGTGGATCTCTGAGTTTGAGGCCAGCCTGGTTTATACAGGGAGTTCCCCTGGACAGGCAAGTCTACTGGGGTGGGGAGCGGGATGCGGGGGTGGGGTGAATAGTAGAAAAAAGAGTGTTCAGAAGAAAATGGAGGTCCTTAAAGGAGCCAAAGAAAAAGGCTGGTCTCACCAAGGGATAAGCACCCGAAGTGTAGACAGCTCCCTAGTGGGAGTAACAGCAGATTGGACCTTTGTAGGAGGTAGAAACCCTTAGGAGTCCTGTAACAATTTAGCCAAACACATCACTTTCTTTCTCCCTCTAAGAAAGTAAGACAACATTAGGCACACCATTGAAACCTGAAGATGCAAAAGGAGGAGACAATAGAACTCAAACATAAATTCTCTAGAGAAAGGGCCTAAGGAACAGTTCCCAGCTCCTCCTGTGAGGGCAGCATATCCTCCATGGGGGCAGTATATTCTCAGTCACAAAACCAGACCTACACAGTCCCTCATGACAGAGGCAACACTCCTAAAATCACAATGGCAATCTAGTAACTTTCTGCCCATCTCAGTCGCCTCTCTCCACTATGTGTGTGTGTGTGTGTGTGTGTGTGTGTGTGTGTGTGTGTGATTTATAAAGAAAAAGGTGTGTTCAACAGTGAGCTAGTGCAGCCTTTTCTTTTGAGGTTAGGGATAACACAAGGCCCCATGTCATTTCCATTCCTGCGCAATATTGTAGGAGAAGCTTGACCTGTACAAGGGCAGGATAAAAAGGATAACACTATCATCGTTTATAAGCTTATATATTTATTTTATTTTTTTATGTGTACAGGTATCTGTGTACCACATGCACACAGTGCTGAGGAGTTGAGAAGGGGATGATGGATCCCCTGGAACTGTAACTACAAGTGTTTGTAAGCTGATGTGTGAGGGCTGAGAGTTGAGCCTGGGTCCCCTGGAAGAGCAGCCAGTGCTCTTAGCCTCTGAGCCATCCTGTACAGTTTAAATGCTACAGGAAAAGTTAGCTGTGTTTAATTATTGTAAACATTTCTTCAGATTTTTCAAAATTGACTTTTTTTTTTCTTTTTTCGGAGCTGGGGACCGAACCTAGGGCCTTGCGCTTGGTAGGCAAGCACTCTACCACTGAGCTAAATCCCCAATCCCCAAAATTGACTTTTAAATGTGTGTGTGTGTGTGTGTGTGTGTGTGTGTGTGTGTGTTAGGGTTCTACTGCTGTGAACAGACACCATGACCAATTCAAGTCTTATAAAGGACAACATTTAATTGGGGCTGGCTTACAGGTTCAGAGACTCAGTCCATTATCATCAAGGCAGGAGCATGGCAGCATCTAGGCAGGCATGGTGCAGGAGGAGCTGAGAGTTCTACATCTTCACCCGAAGGCTGCTAGGGGAAGACTGACTTCCAGGCAGCTAGGATGAGGGTCTTAAATGTCACACCCACAGTGACACACCTGCTCCGACAAGGCCACACCCCCTAACAGTGCCACTCCCTGGGCCAAGCATATACAAACCATCACTCTGTGTGTGTGTGTGTGTGTGTGTGTGTGTGTGTGTGTGTGTGTGTGTGTCCATGATTGACCAGATATATCCAATCTCCTAATGCTGCAATTACAGGTGGTTGTGAACTGGGGACTGTGTGTGGGTGCTGGGATCCAAACTTGGGTGCTCTCAAGAGCAAAGGTACTCTGTACCACTGTGCCATCTCTCCAGCCCAGTAAATAGAACTTTAAAGATACTCGAATGTGTTTTAGGTGAGACGCTTGTCTCCGTCTCAGAAGGTCCTGAGGAGAAGAAAGACCCAGGTTCTGAGGTGGTACTCGCAGGTTCTTCAGAAGGAAAGCAGAAGCCATGCTCTGGTCCTTGCTTTCTTGCTCACACCTTCTGAGCTGTGTCACCAGGGAGGCCACCTGGGAGCCAGCTGGTATTTCAGGAACACAGTCAAAACCATGGTCTTTATCTAATAGCCCTTCAGGGAGACAGTCTGTGCTTAACTTTAGGAGACATTAGGAAAAGCTGCCACCTTGGAAGATTTTGATGAAGTGGAAGGAACAATTATATAAATATTTAACAAGGAAAATGGACGGTCAAGTCATATTGGAAATAGAGTTGTAATCTGTAGAAGTATATATTCCCACAGATGAGTTGTCTGAGCTCTTGGGAAAACCAGAAAGTTAATTACAGGGTAGAGCTTCAGAAAATAAGAAGGTCATAGAGTTTCTGCATTCCACGCTGATAAATACATTGAGTACTGCTAGCATGTCATTGGTGCAACACGGACATTCATGAGAGGTGGGGGGGGGGAAGGAAGGAGGAAGGGAAGAGAGAAAGTGAAGGAGGGAGGGAGAGAGAGAAAGGATGGGAGGGAGGGAGAGGAAGGGTGGGAGGGAGGGAAGGAGGGAGAAGGAGGAGAGAGAGAGAAAGAGAGAGAGAGAGAGAGAGAGAGAGAGAGAGAGAGAGAGAGAGAGAGAGAGAGAGAGAGTATGAATCTCAGAGTTTAGGGTAGTTGAGATGGGAAAGTATTTTGAGCCCATGAGTTCGAGACCAGCCTGGTCAACATGTTACTGAGGAAGGAAGGACAGAAGGAAGGACAGGAGGGAGGAGCTCAAGGAAAGGAAGGCAGGCTGCTACTTCCTCATCAGCCAGTGAGCCAGAAAAAGAACTGGTCTGAGTAAACACAACCTTTTCTCACTGTTCTAAACATCAGAGGTCTCGGTACACAGCACAGACCCAGAAGGGTAAAAACTAGCCAACCTGTTTATGCAACTTAAGGGTCCCTTGGCTAAAATGCTTGGACCAGAGGTGTTTAAGACTCGAGTCTTCCAGATTTTGGAATATTTTTACAGACTTTAATGGTTGAGCATCTCTCAACATTCGCCTCTTAAATACCTTGTAACAGAGGCTGGAGAGACATCTCAGTGGTTAAGAGCATTTCTTTCTCTTGTAAAGGGCCCCAGGTTTGATTCCCAGCACTCGCATGATGGCTCACATCTCTAAGGCCAGTTCCAGAGGTCTGATGCCCTCTGCCTTCTGACCTCCATGGGCACCACACAAGTGGACTCGCTTACACTCACTCAGGCAGAATACTCAAACACACACCATAAAGTAAAATAAAATAAAAATAATCACAACAACAAGAAAACCCCACCTTGTCGTCCAGTCAGAAGAACTCAGTGGCAGCATAGAAATGGTGGCTGGAGGGGTTGGGGATTTAGCTCAGTGGTAGAGTGCTTGCCTAGCAAGCGCAAGGCCCTGGGTTCGGTCCCCAGCTCCGAAAAAAAAAAAAAGAAAAAGAAATGGTGGCTGGGTAGGAGAGCAAAGCTGATCCTGCCCAACCCTTAGTGCACTTTCCTGATTCTGTTTCTGAAGGCCTCTGGTCCTCGGCTGGCATGAAGCAGGAGTCCCACCTTTACTCTCGGCCTGGAGGGATGACCCAGGGCCCTCTTGGGACTTTCATCCATTTGTGGTGTGATCATCAACTTAGGGACAAACTTCCAAGAGCTGTTCAATACTCGATTAAAACTGAAGCCGTAGGGGCTGGGGAGATGGCTCTGAGGTTAAGAACATGGCTCTGAGGTCTTCCAGAGGACCTGGGTTCAATTCCCAGCTCACACGTGGCTGTTCATAGCTGTTTGTAGCTCGAGTTTCAGGGGATCTACATCTCTCTGGGGTGTGTGAATTTGATTCCTGGGGCCCATGTGGCCGAAGGAGAGACCTGACTCCCATACTGTGTGCTCCTCACCTCCATGTGAGTGCTGTGCCCCCCCACACACACTTACACATCTATGTGCACACAATGTCATGCTTCAGTACATAGCTCTGGCTGGTGTAGACCTGGCTGTGTGGACCAGGCTTAGCCTCAAACTCACAGTGATCTGCCACCACGTGTGGTACCGTGATTGAAAAACAAAACAAAACAAACACAAACAAAATCCAATGAATTATTTTTTAAAATAAAGTCTTGGGGAACTGAAGAAGAGTTCAGTTCCCAGTGTTCAGGTCAGCTCAAAAGTGCCTGCAGTTCCAGCTCTGGGGAGATCTGATGCCCCTGGCTTCTGTAGGCACCCGTGTGTCCTAGCACGCGCACACACACACACATACACACACACACACACACACGCACACACCACTACACCATCACTATATACTACACACACACATATACACATACACCCACATACACATACCATGCATACACACATCACATCACACCACATACACACACTCCATAACATATACCACACACATGTGTGTATATATATATATATATATATATATATAGCCCACTATATACTACATACCACACATACACATACACACAGACCACACCACATCCATACTATACACACACACATACACACACACATCACTACACACTACATGCACATACACATATACACACACCCATACATACATACCATACACACACACACTACACACCACACCACATCCACAACACACACACACACACACACACAACACACACACACAGACACACACACACTCACTGAAGAGTTCTCACAGGCCTGAGCCGGGCAAACATGGCACCAGCATGTTTGCTCTTCCCCTAAACTGTTAGATGGCATTCCTGAAGCTAACCACGTAGGTCTATTCCCTTATTTGGCCACTTTCTTATGCTGACTCATTCCTGAGGCTGGTCACCTCATCAAGGCCCAGCAATCAAAAGTGTCCATTTAGCTACCTTAATTAAAACAGGTAATCAGAACCTATCAACCCACACCAGCTCATTCCAACGCAGACCTCCCATGTTTTCCTCTTAAAATTAACTCCTGCAAAGCTATTCGCTGCTGTTTCTGCTGGATTCAGATTCAGCCACCTTGTCTCTTTGCCTTGCTTAATAAAGGATTACTGTGTTTTGGAAATTGGTATCGGGGTGTGGTTTGTGTCTAATGGGGGCGCCACACACTATTCAGGTACCATCACACATCATTAAAAATAAAACATAAAAATCAAAATCATCGTTAAAAGAAAAGATGGATTTTCCTACTGATGTTTTCTTTTCTGGTTTGTAGACTTGACACAGGTTAGAGTGATCTAAGACCTCAACCGAGAAAATGCTTCCATAAACTCAGTCTGTAGGGTAGACCTTTGGGGTACGTTCTTGCTTAACAGTTGATGTGGGATGGTGATGCTACCCCTGGGCTGGCATTCCTGGATTGTGTAAATAATCCGGCTGAGAAAGCCATATGGGAGCAAACCACTAAGCAGAACTCCTTCAAGGGCTCTGCGTCAGTTCCTGCCTTCAGACTCCTGCCTGAGTTCCTCCTGTCCTGACCACCATCCCGAATACCTCCCAGGATGGAGTACAAGTTACAAGTGAAATAAACCATTTCTTCCCAGATTGGTTTTTGCCCTGCTGTTTTTATCCCAGCAATAGAAACTCTAATGACTGCAGAAATTGGTACAGAGTGGGGTTTGCTGTGACAGACCTAAGGATGTGTTTTGGGGGATGATGGTGGCATTTGAATTTTGGCCTGAAAAAGTCAGGGAGCACTCAGCTCAGTGGGCTGCTCTGTGGGAGCCTGGAGGAGTAGTGTGTATGACAAGAAGCCTGGCTTGTCAAGTTTCAGAGAGAGGCAAATACTATTCTGGCCATTTATTCCATATTTTGAATGGAGATTCTGTGGTTCGGGTGGGTGGGGCTGAAGAATCAGCTATGGTTAAGAAGAGACCAGGGTCATTGAAGAGAAAACTTTGGAAATTGTTTTCCTGGAAAGAGCATAGACTATGACTTTTTTTTCTTTTTAGGTTTAAGGAGTCGTTGGCAGCTGGGCAGTGGTGGCACACCTTTAATCTGAGCACTGGGGAGGCAGAGGCAGCTGGATCTTTGTGAGTTTGAGGTCAGCCTGGTCTACAGGGCCAGTTCCAAGACAGCCAGAGCTACACAGAGAAACCCTAGCTTGAAAATACAAAAATAATAAATACATACATACATACATACATACATACATACATACATACATAAATGGAGTCGCTGGACATGATGGAAAAGATCTTTAATTATAAAATTCAGGAGGCAGTGGCAGTTCACGGCCAGCCTAGTTTGTAGAGTGAGTTTCAGGCTAGTGTAGGCTACATAGCAGCACCTTGTCTTAAAAAAAAAAGTAGGGGTTGGGGATTTAGCTCAGTGGTAGAGCGCTTGCCTACCAAGCGCAAGGCCCTGGGTTCGGTCCTCAGCTGCCCGGGGGCTGGGGGTGGGGGGTGGGGGGTTGGGGGGGTGGGGGGTGTAGCCAAGTGCATCCCCTTTACCTTCCCGGGTCAAATTCCTTGTGTACCTGTTGTTTGAATGCGGTGAGCTAGTAACAGGGAAAAGCAAAGAAACTTCACTTTTACTTTCTACATACTTAAGGTGTTTTAGTGGAAATAAAATATATTTAAATAAATCAGAAATCAAAACTTCCATTGTCCACTCCTCTGTGAGCTTTAATTGCCTTGCTGACAGAAGACTGTTGTGCCCTGACAGGGTTGCTCCTCTAAATGACCTGCACCCAATTCTTCCCTGCATACAACAGGCTTTCTTGTATTTGAGGGTGGGACTGGTGTCTGGAAGTCTGGAAGCCCGGATTGTGGGTCGTAGCTCCTACTAATTCTGACTTTCAAGCGGGTTTTCCTTTCTGGGCTCTTCAGCCTGGTGGAGTCTGGTGTTGGGAGCCACTGATTCTGAATCTGTTCTCAGGAGTGTGTTAAGAGCCCCCTCCCCATTTTTATCAGTCGTGCCCTTGATATGTGGGGAGATTTATCTTAACCCTCCCGCTTCCTGCGGTAAAGCTCCCCCGGGGGCATTCGCTACCTCTCCTCCTCTCAGGCCTTTCCTGTTGCCTAGCTGTCAGCAGGTGGGCGCAGCCTCCTTCCTCACACCCACTCCTCCTGGAAGCTGCCAGCGGTTTTCTGTCCCACCTCCCCCAGCTAGCTGCCGACCTGGGATACTCTCATGATTTCATCATTCTCCTGCTCCTGTTACTGTCTTTCTCTCGAATGCCCCTGGAAATTCCTATTAAAAGCCTCTAAATCAAATCTCTTCTCCTCCAGGATTGTTGTGGGACTATAAATTCCTTCTATCCGGATCCTGGAGATCATCAAATTTCCCCCTGTATAAGAAGCCTGCAGGCGTCCATCCTCTCAGAGTCTTCCTTTGGGCTCATCCTGAGCTTTCCCGTTCTTTATTTGAACACACACACACACACACACACACACACACACACACACACACACACACACCCCTGAAGCTCTGACCTCTGACCTCCCTCTCTGTAGTTCTTTCTCAGTAGCTGCTGAGTCTTCTCTGTCATTTAAATTAGGCTCTGTCTCAGTTTGCCGTTCTCCTCCGGGGTCCAGGCCTTCAGCTTTCTCAAGCACTCTAGGTATAGAGGATTCCAGTGTGGCCCCTGGACCTAGAGGAACTTTATACACTTGACCCAGGTTCCCAAGGGAGCTTGGCACAAACCCTCCTGTGTCTCTGCTATCCTAGGTGAATGTCAGGTCCTAGCTGGAGCGAAGAGCCTGCTGTGACATGTGGTGGTTTGTATATAATGGGGGGCGGGAGGAAGAAATCTCCTGTACAAATTACTTGTATACAACCTTTCACTAAATGATTGAGCTCCTGTAATGATTTCTGGAGGAACTCTGAGCCTGCCTCTATCTACCTCTATTTCCTCTGAGATAGCTCTTTCTTTTTTTTTTTTTTTTTTTTTTTTTTTTTTTTTTTTTTTTTTTTTTTTTTCGGAGCTGGGGACCGAACCCAGGACCTTGCGCTTCGAGATAGCTCTTTCTTAAGGGCCCAGTTCATAGTTATTAGGAAACAGAACAACACAGATAGAAAAAACAAAAATGGCCGAACTTCTGTGGCACCTGTCTTTAGAAGGTGTGCAGGGCTGCCGGGTCTGGGTCGGCTGTAGGTCACAGCACTTGCAGATGGGTTTCAGTGCGGTGGCCGCTCCTCCTGGACACAGTTACAGCTGCCTTCCATGACCATCCCTGGGTTCGAGAAGATGAGAGATGAGGCACCCCATCTGAGTGGAGTCACTTATCTCAGACCTAGTCCGGCTTGAGTGGAGGAAGGAGAAACACCATGAAGTCTCCCCTCAAAGGGCTAAAGGCTAATGGAGAGGCCAGGAGAACAGCCCAAGACTAAAAAGAAAGAACCAACATTGGTCACAGAAAACAGCCTTCAGTCCTGAGTATAAGGAAGAACCTGGTGGCCTCTAGGAAGCACAAACAGCCCAACAAGCAAAAGGCTGCCACAGAAGACCTTGGAAGAAATAGCATGGCAGAGACTCAGGGGGAACAAGGACCGCCTGAAACTCAAAGGGACAGCAAAGAAATAAAATCTGCATGGGAGGCAGTAAAACCCAAGAGTGACTTAGAGACAAATTGACAGGGTGGTGTGGTGCAAATACTTCACACACCACTCAATCCGTGCTGAAGGACCAGAGATGAAACACCTCAGGGGAGAAGCAGGAGAAACAGAAAATAGGCTGGGCTTATCATTCCCAGGCACAGATGACTGGAGGCTTGCATAGAGACCGAGACAAGAATGGGGCAAGAGGTTCTCCTGACTTACTCCTGAAGAGGCCTGGACCCACTGGGCGTGGAAAGCTTGAGTGTGGAGGCTGTGGAGACTGGAACTACCCTCCCTAGAAGCCAGAGTCCCCTCCTGAGTCTTGGATTCAAAGGGTGGGGAGGTTTCCCGAGAAATGTTGGCTGGTTTATTTGTTTTCAATGTGTCAACTTCTGTCCCTAAACCACCAGAACTCTGACTCATGAGTACAGCTAGGATAGGATTGGACCTGAGAAACACCTTCTTCAGTTACCCCTCGCCCAGTTCTGCCCTTGCACAGGGTAGCTCCTCCCTCTTGCTTGCAGCTTGGAACCTCTAAAGCCTGGTGACTCTCTTCCTACAGTCACAATGACCAGCCACATATAGTTCTGCTGTCTCATTTTAAAGGCCCTTCTATTTTCTTTTCTACAAAACCACAGCCACTGAAAACAACATAAAAAGTTCAGTGTTAAGCAGACTAAAGAATTGTGCTCTTTTAAAAGCACTCATCGAAGCCACCATTTTCTTCCATTGTTTGGTGACAGGATTGTTTTCATTGAAGCTGTCTCTACACTGACCTGGGATTTAGGAATCCTGTGACTTCTTGGGGAAACAGGAAGTGGAGAAGGACTAGGTTGGTACAAGGTGAAGTTATTAGGGCTCATGTATCTATGTATCTGTGTTCTGCAACATGGATATATATTATAATCCCCCCCCCTTTCTTTCAAGAAAGAAGACTCTGGAGTTGTGAGGTCAGGACCCATACCAGCTCCAAAGGAAAGGGGGCTTTGTTGTCTGAAAAGTGGTGAGACCAGGGAAACTGCTCCCCCCCCCCCCGGAATTGCCACGGGTATACATTTATGGTTCCTGGGCCTTTCCCTTTGTTTGCTCTTGGTGGAAATGTTGCCCTGTAGAGGCCCAGGCACGAAGCTTTTCTGGGGTGGTTGAGGCTTCCTTAGGACCGCCAACTTGAGAGAGAAGCAGCGAGTAGCGGTGAGGCCACGCCTCTCCTAGGGAAGCGCAGGTTAGTAACTGGGAATTCTTTACCGCTGGCCTGGAGGGTGCTTTTGGCTGTAAATTGTCCTGCACTGCAGCCCTCCTCGGAAAGGCTGGGGACAACTTTCTGGGAACAAAGATCAGGCAGACATTATTCACAGAAGAGAGTAGGGACAGAATAGCTAAGCCTAGAAAGAGTCGCTTTTATCCCTACACCGGGGATGTGGCTTCGCGCATGTGTGGAGTGGAGAGATTTCACTGCTTACGGTAGAAAAAGTAACATTTATTTGCCTCCTTCTGTTTGGAGAACAGTTCCAGAGCAATCTTCCACCAGCTTCCTGAACAATGGAAAAAATCCATCTTTGAGCAACCACATTCCCAGGGCCGGCTCCGCCTTCACTCCAGAGGTTAGACATCTTCAGTCACTTTCGGGCCCAGCCTCCCTCGACTTTCACGTCCCCCTTGACCTAGATTTATTCCAAGTGCCCTCAGACCTTAGGGTCTCCGAGGGAGAAAAGATGGTATCTCCCTTGTATACTTCCGCAAACCCACAACACAAACTGGCTGGTGGGCGTTGCAGGAGGCTCAGGGTTGGGCACAAAGGAGATCCTTTTGGTGTCTCTGTCAAAGGAAGCATCCCCCTCCGGTCAGCCTCAGATTTCTTTATATCCTAGACTACAGAAGAGCAACCGAGCAACCCAGTAGTCAGTGGGAAAGGGCAGCGGAGGGTAGTCCAGGACATGTCCCCATCCCACTCCGGAGTACCTTCCCCTGAGGTTGGCTCCTGGAAAACCCTCTCTCCCAGAAGTAGGGGCAGGTAGAACTCGGAGCCGGGGGCCTGGCTTGCTCCACAACTCGGACCCCCAAGACTTCCTAGGGAGACTCTCAGAGAGGCAACGGACTCAGAATTAAGTGCCCCAACCTGATTCAGGGGCCTCCTCCAAGGAGCTTCGGGGTGGGATGGGCGCGTGGAAGACAGGGAAACGGAGGCTGAAACCCATACCCTCGTTAAAGAACTGGGCGCGAGCTCCAGCTTCCTTCCCGCTTCCTGGGCTCACGTTTTAGAGGAATGTTATTGTTTAAAGAGACCCCATTGAACTATTTCCTGCTCTTTGTCACCTTCCCCTCACTCTCTGGCTGAGGTTCTCACCGAGAGGTAATAAACCAACTGCTGCCCACACCGCATGGCCAGGCGGGTAGGGAAACGCGCGCAGCGTGCGTTCCAACAATCCCCGGAGCAAAGAGACCAGGGACTCCCGGGGCCACATTCGGTGCAGGCTCATCCACAGTCTAAGTCCAGCTTTTATGTGGGACGCGAGGACGCCTCCTACTAGGGTCGCTATCTGTTCGTCTATTTCCCTCTCGGGACAGATCCGCATTGAGCTTCCCTCTCTTTGCAGGTGAAGGTCGTTGGGGGCACGGATGCCGAGGTGGGGAGTTAGTGGCAGTCCACGGGCGAGGGGATGTGTCCCGAAGCTGCTACACTTTGGGAGGCTGAGGCTTCGGAGAGGTCAAGGAGACCTGGGAGACGCCGATCCGCCGTAGTCCCGCACAGGTGCGCGCAGCGTGGACACTCCGCGGGGCACAGCCAAAGGCGCTGGAGTGCACTTGGAGAGTGCGGAGTGCGCGTGGGAGTTTAGCAGCCGCTCTGGAAGCCGCGGACCTGGGTAGCTCCGGCCCGGCTTCTCGCCCTTCCCCCCTCCCCAGGGTCCGCCCCGCCGCTTTGATGGAGGTGCAAACATTTGGGGGAGGGCGGGGGTGTCGGGACTGCGCCCGACGCTTTCCTTACAGGAAGCGCGCGCGGGAGCCCATTGTTGGCCCCCAGCCTCCGGGCCCGCCCGGCCGGTCTGATATGGCCGCGCACCGCCAATGGGCAGCTGCTCCGTACTTCAAAGGGTGTCCCGCCCAATCCGCCGCGCCCCCCTGCGAGGCCACCTCGGATGTATTTATGGGGAGGGGACCCATTTTCTCTCCCCCAGAGACTTACTCTTGTCGCGCCTTGCGGGAGTTCAAGTGGAACCACGGCTCCCCAGGCCCTTACCCCCATCCCCGCCCCCTTCCCCCCACATCTCGGTCCCGGTCCTCCTTTGGCGAATGTGCTGGGACCCAGGTGTGATCTTTGGGCTCCGCAGAGTGATCCTTTTTCTTGGAAAAGTGGTGGCGAGAGAAGTGAAGGTGGCTGTTGGGTAGGGAGTCAAGACTCCAGGGCGGTGGAGAGGGTGGCGGGAGGATGAGCTCCCCGGGCACAGAGAGCGCAGGGAAGAGCCTGCAGTACCGAGTGGATCACCTGCTCAGCGCCGTGGAGAGCGAGCTGCAGGCGGGCAGCGAGAAGGGCGACCCCACCGAACGTGAACTGCGAGTGGGTCTGGAAGAGAGCGAGCTGTGGCTGCGCTTCAAGGAGCTAACTAATGAGATGATTGTGACCAAGAACGGCAGGTAGGTGCGTGCGGCAAGCCGGCAGTCTGGGGCCTGGAGAGCGCCCCTTCGGGGAGAGCACCTTTTCCCCCCACTCGTCCTGTTTCTTCCTGTTTCTTCCCTCTGAGTTAACAGCCCCCAGGGGATTCCTAACCCTGGTTTCTCGGAAACTTTCCCTGACGAAACCTGGGGAGGAAGGAGGTATTCGAACTGTAGGGTTCCTAGGTGTACACTGGTGTGGCCAGGTTTAACCTTGGCTAGATTTGTCCCTCTGCAGTCTCAAGAGCCCGTGGTTGAGTGGGAGAGATGATTTGGTCCAGGACTGAGAAAGCCTGGGCAAAGAAGTTCGCGTTGCAGAGGGTCCTCTTTGGACGGCAACACTTTGTGCAGGCTTCCTTTCTCCAACGGATGGGTTCTCCTGCTGTGCACCGTCTTTTCCAGGAGGATGTTCCCGGTGCTGAAGGTAAATGTGTCAGGTCTGGACCCCAATGCCATGTATTCCTTCCTGCTGGACTTCGTGGCGGCTGACAACCACCGCTGGAAGTATGTGAATGGGGAGTGGGTACCTGGGGGCAAACCAGAGCCTCAGGCGCCCAGCTGCGTCTACATCCACCCAGACTCGCCCAATTTCGGGGCCCACTGGATGAAGGCCCCTGTGTCTTTCAGCAAAGTCAAACTCACCAACAAACTCAATGGAGGAGGACAGGTAAGACAATGCAGGAGACAGCTGAGGGCCCCGGGCCAGAGGGGAGAGGCTTCACCACTCCCAACCTGGGAGCTTAAAAAGGCTCCCTCAGTCTTTGTCAGCCCTACAGAAGCCACCGTGGCCTTCCCCAATTAAATCTTTAGTACTGTTTATATTAAGCTGATGAGGGTTATACCAGGGCCTGGAGAAGGGGACTGGGAGTCCTCACTCACCCTGGAAGGGTTGATAAAGGCCTGAGGCTTGAGAACCAACTCTGGCCCTAGGTGAGCTTTGACTCTGAATCCTCAGTCACTTTTAAAGTCAAAAGGGAACACTGGCGAGTCTACCACAAACGTGCACATTCCACTCTTCTGAAAAGTCTTTAATTGGGGCCTGTTCCAAGAGAACTCACTCCAAGTTGCGACCAAGCCAGGCATTTAAAGTTGTTTGTGGCCTTATGCTGACAGGGTTTAATAGGGTGTAGTATACCTCTCATCCCAGTTCCAGACCATCTGTGGGAAGCCGTTGGGTAAAATGGACCCCATGCCCTCCATACTGCTGGCAGTTTCCTGGAGACATTTGCAGCTGGATCCGTTTCTTATTGATCAGTTCCTGGTGGATGCTGTGGTATTAAGGTAGGCGCAGGTCTCCATTCTTGATCCTTAACTTCTCCTGCAGATCATGTTGAACTCCTTGCATAAGTACGAACCTCGGATTCACATCGTGAGAGTTGGGGGCCCGCAACGCATGATCACCAGCCACTGCTTTCCCGAGACCCAGTTCATAGCAGTGACTGCCTACCAGAATGAGGAGGTGAGGCTTCTGAAGGGAGTCCCCTCACCCAGCCTGTCCTGGGGACTGGGAGGTAAAGCCGTAGTACAGAAGACAGGCAAGATTTAGTTCAGATTTACTACTTCGGTGGCTAGGAGGGAACAAGTTTAAAATACTCGTTTGAGCATGTTGTTAATCTCAAACGATCTAATACACATCTACAACATGCTTGAAAGACGCGTGAACCACAACCTCACGGTTTTAAAACTTGGAGGCTAGGGAGCTACAGTCCCATATCTCAGCAGCGTGAAGTCCTGGCAAAGGCAGTCAAGGGTCCTTACTTCTAACCCCAAATCACAGAAAATGTGTCAGTAGTCACCAGGGCTGCCACTGTGGACCTTAATGTCACAGCAACTCCAGGCTATGTCCAGACTAGACGTGATATTGTGAGTTTCACTTACAAATTGCATTTCTTTGTGATTCCTCAGCCCTTTCAGACACAGATAGGAAAACAAAGACTGATTCATTTGAACACTCTAACTGGGTCCTGTCCTTTCTCAATTTCCTTTCTTCTTTGGTAGTGTGCCCCACCCCCATTTGATGCTTGCTATGTAGCCCAGGATATCCTTCAGTTCACAGTCCTCTTGCCTCAGCATCCTAGTCCCTGGATTGACAGGCCTAGGATGCTTCTCCACCCCCCCCATCCCCCATCAAACCCTCTGGTAACAAACATTGTATTAGTAAATATATTTCTTGTTTTTCAGATTACGGCCCTTAAAATTAAATACAACCCGTTTGCTAAAGCCTTCCTTGATGCAAAAGAAAGGTGAGAGTTCTAACCGCACTCCTGAGGCAAAGAACTTTGTGCAAAGAAGGCTACCCACTGCCTCCAGACAGCTCTTCTTTTGACCATTCCCAATACTTTTTGGCAGAAATGACCACAAAGATGTAATGGAGGAGCCAGGGGACTGCCAGCAGCCGGGATATTCCCAATGTACGGTTTGTTGCACCCCCATATCCCTCTCTGCCTTGTTTCCGGTCTAGACTTGTTAGAATTAGAACCCACAGGTAAGCTTTGGGTGTCTGGGAATAGTGGGGATGGCAGGAAGGCTCTTTGTGACCTGGGCACATGTCCTTTGCTTTGGAAGCTGCCTAACCATCCTGGGCTTTGGACCCTGGTAGGCAGAAAGAACTCTTTATTTGTTTGTTTGTTTTGTTTAGCTGCAGCCAGGGTGGGGTGGAGTTCTGGGAGTTTAGACTTGGGGGTGATGAGGGTTCAGCTATCACACCCACCCCCTTGGAGATGGCTTCCACTTATTAGTGGCTGAAAACTGAATGGCTATCTTTGGAGACACACATGAGTGACCCTTGCTCAGTTCCTGTGGCTCCTGAGTTTGGTGGCTTGGATGGTGGCTAGTTCTTTAAAAATTCTGCTTCAGGAGGTTTTCTAGGCAGTGATGGGTGCAGATCCATGCAGGCACACAGGGAGAGAAAAGACCTGGCCCCCTCCCTCTTTTCAAGGAGGGATCTCCAAACATCGAAGTCATTGCTAAGGAGGAGAAGAGTCTTGCAGGCCACTCCAGTGGCTGCTAGACCAGCTTAGCACTCTGCCCTTAAATGATGACCAGCTAGTCTAAACTGGTATTTTAATATCCTCTTCCAAACAAATTTAACAAATGAATTTAACAAACAGGGCCCTGTTGTGGCTCACTTGACCAGGAAATGGACTGTGTTTGGGGTCACACCAGGGCTGTGTGGACACGTGTATCTTCCTCGAGTATTATCTGAAGAACTGTCTGGTACAGTAGGAGTGCAAAATTAGTTTCAGTGGATAGATCTATCTTGGAAGCGTAGTGGAGAGAATGTGGTGGAGTCAGAACAGAAAGGAATAAATAGGAAATGGATCCACTGACTATTCTTGAGGCAGGAGCAGGCTACTGGCTTCAGCACCTGTTGGGGGGCCGCCTGGGTCCTACCTGAGGCCCACTGAGGTCCTCCATCTTCATACTCGATCCCTTTGACATTTTATTCTGGGAGTGGTCTTAGGTCTAATCTTGTAAAACAGGGCTATGGGATTAGCTTGGGCCTCTCAAGAGTGCTGGCATCCCAGACATCCTGTGACACTCCACAGGGACACTTGGAGACTAGTCTGCCCCGAGGGAGGGATACTGGTTATTCTTCAGTTCCAGAATCTCCCAGGTTAGAACTAGGACGGGACTGAGTCTCAAACAAGGGTCAGTTACCCAGCATGCTTTTCTCACAGCAGGGGGGTGGCTTGTTCCTGGAGCTGGCACCCTCTGTCCACCTGCCAGCTCCCATCCTCAGTTTGGAGGTTCGCTCTCTCTCCCCTCCACACATGGCTGTGAGAGGTACCCGACTCTGAGGAACCACCGGTCATCGCCCTACCCCAGCCCTTATGCTCATCGGAACAACTCTCCAAGTAGGTTCTGAACCTCCATTCACCAGCTGTGGGGTAGTGGGAGAATCCTTCTGGAGAGGCATTTCTATAGGGCCGCAAGATAGGGAACCCAGCTCCTAGTGGCTCCTGAAGAGACTTGGTCAAGGTGCCTCAGAATATGCTCTAGGCTTTGAAGACAGCTGTCTGGGCCTTTCAGTGGGGCCCTGGTTTAGCTGTTCCACCAACCTCTCTAAAGTGACCATATTGGATTAGCCAGGTACCAACATTCCTGACCAGACAACAGACTGTCCAGGTGTAGAACCCAGGCCCTCAGCATGGGTGTCACCTGAGAACCAGGCACATTTTTGGTCCACTCTGGACTCAGAAGATGGATTGCCAGCCCCAGGACAGTTTGAGACCTCTGGCAGATTCTCTAACACTTGTCTGCTCAGACCAAACCTTTGTCTGCTCCAGAGGGAGGGGAAAATGGCTAAAGAACACCATAAAACAATTAAGCAATTACAACTGATTCAAAATGAAAGGCAACAGCCTTGGAGACTCCTCCACCAGAGGCTGGGCTCTGAGGTGGGGAGATCATATTTTTAATTTGGTGAGGTCATGGTTTCCATAGCCCGTCCGAGCCTCTATGGGAAAGACGAGCTAACGTAGCAAGTATTTTTTTATTTACTTTAAAAATGAAACATTCCAGGCTAGGGTGTCACTTAGTGGCTCGGTACTTGACTAGCATTCGAGAGGTTCTGAATCTGATCCGCAATGCCACAAAAGTAATAAATAAATAGCATAAAGATAAAAAGAAAGACCAGCAATATCACTGCCCGCAGGACATCTCGTGGGACGAGACACTGTAGGTTAAGTGGGGTATTTTCTAATAATTAACATTGACAATAAATATTGCCACGCCAGTGAACTCAGCAGGCTAGGGGTCTTGCTCTCCCAGTCTACTTAGGTAGCTTTTGTTGGTAGTGTTGGGTGGGCAGGCCTGTAGTTGATACATTTTGTTACATTTTATTCCTTTTGGAAGTCCTGTCGGGTAACTTCCCCTCTCCACATCCCTCAGCCTATGCCGACAATTCATCTGCATGCCTGTCCATGCTGCAGTCCCATGACAACTGGTCTAGCCTCGGAGTGCCTGCCCACACCAGCATGCTGCCCGTGAGTCATAATGCCAGCCCACCTACTGGCTCTAGGTATGTATGTCTGGGGAGGGACTATATGTAAAAAGGTATTAAGTAGCCCCAACCTCAGCTGTCTCTCAGGCTGATGAAGACGGCATGCGTCGTTTAAAGTAACAGTGCAGAAGAACCTTAGTCACCAGAGGCAACCCATTTCTTGACTTTTTCTGTGGACAAAGGAGTTAAGAGTCCTTAGTACTGTGCTGAGAACCGGCTGCTGGTGATACATTCCCTTCAGGCGTGTTAACTCTCCAGGGTACTGAAACAATAGCAAGGAGCTGCAAAGCTGGATGCCAATACATAATCTCCACTGAGGAGAGGGATCGGAAGATACTGATTTCTGGACAGTTCTCAGAGAAGTGAGCCAGCCACCATGCAGCTTGACCTCAAATGTCTAAAGCAGTGGTTCTCAACCTTCCCAGTGCTGTGTCTCTTTACCACAGTTCCTCATGTTGTGACCTCCCCAACTATAAGATTATTTCGTTGCTACTTCATAACTGCCATTTTTGTTATGAAATATAAGGTAAATATCTGGTATGCCGGATATTAGATAAAGGGGTCACAACCCACAGATTGAGCACTAGTGGTCTAGAACATAAACATTTATCTAAGGTCCTAGCTGTTTTAGTTTTGGAGAAAACCCTTTACTAGTAAGAATTTAGTTGTCTAGTGTTTCTTTGGTCGGTTGGTTTTGCTTTGTTTTGACATAGTGTCTCAGGCTGGCTTTGAATTCATTACACAGCCCAGAGCTCAAGGTCTTGATTCTCCTGCCTCAGCCTCCTTAGTTGTTGGGGTTATTGGCAGGTATTACTAAATCCACCTTAACCTGCTCTTAAAGCCAATATAAGATGACAAACTTCTCAATGGCCCTGACGCATTACTTAAGGAGCCTGATATCGGCAGGCAGCCAAGTGCTGACCACTTGTCCCAGTTTGGTGTCTTAGTCTGAAAAAGTAATCTGCCTTAATATATCCAGGCTTGCTCTCAGATTCATGTGCCTTTGATGTAGAAAAAGGGGATTTTGTTTTAAATAATCTTACATCAGATCACATTATGTGTTTATAGAAGAATTCAAAGGAAGGTTCTCCCAAACAAAACTTTAGCCTAGTTAGATGAAATTCATTTCGGGGTGAGGTCAAGAAGCAGAGCTGGTCCTAAGCCCAGCTCTGGGATCCCTTGTATATTGCCCCATGTTGATGTGCTAATCCCTCCTGTCCACTGGATGAGCCTGGGCCAGCAATGATAGCATTCTAAGGGACACTTTCTTCTGTGGATATTGGGGATCGGGGTGGTGTGGTTGGGGACACAATGCCTTGGTGCTCAGTACGAATTCTGTATGCCAATGAGTATAGAGCTACTTGCCAGAGTCCC
Organism: Rattus norvegicus; assembly: GCF_021556685.1. NCBI lineage: Eukaryota > Metazoa > Chordata > Mammalia > Rodentia > Muridae > Rattus > Rattus norvegicus. The sequence goes on along the minus strand of NC_141534.1, from coordinate 54,534,819 downwards.
TTTCAGCAGGACTCCGGATGCTAACGTTCACTGTGCAACCTTGTTGATTTTATTTGACACAGTAGCTTCTATCCATGTGGTAATAGTGGAGACACTGCACAGCCATGTGATCCAAAGCATGGACAACAGTGTTCTAGAACCAGCCCTTCCCCCATGCCTCATCCAGGTGTAGCTCATTCGCAACCTCTGCCTAGGCCCCTGACTTCTGTTTTCTCTGTTTCAGCCAGTACCCCAGCCTCTGGTCTGTGAGCAATGGTACCATCACCCCAGGCTCCCAGACAGCTGGGGTGTCCAACGGGCTGGGAGCCCAGTTCTTTAGAGGCTCCCCTGCACACTACGCACCCCTGACGCACACGGTCTCAGCCGCCACGTCCTCATCCTCTGGCTCCCCGATGTATGAAGGGGCTGCTACCGTCACAGACATTTCTGACAGCCAGTATGACACAGCCCAAAGCCTTCTCATAGCCTCGTGGACACCTGTGTCGCCTCCATCCCTGTGAATTGAACTCTCCTCCATGTGCTGAGACTTGTAGACAACTGGATCTTCTAGGCACAACATGGCAGGCTCTTGGGACAAGGGGAGAAAAAGCTCTATTTTCAAATAAGAGCAACAGTACATGTCTTATTATCTTGTCTCACAACCTTTTGCTTAACACCTGCAGTAGTGATGCCAGGAACAGAGACGAGGCTGTGGTCCAATTTCCTGTGACTGCAAGCTAGAGTCCTTTGCCTAGGGTCCTATACCTTGTATTTCTCTTCAACATAGAAGTGACTTGGAAATACTGGAATTTGTCCTACTTTAGTGAGACACAAGGCACACTTCTAATGTCCTCCCTTGTCGCTTTAGAGTAGTTAATTTGGGGACAGAAACACCATAGCCAGCGGATTGTAACTGAACCGGAAACTGTTCTGCCCTCTGGAAGATGCCTACTTTAAGCACGTGTAGCTTTTTGTGTTGGGAAGTCAACTGTGTGATACTTTTCTGTTGACAAAGTAACCAAAGACAATCTGCGGGAAGCCTTTTCTGCACAATAAAGGCAATATACAGCACCTGGGCTTTGCAGGTTATTCTGTACCAGTCTTCTTTTGGGAGGGGCTTTCTCCCCCAGATATTTAGTACTTTAACCTGCTGTGAACGTTAAGGTTGTAGCGAAATCAGTGGTGGAACTGAGGGTATGTGTTTCCTGTACCTATGTAATCTAACGGCTTAAAAAAAAAAAAGCGAGGGTTGGGGATTTATTAGCTCAGTGGTAGAGCGCTTGCCTAGCAAGCACAAGGCCCTGGGTTTGATCGCCAGCTCCGGGGGGCGGGGCAGGGGGAAGCAAAATGATGTACCTTTAAGTAACATTGAATCATAGACGAATGTGCATGGCAGGATTGAAACCTGCTAATGTCATACAATCCAGGATAGCCACCTGACACAAAAGGGCGTACATGAGTTGATAAAAGTGGATTAATATTAAGTGTAGTTGCCATAGGAACCTGTCTGCCCGTGGCTCTTGGGATCACTGGCTCTTTTTCATTGGTGGGGAGATGCTACTCGTCCTGGGGGTAATCTCTCCACTGGTAGCATCCATAGTCTGACCCTGGTTTTGGTTTAATCTAAAGGTCTGCTTTCTTAAGGCTGCAGATGGCAAGTTTGGGCACCAGTAAAGCAGGAGTCCTGCTCAGAGAGTGCGCACACTAAGTATGATATAGGAAGAGGCTGAGGGTTGAGGGTGCACCCTGCAACACTGACTTCTTCAGACCATGTTGAGGACAGGAAGTGGCTGCTACTTGAAGACTAGGATGTGGGATTTCAGTGTAAACAGCTGCATTTTCCTGTAATTTGTGCTGAGATTGTGGGCATGGCTTTGGGTGATACTTAAGCAGGCTGAGTAGGAGCAGGTGTCACCCTGTGACAACTCCCACCCTGTGATCGAGTCCCACCTTGTGATCATGCCCTTGACTCTGTGGATGGGAGTGTATTCCAACCACTCTGCCCCAGTGGTGTCTGCCGGGGTTGAAGGGGCTGTAGGTCATTCCTAGGAATGTAGGTCGAGGAGACTGAGCCCTCCGTCTCCTCTGAGAGGAACCTTGCATCATAGTGGGGCAAGTTCTGTGCACAGCAATGGGCATCTCCCAGCCCGCTTAACTTCATAGACGTATTCAGATTTCAATTAGAGAAGCAGTACCAATCTTTCTGGTAATAAAGTGGAAACAAGGGGCCATAAAATGAAAAGATTTGAGTTCAACATTCTTCCTTTATCCACAGGGGATAGGATCTAACATCTGTTAGACATCTGAAACCATGGGTAGTGTGAGTATGTATGGTTTTCCCCATGCATCTGTCCATCTGTCTGTCCGTCTATTGACCTGCCCACCCATCCAGAATTAAACATTGCGAGATAATAATAATAATAAAAAATAATAATAATAAACAATAATAAAAGCAAGTAGTTATTATAGAACATTATAATAAAGTCACTGCCACTCATTTGCTGTACTGAGTGAAGATTAGTCATTAGCACTGTGTCGGTATGTCGGGAAACCCCGATGTCTACACAGATGTGTAAGAGGGGCTGGAGTAGAGTGTAAGGCTGGGTTTTCCGGACAGAAAGAAGATTAACCTTGGTGTGATGGATCAGGCTTGTGCAAGATTGCTTTTTTAAAGTTTTTTAAATTTACTTTTATGATTCTGAGTGTTTGATCTGCATGCGTGTCTGCATGCCAAGTGTGTACAGTACCCATAGTGGCCACAAGAGAGTATTACATCTGGACCTGGAATTCCAGATGGTTGTGAGCTACCACGTGGGTGCTGAGAACCGAATCCAGGTCCTCTGCAAGAGGGACCAGTGAGCTCACTGCTGAACCGTCTCTCCAGCCCCTGGAGCAAGGTTTTAACCACATTACTCAAAGCAGTGCACAATTTAAAGGTTTATTTCTGAAAATTTCCACTGGATATTTTAGGCTGAGATTGACGTGGGCAGGGGCCTCTGTGACTGAGGGAGGAGTGACCTGTTAATTTGCTTTACTTGGTGGAGTCCTGAGGAGGTTACCTTTTTCCTCCCAAGCGTCAGGCTCTTCACATGTGACGTCGGAGAAAGTATTTAGCATGCCTGTGAGAAGGCTTTGGAGAGCAGGCAGAAGGCCAGGTGTGCCGTGGTGTTGTAGGATTTGGACAGCAGCTCTGTTGATGGGGTCTTGGGTTGAGATACTGCTGCATAGACTCTTAGACCAGCTAAGCCACCTGAGAGAGAGATACCTGAGAGATTGACACATGTCTAAGGCTTGGGAGGAGGCTAGGAACTGAACCTGTATGGCCTGTAAGAGCAGCAAGTGCCCCTAACCACTGAGCCACATTTCTGGTCCCCAAACTTTGTTCTAAAAACAAGAAAGGCAAATTAATAATGTTTATTAACATGGATAGAAAAATTCTCCTAAAAACAATACAAACGAAAGCAAATATAAATCAGATCATGGAGTGGGAGCAGGAGTGGGTGTGTCTTCCCTGCACAAGGATGAGGGGTAGACTATTTTCTCTACTGAAAGGCTTATCAGAGTCACTTTTTTAGAGCCTTATATCCAAGTACACTCTTCCTAAACCTTGCCTACCTCAGAGGTTCTGAGGTTTTTCTATGCATCCCTGCTAACTTCTACTTGAGAGGAATCCTGTCCTTTTGGAGACTGCGGGGTAGGGGGAGCACTTCCCCGGGGCAGAATAAACACTTCCCAACAGTAACCACCAGGATGTTTCAATGTCTTGCCGCCAGCTCAAGAAACAGCCAAATTACTTTCTGTCAAACCTGTAGTGGCCTCTGAATGTCAGTGGCTGAACCTCCAAACCATTTCTCTATGCGACCGGTTTCTAGCATGGTGCCCTGGAGTCTTGTTTATTTCAGGCACTCTCAAATGAATTAGCATTTTTACATCCTGAGACTTTTGACAGCAATTCATCCTTTCAATGATAGCATTAATCGTTTTTAAAAATGGATTTATTTATTTTATGTGTATGAGTGCTCTATCTGCATGTACAACTGCATACCAGAAAAGGGGATCAGATCCCAGAATACATAGTTGTGACCACCATGTGGTTGCTGGGTATTGAACTCAAGACCTCTGGAAGAGCAGACAGTGCTCTTAACTGCGGAGCCATCTGTCCAAGCCTATCACTAATCTTTTTAACAGTTATATTTTCTATAGTATCGATAACTCCCATCTTCAAATCCTTTTGCTCATCTTTTCCCTCTCGATCCTCATTATAAACATGTCTGAAAGCAGCCTGCAGTAACTGTGCCCAGGTACTGTCTTGAAACTTAATCTACCACAAATGAACCCATTACTTTGAATTCTGCCTCCCTTTTCAGACAGACGCAAGACAGCTAGATCCTATGTCAGGATGTAATGTGAATAAAAGGTAGTACGGTCCAGTCATGTTGCATCTGAAGCCTTAGGAGCAGTCTCTGCTACACATCGATACTGGTGGGCTCATTCCCCACACTCCCACCAGAATTTCCCATAAAGCTTTGCATCCAGCATTCCAGGGCTGTTCTAGTCTGCATTTCTCAGGTCTTCCACATTATTCTCATAGGCAGTTCCCAAAGGTCTACAGAACACACATTGAGGCTTTTCACAACCTCAACAACAACAACAACACCACTTTTACTGTAAGAGCTTCCTGTATGAGTTACTCTTCTTATTGCCATTACAAAATATTGGACAGAATCACTTAAGAGAGAATTGGTTTATTTTGGATCATGGTTTCTGAGTTCCTCATGGTGGGGAAGGCATGGTGACTGAAAGTTCAGGCCCACAGGACTATGAGGCAGAGCTCTTCATGTGGCAGAAGACAGGAGAGAGTGGGAGCTGGAACCAGGGGTGGCTTTAACCTTCAAAACTTCACCCCTGCTGGCCTAGCATTCAGACCTTGTGTCATAAAGTCTTCCCAACTGAAATTTCACTGCCTTCTGGGGGAAAAGCATTTAAAATGTGAGTGTATAATCACATCTCAGATCCAACAAAAATGGTTGGTGATGGTGATGGTGTGTATGTATGAGTGTGTGTGTGTGTGTGTGTGTGTGTGTGTGTGTGTACATAACTGGATATATATCCCTGTGTTTACATATTAGCTTACATATGGGAGCCATAGTCCTAGGTTGCTTGTCTTTGTGGTGGGTCCATCGCAAGCAATCTCAGAGAAGCTGTAAGAGGCCAAGTTTCTCCAGTGAGCAGAGCAGTCATCCACCTCATGCCTGCCTGGTTGCTTGTGACCCCAACACCATAGCAGTGACCCTTTCCTTTCGTTCCTTCTGTAGATGGTAATTTTATGAGGTGGCTTCATTCTCAATCTTTTTTTAAACTGCTGTGATGTTTTATCTCATTTCTTGATACAAACATCTTTACCCTATTCTCCCTCTTAGTAACTTTGTTTACTAATATATTAGAAGCCAAATTAAAACGATTTGCAACGTTATTTCGTAAAGACTAGAGACGGGTTTTTTAAAGTCACTCTGGTCTGACCATAATTACTCTCCAGTCCAGATTTTACTTTCTTCTAGCCAAATTCCCTTAGAAAATAACACATCGGAGATTTTCTGTCTAATATGTGGAAATGTGGCTTGTTGAAGACTAAAATTTCGTTGGTTTGTACTGCTGTGGTGAAGAAGTGTCCCAGACACAAAGGTCCCTCTGTGAGCATCGTGGGTCTAGCAGTGCAGTGAGCACACTGTCGTGTGGCCCTGGCTTCTTGCCCTGTCTGGGATTCAGGCAGCTCCCCCCCAAGGCTGGTTCTGTGTGCTCTGTTCTTGGAGGCTAAGTGTGGAAAATGCATGACATTCCTCATCTAGGTAGGAGAATGTCCTTATGGACGCACAGTTCAGAGGGCACTGAGGAAAATTCCTATGTCCGAGTGATTGATGGGAGGCTGACTAGGAAGCAGGAGATGGTGAGTGTTCGACGCAGTAGTGATAGTATTTTTTTTTGATTTATTTCTGGTTGGATAATTAAGCATGGCTTGGTTGCTTTGTAAAATGTCTCTTACAGAGGCTGCCAATGAGCATTTGGGTGGCGTTTTGAGCTTTCATTTCAGGTTGGGAGAAGGTTTGGAATACTATGTGCACTTTCAAGAAGATGTCCAAAGACCAATATTCCTGTGAGCTAAAATGCTCATAATTTGGTTGTATACTGTCATCTAATATATTGAGATGAGGTTAAAGAAAGAACACACTTAAATTATATCATAATTAGGAATAATCTAGAGTGCTACTAGATTGGGAACATTAAAAAGCAAAACAGAACTGCAGTTAACAAAGCTTATGTTACAAACATTATCAGCACTTACAGAAAACTGTCTATTTTAATTGAAAAAATTTAAAAATTTAATTTATTGTGCGAGTGCTCTGCTGTATGTATATACGCCTGCATGCCAGAAGAGGGCATCAGACTCCCTTATAGATGGCTGTGAGCCACCTTGTGGTGGCTGGGAATTGAACTCAGGACCCCAGGAGAAGCAGCCAGTGCTCTTAACGGCCATCTCACCAGACCTGTAATTTTAAATTTTATTATCTGACTAGTAATCACCTACTTAGAGCAGTTTGAGTGTGGGTCTTTGAAACGTGTCCACTCCGTGTGTGAAAGTTTTGTAAGAAGTGGATTGGCCTGTGGTCTAGATTGCTGTGAGCTGCTTTAAGTGTTTTGCTTCATTTCTGTACACTGAGAACAAGGACAGGCAGGTGCACATGTGTCTCCTGTCTTCGCTGCTCATTTCCCTCAGAGCTCACACCTCTTTCTGACACAATGTCTTTCCATAGTAGACACTTACCTTCCACTCTTCTCTCACCTAAACCTTGCAATCCTCTGATGTTTCCAGAACAACCTTTTTGCATTGTAGATTTTATTTTTTACTTTTCTAAACATTTTAAAGATTTATTTATTTATATGAGTACACTGTAACTGTCTTCAGACACACCAGAAGGGGGCATTGGATCCCATTACAGATGGTTGTGAGCCACCATGTGATTGCTGGGAATTGAACTCAGGACCTCTGGAAGAGCAGTCAGTGCTCTTAACCTCTAAGCCATCTCTCCAGCTGGCATTATAGATTTTAAATGGAGGATACTTTTAGTATTTATTTTGTTACTCTTGTTGATTTTATGTTACTTTCTATCTTTTCTTCCTTACATAAAATGTATTTTTCGTTGGATTGTGACCCCTGTTTGTTATTTTTCTATGAAATGCATATGCTTCTTGTACACCGGGCATTTGTATTTTATTTCAGCAGTTCATCTTATTAATTCAGTTTTTGACAGGCCATTCAGCTTCGGTGAGGATGGTTTAATTCTATGCATTGGTATCGCAGAAGATACATTGTCTAACTATTATTTCCAGTGTCCTCATGGTCTTTTACATCTCTGGAGTTTAGAATTAGCTTTTCTATAGGGACAGAGTAACCTGCTGGGATTTGGTTGTTATCTCTTTATACATGTCAACAGTTCAGCTGGGTATAAAAGCCTGTTCTCTGGCAGAGCATCTGTAGACCTCACTCCACTGATGCACAGGGGGGAACATCCGTGGTCATTACTATGGATACAGAGGGATAGCTCTTACAGGTAACCTGACCATTTTTTCAGCCATCTTGTTGTTGTTGTTGTTGTTGTTGTTGTTGTTATTCTTTAAAACCATTTTCCATTATCTTATGAGTCATTGGGTCAATTCTTTTGGTTTCTGCCATGGGCTTCTCAATGTAAAAGAGCTCACTTTTCAAAACAAAAACTCTTAAGCTTGTAAGTTGTAGTTTATTATTCATTTGAGAGGCTGCTTCGTGTTCTTGGTTCTCATCTTTTCCATTCTTGAGGGTGTTGTTGTTGTTGTTTTGTGACAGGGTTTCTCTCTATAGCCCTGTCTGTCCTGGACTCATTTTGTAGATTGGGCTGAGCTTGAACTCACAAAGACCCACCTATCTCTGCCTCCTGAGTGCTGGGATTAAAGGGGTGCACCACCATGACCAGCCTGGTTTACTTTACCTGGTTGGGCCCTTTCCCCTAACCCTGCCTCAGATATCTACGGCATTTGAGCAGTCTCCCTCCCAGCCTCTACCCTTCAATTTTATTTCTGTAATTAGGATGAACTGATGGAAGGAAGTTCCAATAAGCCTTTATATGTGTGTAAGGATGATGCATGTGTGGGATGTTTATGTGTGAATTCAGGCATGTGCACATGTGAGGTCAGAAGACAATGTCAGGTATCGGTCTCCCCTTCAACCTTGTTTGAGACAGGGTCTCCTGCTATTAACTGTTGCAGACATCAGGGTAACTTTTCCTTAATTTTCTCATCTCCACCTCCTGTGTTACCAGAGGAGTGCTGACATTGCAAACATGCTACCATGCTCAGTTCCATGTACGTTCTGGTGATTTGAACTCAGATCCTTACACCTGCACAACAGACACCTTGCACCTTACGCAGTGAGCCATCACCCCAGGGCCATTGTTGCTGAGCCTGGAGCCATATAAGGATGTATAGAAGAGATACAGAAGGATAGAATCTCCCAAGTGTGCCTTAAAACTATCCAGTTCAGGGGTTGGGGATTTAGCTCAGCGGTAGAGCGCTTGCCTAGCAAGCACAAAGCCCTGGGTTCAGTCCCCAGCTCCGAAAAAAAGAAAAAAAAAACTATCTAGTTCAGGGCTGGAGAGATGACCCAGCAGTTAAGAGCACCAACTGCTCTTCCAGAGGTCCTGAGTTCAAATCCTAGCAACCACATGGTGGCTCATAACCATCTGTAATGGATCTGATGCCCTCTTCCGGTGTGTCTGAAGAGAGTGATGGTGTACACACATAGATAAAATAAATAAATATATCTTTAAAAAAGCAAACAAAACAGAAAAATAAACTATCTAGTTCAGGATTAGAGAAAATTAAAATTTCAGTCCATCGAACCTGCTACTATTTTATCTGATGGACACAATACACTGTGCACCTCCTAATTGTGGAATTTGCTGTATTTGTAAAACTTATTTATACTTCACCACTGTATTTTACATTTCTGATGGACTTACATGGGAATACAGGCTGATGAAAGAAAACAGTGAGGGCAGAGAAGAAGAATTGATAATAGTTTAAAAAGAAAGTGACACAACGTGCTGAAACAGATGGGGAGTGGCTGCCATCTAAGTACATTCTAGAAAATCCTTGGTGGTTTTGAAAAATAAGAGCTGCCTCCCTCATGACTTGTTTCTGTTTCTGTTTGTTTTGTTTTCCCACTCTTAGATACTGCTCTGGTTATTTTATTTATCTACCAACTTGACACAACTGAGGGTCATCCGAGAAGAGGAAACCTCGGTTAAGAAAACTCCCCCACCAGACTTGTCTCCCCAAGTTGCTTTGGGTGGTGGTGTTTTTATGATTGCAATACAAACTGTAAATCAGAAGTAAGTTGAAGTGGGCCTTGCCTGGGCAACGTAGTGGAGCTGGTGCTCGTGGAGGGGGTGCAGGTGAGCTGGCTCACCCACTCATCTCTCGTGAGGTGGCATGGGTGCAGGGGTGGTTCTTGCCCCACCACCTCAACATCGATAGTAGTTGGGGGAGCTGGCCTGGAGGCACAAGGGTAGGAGCTCTATCCCTGTCCCCTCATTGGCAATAGCACCCAGGAGAGCTGGCCTTGATGCCAAAGGCATTGGTGAGCCAGCCCAGAGGGTGCGTGAGCTGGAGAGCTGGCTAAGCCCCTCACAGGCTACAGCACTTGGGAGAGTGGCCTCCATGCCTTGACTGGTTAGCAAAGGGAGCTGGCTCTGTAGGCGTGGGGAGGGCATGAGACCAGGAAAGCTGGCCTTGACTTCTGCCAGTCGTGGCATTGGGTGGCCTCGCTGGGGAGCTTGCCTTGGTGGTTCGGGTGCAGGAGAGCTGGCAGACTGACCAGCTCAGCCTTCAACCAGGCCCAGGCCCAGGGCCTACCCTCAAATCACTCCATCTATGAGCTGCTGGAGTGTGTGAAAGGGGCTGGTCCTACAGATCCAAAGCTACACGATCTCCATGACACAGGGCAATAACCGGGAGGAGTCCCAGTGAGGACCCAGTACTGATGGTCACAGAAGCCAGAGATCTCGACCCAGACTCATTGCAGTGAACATTTGCAAGGGAAGATGTGTGGACAGAGGGATATCCTGTGGGCTGCACTGACATACTAAAGCTTCCACGATGAGATGTTTTCTATGCTTTTTGTTTTGTTTCGCTTGTTTGTGTGTCTTTATTTTCTATTTTTTGGGGGGGTTTCAAGGGTGAAGGGTGGCTATGAGGGGACGGGGAGATGAGCAGGACTGGGGTGCATGATGTGAAACTCACAAAGAATCAATAAAAAGTTAAGAAAAGGAGAGGGAGAGGTAAATTGGTACCAGGTTGTGTAGCATTGGTGCAACAGACTTGACCATGGTTTGGGGACGCTTATGGTGGCATTTGAACTTAGGGACGGAGAAATCCTTGAGTGCTCAGAGCTTAGGGGGCTGTCTGTGAGAACTTGAAAAAGAAGAGTGTTAAGAAAAATGTGGCCATTGGAGGTCTGACTTGGGAAGTTTCAGAGGAAAGTAAAGACTCTATTGGGGGGCCATTCAGTATTTTGAACTGAGAATTTGTGGTTCTGGTCAGTTGGGACTGAAGAACTGGCTGTGATTAACATAAGACCAGCATCACTGAAGCGAAATGTTTGCTGGGGAAAGCGTGCAGAAGCTGTGGCCCTGCAGGGGCCCAGGTGAGGTCTCATGTTGGCAGCTGAATCTGATAATGTGTGAGAGTCACGCAGGTGGTGCTGGGTTTGAGGGCATTAAGTGGGTGGGCGTGGCGAGCAGCCGAGGCTCGGTGACATAGTCAGGGCTAGAGTCCCTGAAGAGAGAGCCCAGGAGAGGGATGCTGGTGATGGTGCAGCCCAGGCGCAGTGGAGACCCCAGCATATTATTAATGCCATACAGTGACCAGTAACCCCACCGAGGACAGAAGCACACGGGAGTGGAGCCAGCAGGAAGCTAAGGGAAAAGCCGCAAGTGCTGCGGTTGACAGAGGTGGCGAGATGGAGCACTTAGTCGTGAGTGGGCCCCAGACCTCAAGAACTGAGTGTTTTACAACATTGAATTTTGTTTTTTTCTATGATCTGACCGTGACCATGTCCTGGTTCTTCCCTCTTGGGGTAAGAAAGCTTAAACTTATTGTTTTGATTTTACTGGAGCCCACAGTTGAAAGACTTTGAACTTTGAAAGAGATTTTGGGTATTTGAAAGAGACTGAACTTTTAAACTGTTTGAATTTGTGAAACATTTAACGTTTGGAATTATGGCGACGCCATGGCCAGCGGAGTAATGATCCAGCAAGAAGGGAGCCGGGTTCAACACGACTCAGTAGCTGGTGTGTTGTTCAGACTTCTGGAGTCTGACAGTGGGCAGTTCATTTTAGGCGTATTTTAGTACAGTACAGTTGGGGGAAAGTTTCCTGGTGTAACACGATGTCTGGTGCTCAAGGAAGCAAAATTACATCAAAGCTCTTCTTAGGGTTCATGTCCTCTCTTCCACAAGGATGGGTTGTGGAGAGAGGTTAATGTGTTGTCTTAAGGGCTGAGGGGAGGATGTGCTGTGTCTCAGGTAGAGGTCATCTAGGCTGTAAGCCACCTCTGGTCCTGGTTATGGGAGCTTGGTATGGCCTGGTCCTACCCATAGTGCAAGGATCAACTAGGCTGTTGGCTAGCTCCATTCTCAGCCTTCTGGGCGAAAAACAGGTTATAAATTTTCCCACTGAAAGGCTGCAGAGATGGCCCAGTGGGTAAGAGCCCTGGCTGATCTCCCAGAGGACCCAGGTTCAATTCTCAGCACCCACATGGCAGCTTGCAACTGTCTGTAACTCCGATTTCGGGCAGTTAAAACACCCATGTGCATAAAATAAAAATAAATCTCTCTAAAAATGTCCTCTTCTGGTGTGTCTGAAGACAACAACAGTGTACACACATAAAAAAAACCCTTAATAATATATAAATAAATCTTTTTAAAATGGTTTTTTAGCCCCCTTTGAAAAGATAACTCTGTGTATTTAATGTTCCTGGTCTCCCTAGTGCTAACTGTGAGCCCAAAGACCTCTGTGCTCCCAACAAGAAGTGTTTTACATTTTGATGTTAATATTAATATGAAATATTGGGGTGGACAAGGAAGAAAAGGCTGTGGCTTAGCAGTAATGCATTTGCGTGTTAAGTTGACACAAGCCAGGGTCCTTTGAAAAGAGGAACCTCGACTGAAAAAAATGCCTCCGTAAGATAGTCCATGGGCAAGCCTGTGGAACAGCTTCTTGATTAATGGGTAATGTGGGAGGGCCAGTCCACTATGGGAGGGACCAGTCCACTGTGGGTGGTGCTATCCTTGGGCTGGACATCCTGGCTGGTATAAGCAAGCCATGGGGAGATAGCTAGTAAGCAGTGTTTCTCCAGGTTTCAGCCTTGACTTTCTTAGTAATAGACGGCAACCCTTTGTTCCCCAAGTTACTTTCGGTCATGGTGTTTTATCACATCAATAGGAGCTCTGGCTGAGACATCTCCCCAAAAGAAATGGGATTCTTGTTTTCCAGAAACAGTAGCTCACACTCGTTCTACAACCCTTTGACACACTCAGTCCTGAAACCACCTTAAATCTCCAGCATTAGACAGTCAACTAAGCATACTTTGGTATATGTACACAGCAAAATACTACTTAGCAATGAAAAAGGATAGAGGATTGATAGTTGCAACAAAGGAAGAATCTCGGGGTTGGGGATTTAGCTCAGTGGTAGAGCACTTGCCTAGCAAGCACAAGGCTCTGGGTTCGGTCCCCAGCTCCGAAAAAAAAAAAAAAAAAAAAAAGGAAGAATCTCAAGGCTATTAGCTTGTGTATAAGAAGCTATACAGTATAACATACATGTTGTCATGTCTGTGTAACGTTGCATACAACACAACTTGGTTGAGATGATGTAAGTGGTAGCCTGCAGAACATGATGGGAGGAAAGATGGGTCACAGGAGAGTGTGCTTGGGTGTGAGGGATGTGTTCACTATTGACTGCAACCTTCTAGGGGCTACACACCATTGAACCTGTGAAAGTGTGTGCTTAAATAGGCATTTAATTATATGCCATTTAAATATGCATTTAATTAATTATATGCCATTGTCTTCCTTATATGTCCCTGGCATGCCTTTGTATGTCATTGTTGGGGTCTCCGTGGCTGTGATAAAATACTATGACCAAAGCAACTTAGGGAGGAAAGCGTTTATTTGGCTCCATCACTGAAGGAAGTCAGGACAGGAATTCAAACAGGGCAGGAACCTGGAGGCAGGAGCTGATGCAGAGGTCATGGAGAGGTGCTGCTTACTGGCTTGCTCAGCCTGCTTTCTTACAGTACCCAGAGCCACCAACCCAGGGATGGCACCACCCACAATCGGTTGGGTCTTCCCCCATCAATTACTAATGAAAACAATGCCCTACAGGCTTGCCTACAACCCGATGTCATGGAGACATTTTTTTATAACTGAGATTCCCTCCTTCCGCTCAGATGACTTCAGCTGGTGTCAGGTTGACATACAGCTAGTCAGCACAGTGATGAATGTATCCATACAGCCGTGAACGTTTAAATGTAAACGGTTTGGAGAGTGGTGGGCGAGGCAGCCGCAGAGCAGAGCAGAGCGGTGGGAGGATGAGTGAGCTAGGATACCTGGGGTAAGAGGACCAGCTTTGGGCTTCTCTCGGGGAGGTGGGAGCCAGGCCAATCTTAAGCACCCCGGTACATGGCTGCTCCTACTTCCTGCAGAGATTGCTGTGCCCCTCCGCCGATGGCACAGTCCCTCAGGTCTCTCTCTCTCTCTCTCTCTCAAGGAGGGGAGGGGAAGGAAAGACTTCACTGTGCGAAGTGCCGTGGGTGCTTTACACACACATCTGTGTGCACACAGCACACTTTTCACACATACGTTCACATGCACATTTGTGAACTCACAGGTACACATATTCATGTAACCATGCATACTCCATTCACATTAATACATATATTCATGTTAATATATACATTTATATAAGCACATATACTATGTAAACATGCACCACTATTCATATTAATACATACACATGTATTCATTTTGCAGTACACATTTAAATATTCATCCATATACAATATATACATATGTGCATGTCCATTTACATATTTATATATTATATATAATACAATTGTATATCTAGAACTGTCTGAAGTGCTGTGGGTGGTTTTGGGGCCCAGATGGAGCGAGCTACAAGGGAATGGTCATGGGTGTGTATACGCACACATTCACGTATGTAAACACAAACATATTCATGCACACACAGCAACCACTGGGCTTCTTTATTTCAATAAATATAAATCTTGAAGTGCATATACAATACACACACTTATATTGATAGAATGCACATATATATGTGTATAAACTTTTATATTCATATGCATACACAATGTACATTAGCATATAGGACATACGTGGTCTTTAATGGTCATGGTCATATGAACAAAATAATATACATATTCTTAGACACACATGATTTCTTCCTTTCCCATTTTGCCAATGAGAAAACCATCTCTGAGATGAACGACTGCTCACTACCAATACATAATCAATATGAACCAAGAAGTGGGACGTGCAATCTATAACCCAGAGCTATAACTGTCGTCCCTCCCTGGGTGCAGCCTGGGCTGCCTCCGCCTGCCACAAACTTCCCAGCTCACAAAGGGCCCTTGTGCCGAGGTCTCCAGTCTTCATCGCCTTCCTGCCTCCCTTTGGTCTCAGCACATGTCACCCAGTATGTGTCACATACCCTCCTCCTGGCCATGACTAGGCTTCTGTTTCAGGTCTGTGCTCAGCACGGAGGGCTGAAACTTTGCCGCCTTGCTTTTGTCCCGCTCTGCCTTCCCTGCAGCGGTGCTCAGGGGCTTCTCAGACGCAGCCAGCGTGTACTTAGCCTAAGTTTAGTTTCGTCATTGCATTCTGTCCTTCAATCCTCTTAGATTTAGGAGGTTAGAATTGGTGTCGGGAGGAGAGTGGCTTTGCCTAGCGGTGAGGGAAGGTGCTAATTCTCACACCGTAGTCATTGGTCATCTCTGGAAACCCTTACTCAAGGAAGGAGACAGAATGTTGTCCACATAAGCAGAAAAACCTCAGCTTGGATCGGTGAGGGGTGTTACTCTCGTTGATGACCCACATCTACTTGCTCCAGACACCCCTCCCTTGCCTTGCAGGCTCTCTGCTGACTTTAGACTCCCAGAGGCACCCTCAGTTCTGCCTATGGCAATGCCCCCAGCTGCTGAAGCCTTGGGCAGCGACACCCAGCTGTCACCCTCGCTTTTGGCTTCTGTGCAGTGAGTGTGGTGGAGGTGTGTGAATGGCTTCCCTCAAGGCTTGTTCTTTGGAACAGGAAGGTTTCTGTCAAGGAGGAAATGTCCTGGAGGAGAGGGAGGAGGGGGGAACACTGGGAGGTCCCTAAATCTAAGGGACACCTAGAAGGAGTCAGCTTCTGCCAGGAACCTACTTGGGTTCTAACATCTAAGAAGCCAAGTGAGGTTCAGGGTGCAGTCTCTTCCTGATGCCGATGTCAAAGATCCGATGAGATGCCCAGAAGGCGAGAGTCACAGTAACAGTCCTGTAGGAGACTGAGGCAGAGGAACCAGGAACTGTGTCCCGGCAAACCTCACTCTAAGCCAGGGTCTTATCCTGGTTCCCACCATGACTTCTGGCCTCTAGTGCTCTCTCACACTAGCGTCAGGTCTGCCAAGAGGTGCAGGCAGGCAGAGACACATGATGGTATGTTGGAGAATGTCGAGGAGAGAATGTTGGGACTGGGCTCTATTTAGACGGCGAGTTGGAGGGGTAAAGAGGCGACCCACACTGGTGAGCTGAGAGCTGAGGGGAGGGGGCTGTCGGCGAGGTAAGGACAGGGTGCCAGTGTGAGCTAGGAGCCAGGGGTCATGGTAGGAGCCACAGTAAGACTGGCTTAGACCAAGGTTTGCCAGGACAGAGCTCCAGGTTCCTCCTGCTCAGTCTCCTAAAAGACTGTTGCTGTGAATCTTGCCTTGTGTGTTTGTCTCTCTCCGTGTGTGTGTGTGTGTGTGTGTGTGTGTGTGTGTGTCTGTGTCTGTCACTGGAGCTCTGACATCAGCATCAGGAAGAAACTGTGCTCTCTGCACCCCACTTGGCTTATTTTCCTTTGGGGCCCCAGAAGCTTATTGGCAGGAGCTGACTCCTGGAGGGTTCCCTTAGGCTTCCAAGAACACAGAAGTGGCCTGGCTGTGGTAGCCCTGGGTCCACTGGTGCTTCCCGGCTTTGGCTCAGCATACATGAGCCTACGCTGACCAGATGAGGGGAGCTGAGGCTTTCTGTCTACTCTACACAAAGACAGAAGCAAAAGAAACTGTCTCTGGAGGGCGATTGTAGATGTCTAGGGAAAATGAAGTGTTGTTGCTAGGGACTAGCGACTGTTTCCAAGGAATCTGTGAATCACCTGTGCTGAGAAAAAACTATTCACGCTTGTGTGGGCCAGAGTGAGGGTGTCCTTCTTGAATGGCAGATGGCGTCTTCTTGAAAGAGGAGCAATCTAGCCATGCGTCAAATGGTCCTTGGGGGATTCCACCTCTGGGTCTCAATCTGACAGAACAGCGCACCAGGGCAGAGCACTGTTAGCCGTGAGGTGGTTCAGGAGCCTCTGCGCAACAAACTGATTCTGGAGACTCAGGGCAGGCTTAGGGAGATGTCTCGATCATGGAGGCTCGTCAGGATCTTGGTGCTGCATTTTCCATATGCTTCCCTTTCAACAATTTATTATAAAATGAATCTAAACAACATTTTCAAAGAATCACGTAATGAGCTCTTGACAGGGTGAACATGAGACAATGCAAGCCATTCCCACCACTGAACACACACACACAGACACACACAGACACACACACTCACACACAGCCACACACACAGACATACACACAGACACACACACAGACATACACACAGACACACACACACACACACACTCACACACAGACACACACACACCACACCACAGAGAGACAGACACACACACACACACACACAAATACATAAACAAACACAGTCACACACACACACAAACAGACACACTCACACACAGACACACACACACATACTCATACGCAGACACAGACACACACATACCACACACAGACACACATACACACACACACACCACACAGAGACAGACAGGCAGACAGACACACACACATACACTAAAACACAAAGATACACAAACACAGACACACAGACACACCCATAGGCACAGAAACACACATAGGCACATAGACACAGACACACAGACACAGACACAGACATACATATAGACACACACAGACACGGAGAGGGACACCCACAGACACCCACAGACACACACATAGACACAGACACACACATAGACACACAAACACAGAAACACACACACAGACACAGGCACACACACACACACACACACACACACACACACAGAGAGACAGGATCTGCCGCCCTCTGCTGGCCACCATAGGTACTTCCACACCTGTGGCATTCTCTATAAAATAAAATCTTAAAAACCCTTAAAGTCCAGTAAACTCAGACTATCTATAAGAACCAGATAGTTTGAGTATATGTATGAACTACCAAAGTTAAAAAGATATAATAAACAACCTAACCAAGCAGATAACGATCAGCAAGATGGACACAGGGAAAGTCTCCCAGTTGCAGAGCAAAGCTGCTGAGTTCTGTCAGCCCTTAAAGAACAACTCAGTTCCTCTCAGGTTACTACATGAGGAGAGATGAAGAATGCCAGGGAGAATTTCTACAGAGCCAGTGCTACCCTGGCACCAAAGTGAACCAAGGAAACAACAGAAAACCATAGGTGCTGGAGAGGGGACCCAGGTTCGAGTCCCAGCATGCACACTGGCTGGCTTCTGACTTGCCTGTAACTCCAACTCCAGGGAGATTCAAAGCCTCGGGCCTCATGGATACCTGTCCTCATGTGCACAAACATTCATACAGATACACATATAGCTAACAATGTTTTAAATCCCAAAAATGACAGTGGTGGTGCACATCTTTAATCCCCATTCTCAGAGCTCTGAGTTTGTGATCAGCCTGGTCTACAGAAGGGAGTTCCAGGACATTCAGGACCACACAGAGAAAATCTGTCTTGAAAAAACAAAAATAAAAAAAAGTCACAGACCATATGAAGCTTAAGGAGGAGGAAGACCAAAGTGTGGATGCTTCAGTCCTATTTAGAAGGGGAAACAAAATAATCACCAGGAGGTAGAGGGAGGGGAGGAACTGGAAGGGGGAGGGGAAAGGGAAGGGTATTAGGTATTGGAAGGGACAGGAGAGAAGTACAGAGGGTCAGGAAATTGAACAGAAATATGTAGCAGTTGGGGGTGGGGAACTGGGGTAGCCACTAGAAAGTCACAGGCACCAGGGAAGCGAGAGGTTCCCAGCACCCAACAGGATGACATTAGCCAAAATACCCAGCAAAGGGGAGATAGAACCTGGAGAGCCCACCTTCAGGAGATAGGCATGGCCCCCAGTTGATGGATGGGGCCACCTACCCATCTCAAAGTTTTTAACCCAGAATTGTTTTGTCTAAAGGAAACACAGGGACAACAACAACAAAAAATGGAGCAGAGACCTAAGGAAAGGCCGTCCAGAGACTGCCCCACCGAGGGATCCATCCCACTAGCAGACAGCAAATCCCGATACTATTGCTGTTGCCAAGGAGAGCTTGCTGACAGAAGCTTGGTATTGCTGTTTCCTGAGAGGCTCTACCAGCACCTGACCAATGCAGCTGTAGATACTCACAGCCAACCATCAACCTGAGCCTGGGCAAGGAGTGAAGGAGCTGAAGGGATTTGCAACCCCATAGGAAGAACAATATCAACCAACCAGACTTGCCAGAGCTCCCAGGGACTAAGCCACCAACCAAAGTGTATACATGGAGGGACCCATGGCTCCAACTGCATATGTAGCAGAGGATGGCCTTATCCTGCATCAGTGGGAGAGGAGGCCCTTGGTCCTGTGGAGACTTCGTGTCCCAGTGTAGGGGGATGCTAGGGTGGTGAGGTGGGAGTGGGTGGGTGGGTGGAGGAGCTCCCTCATACAGGCAAAGGGGGATGGGATGGGGGTTTGGGGAGGGGAGACCGGGAAACGGGACAATATTTGGAATATAAACAAATAAAATAACCAATAAAACATTAACTGTGCAATGATGTCAACACACCTTTAATCTCAGCATGTGGGAGGCAGAGGCAGGTGGATCCTTGAGTTGAGGCCAGCCTGGTCGACAGAGAAAGTTCCAGGATAGCTAGGGCTACAGAGAGAAACCCTGTCTCAACAAAACAACAAAATCTCCAGAACAATATATCTGAGATAATATGCGTGCAGAAATTAACAGTACAGCTGTTACAAACAAAATTAAACAACATTTTAAAGCAGCATCCCTAACCACAACGAAGACTAGACTGGTGTCATCCCAGGAATGCAAAGATGACACGGTATAGACAAAAAGAGCCCAGGGAGGGGCTAGGGAGTTGGCTCAGTGGTTAGAGCACTGACTGCTCTTCCGGAGGTCCCAAGTTCAAATCCCAGTAACCACAGGGTGGCTCACAACCATCTGTAATGAGATTGGGTGCCCTCTTCTGGTGATGGTGTCTGAAGACAGCGACAGTGTACTCGTGTGTGTGTGTGTGTGTGTGTGTGTGTGTGTGTGTGTGTGTGTTTTGGGAAAACTGCTACATCTTATTAAAGCACGTGGTATAGAATGAAAGCCTGTACAGGAAAAAAATGAGTTGTGTGTATGCGTGTAGGCCTGGTGTGGTGGTGCACACCTATAACCCCAGCATCGAGGAAGCTGAGGTTGTGTGCTCAAGGCTTCAGCCTCGAGACCATCTCCCCTATTTCCAAAACGAAGACGGAGATGCAGAATGTAAATGGATGGAACTGAAGTTATGAACTCACCGGATAGGCTCAATAGACAGTAGGGAGAGTAAATTTAAGTGACAGCGAGGGCGAGGGGCCAGAATATAAGGTTCCTAAAGATCAGAGATTGATGTCATTGAAAACTAATACTTACCTCAGTGGTCTGACCCCGCATCCACAACACGGAGATACCTGGGAATTCTTTCAAATACTGCAGGTGCACACAAGATTAAAAGAAGGAATTTATGAACTATCTCAGTCTTCCAGCCCAAAGCTGCAGTAGTCCACAGGCCACACGATGGCGATGGTGAGCCTGTCCTGTGAAGCATTGTGTACTTCAGGGCTTTGTCTTGTTAACAATATTAGTCTTTGGAGTGTGATGGCTGATGACACCCTTGGTTGGGTTAATACTCCCAGTCACTGCGGTGTGCCAGGAAGCCCCCTGGGAAGCCTGAGCAAGAAGGAAGGGATATTGCAGAACATGACGAGGACACAATTTATTTTTATTTTACGTATGCGTTTTGTCCACATGTATGTATATGCACCATGTGCATGCCCAGTGCCTCAGAGGTCAGGAGGGCATTGGATCTCATGGAACTAAAGGTACCAATGGCTGTAAGGCAGGTAATGGGAAGCCAATCTGTGTCTTCTGCTAGAGCAGCAAGTGCTGTTCACGGCTGGGCCAGCATCTCGCCAAATCCACAGCTATGCATTCTAGAGAACAAGTTCTCCACAGAGCCTCTCGGGTGAGCAGAGCAGTCTCTGTTGGGTGATGGGAATGGATGGCAAGAGAGAGCTGCCTCGAGCTTGGGAAGTGTGGCTGCTGTCTGAAGAGAAGAAACCTCAGTTGTGAGGAAATGGGGAGGAGAGGAGTGGTCAGAGCCTTGGGGTGGTGGTGAAGGACCTTGGGGTGGTTGTTCTTTGTGCTTGGGGGAAGTATAGGAGGTCAGCCTAGATGGGTGGGGTGAGAGCTCTGGTGTATCCTGTCTGGGTGGAGCTGTGCTGCCCTCTTCGTGAGGGGAACTGCTGGAGCTCTGTGGGCTCTGGTCAGTGACACCCGGGACAAGGGCAAACAGTAGACAGTGGCTATACAAGACCAATTCTGAGTTCTCTTATCACTTTGGAATCCTCTGACTTTGAAGAGATCGAGATTGTCAGAGTAGGGGGAAGTCCCAGGGAATCTTGTGGAAGAACGACTTCAATCAGAACGTGACCAGGAGCAGGGAGTCAGCAGGGGAGGACTGGGAGCTGGGCTGCTCAGAGGTGCTCTATGCCATCAGCGTTGGCAGGATGCAAAATTGACACTTGTCACCAGGATGTCTCTATCATCCCCACCGGAAGACGAAAGCCAGATTGCAGGAGGCCAAGGAGAGGGGGACTCATGTTGGTGTCAGATGGTGGGCCAGTTCTTACAGACGTGTGGGCATGGAAGGAGCGGAGGCAGGTCTGGGCCTATGGCCAGGCAGGAAGGGAACACGGCTCCCTCAGTCCCTGTGCTGATGTCTTTTGACAGGAGTAGTCTTACCTAGAAGAGTAGTTTGACAGGGAGATGTGAAGAGCTAAGGAAGGTGGTGCATTGCTGTGGCAGAATTCCTGACAAAAGCGACTTTTAGGAAGGACAGGTTTGGTTTGACTCCCGGTCTAATGGGACAACACACCACTGTGAGGGAGTGGGAGCAGTGGCAGGAGCATGGGGCAGCTGGACTCATGGTGTCTGTAGTCAGGTTCGCACCGCAGCCTGTGGGATGGCATCACTCACATTCAGAGTAGATCTTCACTCCACAGTTAAACCTTTCTGGAATACCTCAGAGACAACCCCAGCCCCAGCCCAGGTGATCCCAAGTGAAGGAACATTGACAAGGAAGACATCAATGTCAGTAATGGAAAGTTCAGAATGTCAAGGAAGATGCCTATAAATATCATGGCTTTTCTTTTTTTTTAATAGTAAGCATTTTTTTCTTTAAAGATTTATTTATTTATTATATATGAGTACACTGTAGCTGTCTTCAGACACACCAGAAGAGGGCATCAGATCCCATTACAGATGGTTGTGAGCCACCATGTGTTGCTGGGATTTGAACTCAGGACCTCTGGAAGAGCAGTCAGTGCTCTTAACCGCTGAGCCATCTCTCCAACCTAATTTATTTATCATATACAAGCACATTGTAGCTGTCTTCAGACACACCAGAAGAGGGCATCGGATCCCATTACAGATGGTTGTGAGCCACCATGTGGTTGCTGGGAATTGAACTCAGGACCTCTGGAAGAGCAGTCGGTGCTTTTTTTTTTTTTTTTTTGTTCTTTTTTTTCGGAGCTGGGGACAGAACCCAGGGCCTTGCGCTTCCTAGGTAAGCGCTCTACCACTGAGCTAAATCCCCAA